>NC_138860.1:45126603-45625742 GCF_965194805.1 Balaenoptera borealis
ATGCACTGCATTTGTGCAGTGGAGGCTAACACAACATTGTAAAGCAACCATACTCCAATAAAAACTAGTAAAAATAAACAAATTAAATTAAATTAAAAAAATGAAGTCAAGAACGTAGGTTCAAACAAGCCCTTACCCTCCATGAATGCTTTACAAAGGAATATCACTTGTACTGAAAAGAGTTCATTTTAAAAGTTTGTATTTATGAAATTGAGAAAAAAATTACTCAAAGAACATTTCCAGCTGAAAGCAGAACAACAAACCATCTACTGTTTAAATCTGCCAGATAAATATTTCTTCCTGTTTCAATCTAATTCATATATACTTTTCTGAGACCTGTACTTCTCTTTGAGGAAGGGTGTTACAGGTAAATGTTATGAACCCACTGCACATTAAAATTTACCATGTATATACACTCAAAGACTTTTACACCATTTGGGGAAACTCTCAGACCTCTGAAACTTATACACGGACCGCAGGTTAAAAATCTTTGCCTCAGAACTACTAGCTATGAATTTGCACAGTCTCCCCACAGGTTATTAGAAGCTCTTTTATTTCCTTTTTTTTCACATTCATTCCCCCCCTCCCCCGTCATTTCCCCTCCATCTCTTTTATTTTTCATCATATTTTGTCTCCATTTCTTCCCTAATTCAGGCAAAATGTGCATTTCTGCCTTTCAGATGCATCGGACCCACTTGCTTTTTCCTCATGTTAGTATGTAAATAAAGAAAATGAATGAATCAACTGCAGTATGAACCACATTCTCAACCTGAAATCTGTATAAATATTTCTCACAGTTAGCCCAAGTATGGCATCTGTTTCATTTATTCTTAGGAATAAAAGCATTTTCACAAGTGAAATAAAATAAGCTTAAGATTACCCACTCAGAGGTGCAGACAAGCTTGCTAGAGAGGAAATGGCATTATTTCCTGAATTACTGAATACTTAAAACTTCACAATGTTACAGTGCCTTTCATCTCAGACAACCTTAGAAGGTTTAATCATTACAAAGCTCTCTCTTCTCGGTGCCTTAGGGCATCATACCAAATGAACAAGAAAATCTGAAATGAAAGAACTCAACTCCTATGGAAATAGGAGTCTTATTGAATCACCAAAATGTATTCATCACATTCTTTGGCAACAATACAACAATGTAGAGAAAACTATGCAACAGCTTAGGGGAAGTATTGCACCTATTGTTTAAAAGGTTGGTTCTGGTAGGAGGCCAATGGTAGCAATAACACTTTTGTTTAACTTGGATGCCTGTACAGCTAATCTTTCAGTAACATTACTGTTTTTTTGGAGGACATGTCTGTTCACGATTGATTTCTTCCACAGGCTTCTATTTATAGAGAGAAATGATTTAAAAGCCTGCATTAAATAAAATTTCTTTGATTCAAGAAAGCTATTTGAACTTTATATAAAGACAACTAACATTAAAAAGGGAAATTTGCAATTCAGTGAAGTTATATAGAAATCAAGCCAGATTCTATATATATTTCAAGTTGCAAGACAATACAATCACTAAGTAGATAATAATAAATGAATAATATTCATTGAACTTGTACTGTAAGCTGGGCAATATAAAGTATCTAGCAATTGATCCTTACAATAATATTATTAAGTAGGTACTATTATTATCCCCATTTTATAGATGAGAAAACCGAAGCTCAGAGGGGTCAGGCAATTTGTCCAAAGTTGCAAAGTTAGTAAGTGGCAGAAGTTGGGTCTGAACCCAAGTCCACTTACCTCAGAAGCCCAAGTTCCTTTTTTTTTTTTTTTAATTCTTATTGGGGTGTAGTTGATTTACAATGTTGTGTTAGTTTCAGGTGTACAGCAAAGTGAATCTGTTATGCATACACATATATCCACACTTTTTGGTTTTTTTTTTTTTTTTAGATTCTTTTCCCATATAGGCCATTACAGAGTACTGAGTAGAGTTCCCTGTGCTATACAGTAGGTTCTTATTAGTTATCTATTTTATACATAGTAGCATGTATATGTCAGTCCCAGTCTCCCAAATCATCCCCCCACCCCGCCACCTCCCCACCTAACCTCTGGTAACCATAAGTTTGTTTTCTACATCCGTGACTCAAACCATCACCATCCAACAGAATTATAATTAAGACCACATATATAATTTAAAATGTTCTAGTAGCCACATTAAAAAGCACGAAAATAATACATTTTACTTAGTCCAATATATCTAAAATATCATTATTTCAGATGTAATCAATGTAAAATTATTACTTAGGTATCTTACATTATATTTTCATATTAAGTCTTTGATATCTGGTGTGTATTTTATACTTACAGCTTGTCTAAATTTGGACTAGCCACATTTCCAATGCTCAACAGTCACGTGTGGCTGGTGCCTACCATACTGAACAGTGTATCACTAGACAATTCATTCACTGAGCAAGTATTTCTTGAGAGCTACTGTGTATCAGACATTAAAGTAGAGAACATGCAAAACAAGGCCCTGCTTTTATGAGGTTTAGCTTCCTTTGAGAGAAATAGCAAATAAGTAAATAAACCCATAAGTAAGCAATTAAACTATCAGACAGTGATCCGTGCTATAAAGAAAACTAGGACAATGTAATAGAGAGTGATGACGTGATTGGTTTGGTTTGGGAAGACCCTACAAGGAAGTGACATTCCTGAGGTATCTAAACTTTTCTTGAGTGTCAAACGCTATACAAAGCAGAAGATAGTGCAGGAAGTAGAGCCACAATAAGCATGACTGGCCTAATGAGCCCTATTCCTTTCTATCATGTAATTCTTTGTGCCTGCAACATAATGTTCAAGTGCCTTCCTATGGCTCCTGGCATGAAAAATAAATGACCTTGGCAGTCACCTTCCTCAGGGGATATTGAGAATTTTAGTGAAATGAGGGCTACATACCTCTGATGGGGACTTAACTGAGAGAAAATAGCAGCACAGCCTAAAACATTTAAATATTACCATGTGGTCTGAATAAAGGCCAAGATGGAATGAGAATAGAATAATTGAGTTGTTCTCATACCATCATCTTCATTCTATTTCATGCATCTCTACTCTTTTTAGAGCTTTTTAAAAACCCCTCTAGGGATACAGACATTTGACTTATGTTACACTAACAAATCAGGGAATACTTGACCTCTTAAGTGAGGTCATATGAAAATCACTAGACCCCTTGAAGAAATCCATACTTAATGATAAAATACATTAAAATTGGATGCAATGTTATAGCCTAAAACACATGAAAATAGGCTTTTTCTTTTAAAGTAAGTAGCATTCCAAATTACTTAGTATTGAATCAAAGAGCAGTTAACAGTAGAGCAAACCCTGATTTTCAATGTATAATGAGAACTGATAATAACAGTAAAAAGCATAAGAACGTCACACTTACTATAGAGAGTCAGTTTTATATCCTTGGCTTGTTTGCCAGCTGCATTAAACACAGTACACTGGTAGCGTCCCTTGTCACTTCTTCGTGCGTTCTTTAAACGTAAAATTTGTCCTTTGTCTAGAAGTTCAATATTAGGGTCTCCCAAAAATAAAGGCCTAGAAAAAGTAAAATTTTATTCCATGGGCCCATTTTTGTTTTCCTAAATGTTTTCTCTTTTATTAATCACAACAAAAATCATTAAGTCATATGAGCTTAAAAATATGAATCAAAGTTGAATTCTTTAGTATGAATCTAAAAAAAATACAATGATATGATTAAGTACTTCTGTTCAGAAGAACAGAATTATTAAACCACTTTACTAATGAAAGTAGATAATTATCACTTTGAGAAAAAACTTCCCTTAAACTTAAATTGAATGAATATCATTAAATTATTAAATTGAACTTCATTTCAAACTTAAATTGTTGAATAATATTACTACAAAACTTTATTTCTTTCATTCATCCCCCCCCTTTTTTTTTCTGGTTTACAAAGCCAAAATTTCTACCATCATTCAGAAAAGAAAAACTAAGTGTCCAGGAGCTTCAAGCCAAGCAATATTATTTGTAAACTAATATTATAACACCTGGAAAAATATTTACAGTAGAATGAATGGTTATTACTTACTAAAGACAATGATCATGCCAATTTTCCTAAAAAGTAGATATTGTAATAAATATGAATGCTTTTATAATCATAAATACTGAAAGATATTTACCCCAAAGGCAGCTCATATATATTTGTCAAGGAAGTCTTCTTCTACTATACAGAATCATTTACTAACTACTACAAAATGCTTACTTTATGTTTGGCAGCAGCTTTATTTAATACTTAAAACATCATGGTAATTAGAGTCTATGATATCCTAAGAGTCATGCCTTTAAAATCCATTGATCTTTCAGGAAGACCCATAGCCAGTTTTTAAAAAGCTGCAGTGAATTAGCCCCATGATAAATAGATGCACTGCTATATTAATAAGCCACCAATCAGACTACAAGATTAAATGGAAACACATTTAATTTTCTGTGGTAGCATCCCATACTATTCCTTGGTATGACTCTTTTAAGTTCTCTAAAGCTAAGAGAATAAAGTACCTTACTTTAACGCATTTTAACTGTTTAAAGAGGTGAAATACTTGATAATGCTACTCAAATTGAAGTAACTTTAAAACTTTCACTGACTGTTAATTATGCAAGTAACACAAAAATTGAAACAAACAAAAAAACATTATAATAAGAAAAGGTCTCCTTGGTTTATTACCCCTAATGTGAGTCTTTTCTCTAGACTTCTTATGATTGTCAGTTTAGTTTGTGTTCTTCCACATGTTTTTCTAAACATTTTTCACCCATAAGTTTATTGCTAGAGGAATCTAAAGTTGTTATACATAATGGTATTGTATTATTGTTCTACTTTTCACTTGACAATAGCTATGGAGATAGTTTTGGTACATATAGCTTGATCTTACTCTTTGTAATTGCTATCCAGTGTTTCATAATAAGACAATGCCATACGTCATCTATCCTCTCTCCCAATGTCAAGCTTTAAGCAGTTTCCACTTTTCTGCTTTCACAGTGTTTCAGGGAGTATTCAGGGAGTCAAGCCTTCCTGCAGAATAGATGACTGGCTTCCCTGTCCTAGACACCAGAAGTGTAATTGCTACATTATAGCATATGAGCATTTAAATTTTAATAGATATCAACAAATTGCCTTTCAGAGTACTAATTTACATTGTCCCATCAGAGTCCTAAACCCTGATTTCCTTCCCATACTCTAAGCCAACACTTGATATTTTTCAAACCTCTACTTTTTCTTGCCAAACTAATCTATGAAAAACAAAATCATATTATTTTGCTTACCTTCTCCAAATTATTGAAGGTAAGCATCTTTTAATATATTTATTGCTTAACTATATAACTTTTTAATTGCCTGTTTATACCTTCCACACATTTTTCTATGTTGTTTGTCTTTCTTATTAACATATAAAAAGTTTTTACACAATCCTTTATTTTATACACTGCAAACCTTTACTCTTTGCTATTTAGGTCTTAGACAGCTGCTTTCAGAAATTATAATAATACACAAGGGCTAAGAGAAACATCTAATTGCTCTTTTGTGGTTGTTCCTTTTTGACCATATATTAAACTAGCTTAAGCATTCATCTTGCTGTCATAAGCAAGTTTTCCTTTTTAATAATTCAAACAATTCCATGTAAAGCCAAGATTATCTCTGTACTTGGATCTTGCATTTTTCATTTTTCATTCTTAGCCCTTAGTGTATATTTAGTGTATAATAAATGTGAGTTCCTCTGTGTCTCTAAAATAAATTCCCAGCATTTCTAAAGTCTTACGATTCATAAATTCATAAATTTGAGACCATTTTTGAACAATATTGTTTTTCCTTCATGTTCATTTAATAATACTCTATGTGGTAAGATAATTAAGAGGGGGAAAATCCACATCTATTTCCAAACAATTGGATCCTTGTAACAAATACAGAAGAGGTACTCACTTGCCATCTTTGAACCAGTGAATAATGGGAAAGGGAGTGCCTTTGACTTGGCATTCAAGGGTGGTATCCTGGTTGAGGGCAACTGAGACTTCACTTGGGGAGCTGGTACCTATTATGGTGGGTGGGACTTGAACAAAGACATTTTATCATGAAAATCTATGACTTAGCAAAAGGAGTGGGGAGTGAGAGAAGATAATGACTTCTATAATATTTCAACAAGATCTTAATGTTAAAAGTAAAATATCATACAATAATCCCTTTCATATCACATCTGCGGACCCAAATGTCAAATTTAAACATAGGAACACGTTCATGAAAGATTTGATAGCAAGACAATTACTTGGAAGAATTACAGTAGTAAAGAACTCATTTTGAGGAGTATTAAATCAAAGTACAAAAGGAGTTGAGAATACAAATGAGCCATGAAGCTCATATAATGAAATTTACTACTGCTATACGTTTTAGATAATGAATGACATGGTCAATGACAATCTTATAATATTTAAGTTCTACCATAGTGCTGTTTGAAATATATTACCCTTGTCTCTTTTAAAGGGCTCCTATGCTAAAATTGTATATGAGATATAATGTGACAAGATTGTACTAGTTTTTATTCTCGGAATTATAAAGCATATTAAAGAGTTCCCATAAACTTCCCTGGTCTTTGAATCCTCCCCCTTTATATCACGTTACGGTGTTTGATCTTAATCTTCAGAGCAATGATCAGCCACTAAAGGGTTTCAATAAGGGAGGGCTGTGATCAAATTTGTTTTAAGACCACACTGGCTTCTGAATGAAGATCGGATTCCACTGGCAAATAATGGATGAAGGGGAGTAGTTAGGAGGTTATTACATTAATTCAGCTTTTAAATTATAATTAACATGGAATTAAGAAGCAGATTTAACAGGATGTAGACAGATTTACAGAGTCAGGGAGAGGGAGGTAGGAAGAATGAGTACCAGGTTGCGGCAGAAGCAAGTGGATGGATGGAAGTGCTGGTCACTATGATGGGGGTCACTGAAGGTGACCAGAACAGGCATTTACTGAGACCTTTCTGTTTTCTATGCCACTGAGATATTCAAGCCAAGATATTGTGGAGGAGGTCAGATATATCACCTGAGAGCTCAGGGAAGAAGTCTGAGCTGGAGATGAAAATGTGGGAGTCATCAGTGCACAGATAGCAGTCAAAGTCATGAGAGTAAATGAGTGCCAAGAGAAATAATGCCAATGAGACTAATGATAGAAAAGATCACTTTGTTTTTATAACCTATACTAATAATGGTAATTTTAGCAGAGGAAATTCAAAGTACTTCAGGCTTTGAGAAGACTTATGAGAGAGAGAACTTTTATGTTTTAGCAGTTTACGAATGGTAATTCTTAATGCAGCATCATTCCCAGACCTCACTTCCACTCCAGACTTACAAATCATATGCCCTTTCGATGAGCAAAACATTGAAAAGGAAGGAAGTCATTTTATCACAAAGTAAACTTTGATCAGGAAATATAATTTCACAAACTAAACTTACAAAAATTTTATGATTATGATTAAAACATTTCAAATGTTTTAAATCCCAATTTATTACAGCTGCTACCCATTCTCAGCATTCTCCCCACTTAATTAGAATCAGGGCTGAGGTTGTTTAGTTATAGGAATTAATTAGAATGCAGGGGAGGGTGAATTTACTACCTTCCTCAGTTCAAGTACAACCTAGCAGCTTTAGGAGATGTCAGCAACATGAATGAATTTTACCGTGCATCATCCGGCATAGTTACTTCCCAAAGAATTTCCTGACCACCTCATTAGAGAAACTAACAAGAGCAGTAATTTAGTATTTTCTGTACAAGACAGTACCAAGTTCCCCTAGACATCGCTATATGATAATAACAAATACCTATAAACTTTCTATATCACATAGTTCTGATTAACCAATATTAAAGACAAACATAATAATAGAATAAAATGAATGATATTTATCCTATCAATTTATTTTTCATCTCTTTACTCTTTAATACAGTTAATGCTGTCCTATATAAGAAATGCATCTGAACTGAAGTTTTTTAAAAGAATGTTTTCCTTACCTAGCACATCGATGTTAAAATACTTTTGAGAAGTGCCTGCAGTATTAATTGCTTTGCAGGAATATCTTCCTGCATCCTCTGGAGTGGCTTTGAAGAGCTTTAATATCTTCCCATTGCTCACAATCTGAATAGTGCTGCTTTCAGTCACCTTTTAAGGCCAAAAGGGTCAGTGTTATTTCCAATCCTAATAAAAATTTGAAGTAAAATTTTTATACTATTATTAATAAGAAAGTCACATTTGAATGATTTACTTCAGAGGGAGAGGCAAGGACCTATGCATATTTGGATGTCTCCATTTACCTGGACATCATCTTTATACCACATAATGATGGGAGATGGAGTACCTTCAACTTCACAAATGAGACTGGTCAGCTGGTTGACCAACACGGACACATTTGTTACTTGTTCTTTATCTTTAATTACTGGAGGAACTGCAAAAAGTGAGAAGTTGTAGTTAGATAGTTTTAAATAAATATTATATACAAAGTTTCTTTACAAAGGACTTTAGAAAGCAAATTCTGAGACACTTGATAGCTAGAAAGGCTGGTCATACTTAAGACAGCTTTTATTATGAAATGAAGAGTCTTGATCACTATATTTATAAGTAACTCATTGAATTTTTACTTTAGTTATTATTTCAGAGTTTTGAATTAAGGATAAATTTAAGGGAGATCCTACTTATTTCACATACCACTCAAAATGCAAACTGCTAGAGTCTCAAGTTATGTGAGACTACTTTGCTGATGAGAATGAATATTGCCCAGTGTTTCTGGAAGCCAATATCCATCAAATTTCAAAATGCACATATCCATTGACGCATGCAAAGTGCCATATATACATGATTTCATTGAAGCGTTACTTAGAATAGTAAACGAATGGTACCAAACCAAATGCTCATCATTGATAGAAGAAGGTTAAGTAAATCATGGTACGGTGGGATGCTAGGTAGGCATAAATAAGAGTTAGGAATATTGAATAATCCCCAAGTTAGAGTGTTTAATGAAATAGGCAAGGTGTGGAGTAATGTATATAATGGTCTACTATAAATGCTTTTTGTATCTAAAAAAAAGAGGATGAAATATATATTCATATTTCTTCATTTTTGCATAAAAATATCTCTGGGAAGATACATACACACACACACATACCTAACAACTTTCCTTGCCCATAGGGAGGAGAAGTAGATGGCTTAGCTCAGGTCCAGGGGACTTTTGATTATGTATCTTTTTCTACCATTTGAACTTTCAGTGATATAAAATAAATCAATAAATGCAGTTAGACGACTACTTTTCTGGTTGATAACACGTCTATTCACATAAATATTAAATAACACTAGACTGAAAGCATAACATATATAAAAGAATCTAAAATGTCATATATTCAGTTATACGATTTTAGCATTTCTATCTGTATTTACCATGGACTTTGAGGTTATATTTTCTTTCTGTGGTTCCAGCTTCATTGACTGCCACACAAATGTACTCCCCACTGTCATACGGCGTAACAGAAGCAATAACCAACAATGTGCCATCTTCTAATATAGAAATACCAGGATCTCTGGCTGTCAGCTCTCTACCATTCCACAACCATTTGATGGTTGGTTTGGGGGTACCTAAATAAGAAATTAAAGCTTTGTGATATTTTACAACAAAATTAGAAGTCACTATTGAATATCAAATATCTTGAGGAGAAATAAAATTTGCTATGATTATAACAGGTACCCTTAGGTACTATGCTTCTTTGAAGATATTGCTCCTGGCATGGGATTTTGACGAGATTACAGTATTTAATGCCTCTAATTCCTGATCAGTCTTAAAAGATGTATGGTCTGTAGTGTAGAATTTGATCAAAGTTGTTTTTATCAAGACATTCAGATGATAGTAAGCAAAGCAAAACATTTTCTTGAGTGAGTTCATGGTGCTAGTGGGGGAAAAAAGCTATATTAATTAAATGGACTAGAAATGGGGAGAGTTTTTGGATGAAAATAAAGGAAGAACAAAAATAAGATACTATCAGAGGAATATACATGAAGATTGCTCAGAGTACATAAATGATGTACAGAAATGATGCTTCATAATTCACATTTTAAACAGGCCTAATAGAGCAGAGATGAGGAACTTCTACTAGCCACACATCTTCTGGGGATCCCATTCTGTTAAACAGAGGGCAATAGATTAATTCTTGACTTTTTATACTGAAAAGAAAGCTGAGAAAGCAGTGAGCAGAATTGCTTTCCTCAATTTATTTACGACCAAGAGAGTGAATGGAAGTTACATAACTCATGAATGAAAGTGATAAAAACCATCTTAAAATGCATAATGGAGCCAAAGGGACATACTTGAAATAGACAAACAGTAAACTCTATAATAAGAATGTATTTATTTAGCAAACAATGTGCCAGGCACTATTTTAAGTACTTTCACATTTTACTTAATCCCTATAAAAATAAAAAAAGCACATTCAATAAAATTAATAGAATTGTATAAGACATGGCTAATAATCTTATATTAAAGCATAATAAAAATATTAAAGAATGGTCATATATCTACGTACAAAAGAATGCCAGGAATACATAGAATGTGTCATTTAGGTTAAACTCAAATTGAGTTAAGGAATTATAAAAATGACTGTGATTGACTATGAATGACTATGAACTAATAAAATGACTATACTTATGGGAAAAAATAAAACAAAAATATTGGCCTATTTCATCATCCTCATAGTAAGATGCTGACTGATGAGGAAGAGAAGATAAAACTGATGGACTGCAGTTGTTCATGTTGTCAAGGAAAAAAGGGGGTTATAATCATTTCCTCACATCCTACTCATTCTTTTATGTGGTTCTCAAACTTCTCAATTAATATTTGTGAAGTTAATAAATGAAAAAGTAAATGAACGAGCAAAAGAAAGAAATTGTGTTCTATTTTATTTCTAAATGGTAGAACCACCATGGTCAAGATGAAATTCACGGCAAATAAAATGAAAAGGCATCTAGCTGTTTTAAATGAACTCAAGAGTTCTATCCCAGGTGAAAATAGAGTACTAGGAAGAGGTGGTATTTCGAAATGGAAAAGGGAAGTCCAAGCCAGCTTGGGAGTCAGGGATTCAGTGGAGAGTACAGAGCAATAGTGCCACTGGCAGGGCTCCATCAGTAGGAAGCACCCACAGAACTCAGCTGAACTTAAACCTTTCTCAAGGATCCTTCTCCAGGCCTTGCCTCCCTCCCCACTGGCTCTGGGAATAGTTACTGACAATTCTTTAGCTATCTGAAAATCTTGTTAAAGTTATCTTTCTTTTAATGCTGTTAAGAGATGCAAAATCTTGCTACAGTAACAGAGACAGCCTTAAGGACCTTCAACTGCCACTGTCTCCAGGGACAGGAGAGTTAAGAGTGACATGTGGGAGCACTAATGCTACCAGCGGCATGGAGCCCTCCGGGAGGTCACGGAAAGAATACTGCTTGGTCTTTGCCAGAACTGTTACAGACTCATTTGAGTCATTGCAGATGAACGCATATGCGAAAGAAAGGACGTTCTTAAACATCTATTGGGCATCCAGAGTAAGGTGATGGTGACAGTGCCTTTTTCACATCCTCTAGAGGAGAGAGAATAACAATCTCCTGCCAGGAAACATGGTGGGATAGAAAACCCAGAAATTCAGGGAGAGAAGGAGTTTGGACAAGCATCAGAGAGCCAAGTTACAACCTGGCTCCAGAATTACCAGTAGAGGATAAATCTAGAAAGAGGTTTTTAGGAAAGAAGTATCTAGAACAAACAAGGGGATTGCCCTAATTTATACCCCTGACTGAGAAAGATATGCAAAAGTTTGAATAGCCCTATCTGTCACATTTTAAAGAGAATTCTTGTCAAAAATAGAATGAACTAAGAAGGAACAGGAAGGAGCATGAACGACCTGGAAAACATGCTAGATGAGGCAAGTTTGAAAGAACAGAAGGTATTTCCAGTGAAGGAAATAAAACACCTGGGACGGAAAAATACCTATTCAACCTAGTTGTTATTTGAAGAGGGATTAGTTTCCGTTATGCCCAAATGTTATAACGAGGACTGACAAGTAGAATTTTATGATGTTTGGGGTTCAATATAGAATTCTGGAACAATACAACACTATGCCAATGCCCATGTGTCCGAGTATTACACACCTTTTGCAGGACATGGAAATGCAATGCGTTGATTGGCCACTCTTTCTTGGAATGGAGTGTTATACGGAGGCTCTAGAACTTCCAGTGTAGGTGGTTCTGTTAGAAAAATAAATGCATTATCACAGGCTTTCCTTGGGCAATATCGAACTCTTCTGAGGCTACGTATGACACCTGCTTCTCTATTCCTACCTTTGCAATGGTATTCTCTCTGACAGGAGTGCTTTTCCTCCTGACTGGACATGGCTGGTTCCTTCCAGTCAACAAGATTTCACTATAAATATTATCTCCACAGAGAAGTCCTACATGACAATTCAATCTAAAGTAGCCAACTGCTGGGAGCATCACCCTGTTTTAATTTTCTACACAGCATGTCTCACGATCTGTATTTCTTGTTTATTAGCTTGCTTGCTTTCTGCCTACTTACAGAACCGCTCACGAGAGCAGGTGTTTTACCTTTGTCACTATTTCCTCCTCACTGCCCAGATCATGACAGACACCTGGCAGGAACTTGATAAACACTTGTTGCTTGAAGGAATAAAGATTCATCTTTTTTTTTGGCCGTGACGCGTGGCCTGTGGGATCTTAGTTCCCTGACCAGAGATCGAACCCATGCCCCCCTGCAGTGGAAGCTTGGAGCCCTAACCACTGGACCACCAGGGAAGTCCCCAAAGATTAATATTTAAACCCTCAAAATAAGGCCTACATCATTACAGGGAACAGTGGACCTCGACTTTCTAGGGATTAATATTGAGTGCAAATTACCACTATGAGGTAAATCCTACTCCAACCCACTCTGCCCACAATTTCTTCCAAACCAAAAATAGCGAGTGGGGCACTTATCTAGGATTGTTTCCACTGTCTACATCATCCAGGGCAACTCCATTTTCAAAGGTAAACAGTTTTGTAACATATAGTTTCATTTCTTTCTGGAATCATTCTCCTTTCAAAGTTAACTAGAGAGTCATATAAGTTATATAGAAATCTTCTAAAAGTGATCCAAGACCATCCAAGACTATATATTCTGTATAGACTCCAGGGTTTTTCCCCCACTGTACAAATATTTTCCTAGGCCAAAAATCACCTTGGACATGTAGCGTTATCTCCGTCTCATCACTGCCTGCTATGTTAGTAGCGACACATGTATATATGCCAGCATCGGAGAGCACAGCTTGGTCGATGCTCAATGTTCCATCTGGATGACTAATGTGCTGCAGTCCATCAACCAACATGGTGCTTCCACCTGTAAACCAGGTGATTACAGGAAGAGGTGTCCCTTGAGCGCTGCATGGAATGTCCACTCTTTGACCAACTTGGACTTTCATAACTGTAGGGCCACGCTGTATCTTTGGAGGCACTGGAAACAACAACTGAGTATTAATAATCCAACTTTTAAAAAACTCCTCCTTTTCTCACTTTAAATGAGAGCTCCTCACCAAGAGGCAGCATGAGAAAGTGGAATAATCTCAGGATTTGGACCCAGGCTCAGGCCACTTAACTAGCTGTGTGATCTAGGGCAATTCAGTAAATTTCCTGAGGCCTGTTTCCTTGATAATCCAGGCAAAATAACCTCTTCAATACCAATACACTGCAAGGATTATGGGAAATAATGAATATAAAACTCCTCATTCCAAACTCGAGGAAAAGTAAGCATTTAATGATGTCAGATTTCTTATAATATATAAATAACTTACGGTTTAAAGCCCTCTTAAATGGCAAACCAGTTAATTTCTATCATCTAAGTGAGTAAAACAAAAAGCATTTTTCTCCACGTATTCTTAGTTTTTGTTCTCTTTGTGGAAGGTTTAGCCAGACAGTACGAAATATTTCTAATAAAAGCTTTTGTTAATTTCAGAGAAGAAAATCAAGATAAAGCCTTTATTATTTCCCTTTATCTACATTCCTTCAGAAATTTAAATGAGATAATTTATCAAAACACTGGCAAGTAGTATTGGGTTCCACATACAAGCATTATGAACTATAGAATCAAGTTGACTCCTAAGAATATGATTAGAATTTATGTACTTTACTTCCCTAATAAACCCCATTCCTCTGTCCTTTTGTTAAAACTTAATATTTAACCAGTATATTCTAAAGGTTTTCCCTTACAACAAACTTTTAAGTTTGATAGTACAGGCATACTTTATTTTATTTTATTGTGCTTTGCTTCATTGCACTTCACAGATATTACAATTTTTACAAATTGAAGTTTTACGGCAACCCTGCATTGTCAAAGGATGGTCAGCATTTTTTAGCTGTAAAGTATTTTTAAATTAAGGTATGTACATTATTTTTAAAGACATAATGCTATTGCACACTTAATGGACTACAGTACAGTGTAAGCATAATTTTTATAGGCACTGGGAAATCAAAAAATTTGTGTGACTTACTTTATTGCCGTATTTGCCTTATTGAGATGGTCTGGAACTAAAACCGTAATATCTCCAAGATATGCCTGTATTATTATCGTCATTTTATGAAAGAGAAAATTAAATATAAAAGAGGGTAGGTAATATGCCTAATGCTAGTAAATGACAGAACTCTCATTGGATTTCATATCCCACAGTCAAGAGGACACTACTGCAGTGACTGATCTGAGAGTGAAATCAGGCCAAAACTATTTGAGAAAATTTCTTCTGATATTTGAATGTGTGGCTTACAGTATGTGCTCACTAAGCATGTGTTGAATGAATGAGTAATTATCAATAGATAGACTATGGCAAATTGAGAGAAGAAAGCAGACTACCTAGAGAGTTTTAAAGTAGTTAAAGAATCCCAGGAGCAGAATGTGTTCAGTGGCTGAGCTCTATAAACATTGAAAATGACCATTTATATGCTATTAAGTTCTTCCTTGAGCATTCACATTTGCTTCTACAAAAAGCCACCGGTCTAAACACATTTTCTTTTTTTATGGTGTATCAACAATAGTCATAAGTGACTATAGACATCTAGTAAAATTGAGATCCAAAATTTTAATACTGTGCATCTGAGGAAAAAGGGGAGAGTTGTTTACAGATGGCAGATAAAGATTTCAGAGTAAATGAAAGAAAATCACAAGTCTCAGATTTTAGAAAATTTTTCTATAATTACTCTCTATCCAATTTGAGGTTAACTATCAAAGAAACTGGGACACTAGGTCTCCCTGTGGCCAGTATATGCCATAGCATATGCCTTCATTTCAAAACTCACCATGGACATTTAATTTAACAGACTGGGTCACGTTCCCAGCAATATTTGTGGCAACGCAAAGATACATCCCACTATCTGAAACGCGGGTCTCAGTGATCTTCATTGAACCAGAAGGAAGGAACGTGTGTCTAAAAGAAAGAAACCAGAGAGTAGACCATAAAGTATGAGGATTTAAATATCCCCTATGCAGTTACAATTCAATGTGAAATTACTACTCTGCAAGTTCTTTTTCAAACCATTCTCCCATCTATAATGTCATTTCTATACACCTTAAAAGTCAGGAATTTTAATAATTATCAAAATTGTCTTGTGTATTGTTTGTTGTTCTTACAAATACCAAATCAGTTTTCTTTTACATTTAAATCTAATGTAAGGGCCTGACATTGTCAAATAATTGTACATCTCTCTGCTTTGCTAAGTTGCAGCTTTACAAAGTAAATGTACATTTTAATAAACTGTAAATATACTCTGAACACATTATTGCTTTTTTCTAAAATGTTTCATTTAAAAATTTAGTATGTTAAAATAAAGGCAAAAGAAGGTACGTATGCAATTCTCAGATATATACTGAATATATTCCTCTTATGTAGTTAGGTAAACCAGATCTACATATAAAAATGTTATGTTAATTGTGCTAAAATAGCTGTAAAAGGGAGGGGGTCAAATAGACCTACTTACTATCAAGGTTTCTTATAAGCTAAGACAAATAAAGTGTGCTATTGGCCCAGAGACAGACAAATAGATAAACAGTTAAAGATGGAAACCCCCTTTCAAAAAAAAGACTTAAGCATGTATGAGAACTCAACATGTAATGTGCAATATCAGAGGCGGTGTTACAAAAAGTCAGGAAAGGATTGAGTATTCAAAAACGGTGTTGGGCAAGTGGCTCTCCACATGGGAAAAATAAATAAATAAGATTAGAGCACTACCTAATACTACACACAAAATAAAAATTCAGATGTATTAATATCCAAAATGTGAAAACAAACTTTAAAATTGCAATAAAACATTGGAGTCCTGTTTATGATCTTCCTAAAGTACAAATCTAAAGAAATGATAGATTAACACCTTGAGCTACATACAAATATTTAAATTCTGTACAACCAGACACCATACATAAACCTGAAAGGCTAGGAGTAGACTGAGAGAAGATATTTTCAACACATACAACAAACAAAGGATTGTTATTAAGAACAAAAACCAAATTTCTACATTCAATAAGAAAAAGAGAAACAAGTCACCAGAACGCTGCAGCAGGTTTAAAGAGGCAATTCACAGATAACACAAATGGCCAACAAACAAGGGAAAACATTCCAGGCTCACTAGAATTCAGTCACGTGAAAAGTAAGACAGTTGCAAGACACCACTTCACATCCATACGAACGGCAAAAAATTTTAAGTCAGTCAACACCACGCAGTGATTATAACATGGCAAAAGGTACACCTATATTCTGTTGGTGGAAGGTAAATCAGGATTGCCCCTTCAGAAGGCAGTTAAGCAGTGTCTACAAAGCTGAAAATAGTAATTCATTCTAACTAGAAATTGGGGTTCTAGGTACAAGTCACAAAGAAACATGCATATGCATGCAAAGAGAGATATAAAAAGATATTCCCTGAAAAGCCTTGTTTCTAAAGCCAAAAAAAAAAAAGAAAAGAAGAAAATGTAGAAAGACAAAACAAACAAGAACATGAATGTCCATACACAGGGAAATGTATAAATAAAATGTAGAATATGTATATGGTAGTTAAAATGAATAAACTGAATATATTAAATATTGAGTCAATAAAGCAAGCAGTAGAATAATAATATAGAACATGTTACAATGGTAAATTGAAAACAAGTACACAAAACAAAACTAAAAATAGAGAAAACAATATTCTATACTATTTAAGGATGTATGCATAGGATATACACCAAGTCTGTGTCAGTGTTTGTGTCCCTGGGAAGGGAGAAAAGAGATTATGACTGAGGAGGGGAACAATGAAACTTCAACTTTATCTGAAATACGGTATTTCTTCTATTCAAAAATATTTGAGGCAAATATTTTTTCAAAGAAATAGTAAAGTAGTTCTTGTTTACTTTTTTTCTCACCAGTCGTAGGGAAACTACTGTGGCATGAATTTATAGCTTCATAACTATACATCAACAAGTCTAAGAGACAATAGCTAGAGACTATAATTCTTATTCCGCCAGTAACTTCTGGCATGATGTTGAGTTAAAACAGTAATTGCTACCATTCTTTGAGAACCAGAGATGGGATATGGAATGTACATTATCTTATATCAGCCTTTCAGGTATTATCCCCATTTTATAAACAAGAAATCTGGGCTTCCCTGGTGGCGCAGTGGTTGAGAATCCACCTGCCAATGCAGGGAACACGGGTTCGTGCCCCGGTCCAGGAGGATCCCACATGCCACGGAGCAACTAGGCCCGTGAGCCGCAACTACTGAGCCTGCGCGTCTGGAGCCTGTGCTCTGTAACAAAAGAGGCCGCGACAGTGAGAGGCCTGCGCACCGCGATGAAGAGTGACCCCCGCTTGCCACAACTAGAGAAAGCCCTAGCACAGAAACGAAGACCCAACACAGCCAAAAATAAATAAATAAATAAATTTATTAAAAAAAAAAAAAAAAAAAGAAAGAAATCTGAGGTTTGAAGAGGCCCACTGAAAAAACTGCCAAAAGTTTCAGGTAAGCTTTAAGTGGTGGAGGTAAATTAAAACTCACACCTGCATGGCAACAAAGGTTGTGCTCTTAAGGGCTGTGGCATTCTGCTTTCCATGTCACTTAGCCTATCAAATATATTGTTTCAGTGGGCCTTTATTTGTATAAGGGTTTAAGTTCAATCAAGAAGATTTTTACAAAGTCATCTAATGAAAGTCAAATCCTAGATATTAGAGAATGTATTGTGTTTTATTGCTCCTCTGGGATTAATGGAATTTTATAATATGCACTTTGTGCTAACCAGAATCTACATACAAATCCACTCCATTTTCGTAACTACCTTGTAGAATGCACCAGTGGGAAATTATGTCAAAGCTGGCTGTTAGCATTTCTGCTAATAAAGAATGACTTAGAAGGTATATATGTTTTCTGTAGGCTCGAATGTACATGTAAATTATCTCAAATTTAAAAGGTTTTTTTTTTTTTTTGAGACATTTGAAAACCTGAACAAGTACAGTCACCTGTCCCAAGAGATTATGTTTCACATGTTTCGATTCATCCCAGGTCCCCTACCTTGGAGAGAATGGCGAGATGAGCTGGGTTTCTTTGGCCCAGGTAATGATGGGTGGGGGTAAGCTCTTCACTTCACATGGAAGTGTCACCTCTACCCCTGCAAGGACTGAGATCTCAACAGGCTTATCCTGGGACAGTCCTCGTTGATCTCCGAACACTCTGGGCCTTACTAAAATAAACACAAGTTTTGAAACGGAAACAGTACATTGAAAACAAAGCACTCTTTAACTCACATTAAAATGTGGACTACTAATATTCTTCAGTAATTTGCAAAAAGATGCTGTTTGTTCCAAAGTTTCAGGACACATCTAAAGCTTTCCATTAACACACATTGTGAGAGCTTAAAGGAAAATGACTAGAAAGTTTTCCTTTTTAGCTCCTTCTTTCAGAACACAATGCAGAGGTCAGCTGAAATGCCCTTTTAGAATCCAGCATCTGTAAAAGTAACCTCTCAAGGCAGAGCACTAACCAAGACATAGCTGAGGTTTGGCTTTGCTAGGAGTTTTAACTAAGTGGTGTTTCTAAAGAGGGTTGGGTACCATAAGCATACTCCTTGGGAAAACACCATAAAATTTTTCCGAAAGGCTATACAATTCCTCTCCCTTTAAATCAGAATCTAAGTAGAGGAGATGTTGGTTGGCAGGAAAAATGCATTTTTGTACAAAACTATAAACTTGGAAGAGTAGTTCACTTTAGGGGTACAGCTCTCTAGTAACATTATTTGGGAGAGAAATGTGAGTTTTGGCACAGACAGACAGTGTCAAAGAAAAACATTCCTCCCCGAGGGCTCTCACCATAGACGGTCAGCTGCACTTTCCTTTTGGCGTAGCCGGCTGCATTGGTGGCGGTGCAGACGTACTCCCCGCTCTCCTCACCTCCAGGGGACACCACATATAGACTTCCGTCAGCCCCTGCGGAAAACTTAGCACTGCTGGTGGAAATCCGCTCGCCTTTCTGCAAAACAACACAGAGCAAAAAGTGTTTTTTAAGATAATAAAGGAGTGACTTAATGTCTGGAAGAGGAAGAGAGGAAGAAAAAAATCTCTAAAGGGGAAAATACTAGATTGAAAGAATGCTAATTTGAAGAAAGCTCTTCGTAAGAAAAATTAAACAAACAATGCAAAGGTGACATTTCTTCATACCAAACTAGATCCCGTTCATTCCAAAGCTACTTAAAAGTGGAGGGGATGAGGTAGCAGCAGATGGGATGATTGTTTATGCTAAGCCAGGTACCATTTTGAGCACTTCACATGAATTAATTATGTTAATGCTCACAGCAATCTTATGAGTAGGAACCACCACAATCCCTGTTTTACAGATGAAAGCATTAAATCTGGGGGCTTGGTAGAGTAACTTGCCCAGGGCCAAAGAGTCAGTCAGTGGTAGAACTGGAACTCAAACCCAGGCAGGCAGGCTTGGGGGCCTAAACTCTTAACTTCTGTGCGTGATTCCAGCTCAAAGGCCATCCTGTAAAGACGATTTCATTTTTATATTTCCCTAAAATGCATTAAACTTCTACTCAGTACCAGAGATTGTGCAGTTTGGGGGATCAGCTTCACCACCATATTTTTGTGCCCAGGAGGCAGAAATCTTAACCTTTCAATTTAATTTACAGATGTCAAAACCAACTTCTCTATATTTCAGAGATTTTTAGAAGTATAAAATTAGATGTCATGACAAAATACTTTGGTTGTGACCCTAAATATACAAATGCCATATTTCATTATTATGCCATCATTTTATATTACTTTCTCTCTACCATATTTAATCTACAGAAAATATGCCATCTTCATGGCTGTTGAAAGATGGAAAGGACTTCCTCAGGAAATGGAAGAAGGAAGTCCTTCTTTCCTCACTGCAAGAACATAAGGAAAAGCCAGAGAACTTCACGAAAGGGGGATAAATGAGTTCATATATGTGTCTTATTTTGGCTTCCAGAAGAGCAGAGTCCAAGATAAAGATTTGGAGTCAGAAAGTTTACTTGGAAAGTGATTCCCAGAGGCTTGAAGAGGACAGTTGGAGAGTGAGGCAAGAAGGAAGGAAAGCTAATAAAGGGTTTCACTGCCCTGGTTTCCTCCGTGGCTGGGCTTATAAGCTCAGTGTGCTCGGGGCCCTCTGAGAAACTACGTAGATGCACCCCAGAAGGATTCTTCTGATAGATGAGAAGTGGGACATTTATATGGGCCCCCTCCCCCTCCCAGGAGTTAATGTTCTTGTACTTCCTGACCACTCAGCAGGCTAAGTGGCCTTGTGGGGTTTTGGAGAAAGCCCTGAGTCCCCAAACTAGAGAGGTACATGCATGACGAGTGACTCTGGCAGAGAGCATGGATCAGTCCACCAGAGCTGAGCTTAAGTCAAAAGGGTTTAGGGGATGTGGCAGGGAGTAAAAACGGATCTGCTACAACATGTGAAGTGCTTAGAAAAGTCCCCGGCGCAAAGAATGTGCTATATTAGTGTTCACTGTTGTGTTAATACTATTTAAGCATCAAGTAGTTGAATGCACTAAGGACATTTTAAGGTCCCGTCTAAGAGGTATGACTGTATGGGTTTTCCTTTCTGTAAGGTTCTATGGTACAGTGACACGTTCCATGTATGAAAATATTCAAATATTGTTGTAGCAACACATATTATTAACAAACATCTCTAGATACGTCATTTACCTTGGACCAGATGATAGATGGTTTGGGGATTCCACTTGCCTTGCATGGTAAAGTTACTGGAATGCCTTCTATGGTACTGAGTACCTGCTGCCCATGCTGGATGGTTGGCAGAACTGGAAAAGGAAGCAACAGGCAGAATCTGAGCACCCGTCCTTCCATTCAGCCTCACAAGTTTAACGTTGAACATTTTCAGGAGATACGAATATTTCTAAAAACTAGCAAAGACAGCCTTTTCTGTTAGAAATGTATGGTAATTTGTAAGGGAGTGTAATAAAGTAAATAAAATAGTTGCAATCTGAAGAATTTAATAAAAACTTAAAATCAAGTTGTAAATTAAGTTGATTTTCCTAACAAAAATAAGAGAGGACTGAAGGAAATCGTATCTTCAGGAAATTCAAGCTAGAACTACATCCTAACAGTTACACACTTAACATATCTTTCACCATTGTCCATTACCCCATTAAGCTGCAGTGAGCTGACTTAACCTCACCTCCAGAGAAATGGACTGTTTAACTACTACAGATTAAATACCTGTCTATACATAAGAATCACTTAGCAAGCTACTAAATTTAACCTCGAAAATAGAATCTATTTTTGTAAAAGGAATTCAAGAGTAAAGCTTGAAAGGCCTCAGGAGTTTACATTTAAAAGTCTAAAATACAAGATTCTAAGTCAATATTTTTCAGTAAGAATGCATACCTTTTGACTTTAGAAAGCAACTAAAGAATTGACATTATATGATTGGAAGCAAAAGGAAAGGGAAGACTTCATCATTCTATTCTGTATATATCTGTTCATCATAACCAACTTGCATACAAAAAATTATCAATACTCAATGTCCTCAAAATAAAGAATTTGATTAAAGAAGCTCCCAGGGACTTTACTGGTGGTCCAATGTTAAAGAATCCGCCTTCCAATGCAGGGGACGCGGGTTCCATCCCTGATCAGGGAACTAAGATCCCACATGCCGCAGGGCAACTAAGCCCACGTGCCACAACTACTGAGCCCGGGTGCCTCAACTAGAGAGAAGCCTGCGTGCCACAAACTACAGAGCCCATGCATTCTGGAACCCACGCGCCACAACTAGAGAAGAGAAAACCTGCACACCACAACTAGAGAGAAGCCCGCACTCCACAACAAAGAGCCTGTGCGCTGCAACAAAAGATCCCGCATGCCTCAACGAGGATCCTGCATGTCGCAACTAAGACCCGATGCAGCCAAAAATAAATAAATAAATAAATTAAATAAATAAATAATAAATCTTAAAAAAAAAAAAAAAAAGCTCCCATACGTGAAAGTACCTAACACAGTGCAAGGAACGTAATAAAAGTCCAATATATACCAGGAATTTCCTTTCCTTCCCCCAGAAAGATGAGACTGGAGCTGTTCCCTAGAGCTCAAGCACTCACTGTGGCTCTTGTTTTTAAGTCAGATTTCTCTAGAATTATCCCAGCTACCCTGGAGTAGAAGTTTGCCAGAACAAGAGAAACCAGAGACCTCAGTGCAAAAGCTTCCTTTTGAAAGGCTTAGATGAGCTTTGCTACATCCTTGTATTTTCCTAAGGCTGGGATTATTCTTTAGATCATATCTTCTTAAAGAATTGGCAGTAAATTCCCAGCCCTAGACAAGAATGTCAGGCTACTCTCTAAAGCGAGAAATTTAATTTCCAGAATCATCATGGAATAGTCAACTTACAACTTTGCTGTCATTTTATGGCAACATGGAATAAGCCATTTTTTAAAATACATATTCAGTTTGACAGCTATAAAGGTAAGTGGCAAATTTAGGCAACAGTTTTTCAAATCTGATGACATTTGAGTATGGAAGGGTTTTTCTCTCCAGATTGTCAATCTATGTAAATCAACATGACAATTAAATAGTTTGTCATTTTAATTTGCACTTATACATGCATTCGTTAATTCAATTCTTCTAAGAATTCATTGAGAGCCTTTGATTTACAATGTTGTGTTAATTTCTACTGTACAGCAAAGTGACTCAGTTATACACACACACACACATATATATATATATATATATATATATATATATTCTTTTTATAATATTCTTTTCCATTATGGTTTATCTCAGGATATAATAAATACTCTTAAAAGTGGAGAGGCAGAGTGATGAAATTAACATAAATACAGAGGTATAGAGAAATTGTGATACTGCATCACATCCAACTCAAAGGCAAATCTGTCCTCTAAATAGCTGTTTGGTTTAGTTCATGTCAAACGCTGGGTTAATTTTTCTTAATCTTATTAACTAAATCAGTTACTCATTTTGGCCTAAGATGGATGAAACAATGTTATGAAATGACCTTTTAACTTTTAATTGTTAAAATTTTTCGCATCTTGATAAACCACATCATTGGTTTGTCTTGTCTTCTCCATACTCCTCGGATTTGGCAGACATCACAACTAATCGTGTCACTCTTTCACCCAAGTGAAAATTTATATCAGCATTCTTCTCAACACAATATTATAGGCAGTTGCTAGACGCCAAAGGGAGATGACATGAATGCATTTCTACCGTAGATTCTCAAACTGGTCCATAAGCACCCTCCGCAAAATGTATGGACTGATCTTCTTTAAAAAATAGTTAAACACAACTATACCCAATTTGACATTACGTATTTACTCAACTAATTTAATGTTACTTTGGTATTTCTTCAAGAATATCTCACATAATGTTGGTGGAGATTAGTACAAGATTGGTATAACACTGAAAGAGGTGGAAGAGGCTATTTACAATGAGAAGCACACATTAAAAAGAAGATGGCCTGTATCCACTGAAAATTTCAACAGAACAAGCAAAATTTGGAAATTACTGGATTCTCCACTCCAGACCCTAAAAAAGACTGAATCAACTACTAAAAATAAATGTTCTTGTCTACTTTCATCCCTGTACACAGAGCTAGTTTTTAATACAACACTTTAAAAAGCAAATGTTGCAAAGTCTTTAAAGGAAATATACAAAAAAAGTTACGACAATTTCTTAAGCTATGAAGCTGTTATTTATTGAGATGTAAAAAGTTGGTAATGGTTACTCACGAATGGAAAAAAGATAGTTTCTGGATTTTTTATTTGTGAACTTTAAGTTATTTAACACGCAAAAAGATTGTTTGGAGCACATGAAGTGGCCTTTAGAAAAGTTTAGGTCATTTCTAGCAAGCACACAAAGGGGTCATTAGTAAGAAAATGCTTGTTGCACAATCAGAGAACAAGAGGCAGTTTGGATGGTACAATAAGTTCAGCTTGCCTGAAATTAAACTGTACTTTTAAACATAACTCTTTGAGAGCTGAGTTCACTTTTATCAATTAAGAAACCACTTACAAAAGCCCTTGGAGAGACTCAGCGAGTGACTCCCAATAATGTCTTTTTGTATATACAGAAAAGGGAAATCTGGAAAAAAGCCTTAACAATGTAAATATTGTTCAAGAAATAAGGCTTTTTGTTAAGAATAACAATTAGAAAAGATATCTACTTCTTAAAACTAGAAGAACGGAGTTATTTGATTTAAAGATATGAACCCAGCTTTGAACATGGTTTGGAAAGCATTATGATGGGTGTGCCTCTTACCGTGCACGTCCACAGTGGTAGTTTTGCTAATGGTTCCAGCAACATTACTGGCCACACAAGTATACTCGCCCCCATCCTGCAGCCGAGCTCTTTCAACATGGAGACTCCCATCACTGCGCACAGTGATGTAAGGATTTTGGACCAACTTGAAGGAAAAAAAAGTTATTTTATTTTTTTTGAATTTAGTTTTTATTACCATTGTTACAGTAGCCACTTAGATTTAACTTTATGGTTTCAGTGTTGCTTGAAAGGCTTATTATTTATTTATAATTTTTATTGAAGTATAGCTTACTTACAATATTATATTAGTTACAGGTGTACAACATAGTAATTTGATATTTTTATAGATTATTCTCTGTACATAGTTATTATTAAACATTGACTATATTTCCTGTGCTGTATATTACCTTCTTGTAACTTATTTCTTTTATACCTAGTAGGTTGTACTTCTTAATCCCCTTCACCTATTTTGCCCCTCCCCACAGCCCACCACCCTCTGGTGACCACTAGTTTGTTTTCTGTATCTGAGTCTTTCTGTTTTGTTATATTCATTTGTTTCTTTTATTTTTTAGGTTCTACGTATAAGTGAAAACATGCAGTATTTGTCTTTCTCTGACTTATTTCACTATGTTTAATACTCTCCAGGTCCAACCATGCTATGCAAATGACAAAATTTCATTCTTTTTTATAGCTGAGTAATATTCCATTGTCTCTATATACTATATCTTCTTTACCCATTCATCTGTTGATGGACACTTAGGCTGTCTTGGCGATTGTAAATAAAGCTGCTATGAACATTGGGGTACATGTGTCTTTTTGAATTAGTTTTTTTGTTTTCCTTGGACAGATACCAGGAGTGGAATTGCTGGATCACAGCATGTGAAAAGCTTATTAAAAGTATAATTTCTGTATTGGGTTCTTAATTTTTAATTCATGTCTTAGTTAGCTGGAAAATAACTTCAAGTAATTAAAAGAAATAAAGACCTCTCAGTGGTTTATATTTTGTGACTGTGCACATATGAGAATGACTTTTAATTAAACAGGCAATATTGTATAAGCCCAAACCAGATCTGCTTTCTTCTCCAACTGGGTTATTAAATGTGTTATAAAATAACAAAATATTTTAACACGCTTAAGTGAAAAATGATGAGCATAAAATGTTACCAAGAGTAGCATCAATTGTATGTCACTGTGATATACCACCAAAAAGTCTACCCACTAACATCTGTCAGAATTATGCACATATTGGAAAGGGAAAGAAATAGAAACAACACTAATTCCCTGTTTCTGTAATTTTTGTTATCATGAAGGACCCAAATTTCACTTTTACTTTTGGCTTAATTTGTTCTTTTTCAAGAAGGTTTTACTACCACTTGCAAGCCATTTGACATTTTCATTCTGGCAAACAGGCATCATTCAAGCTGAGAGAATGTGACTTAATCTCAACATGCACCCTTTTCAGTGACAGATACAAATAATATTAGAGGGCAACGTATGATATAGGAACTGCATGAGAGAAGGTTGACAACGGTTTCTGTTAAGAATCATCCCCTCTAACTCGGTAACATTTATGAATTTTGTTCAATAATAGGGTACTTTAGTGCTCAAACAGTATCATCCTATGTTATAAGGGCATTTATTATTGAGTGAGGTGCACTCATTTTTCTCAGGTTTTTATGCATATACGAACAATTTTACATCTTATCCCATGGAGTCAATTCACTTTTAATTGGTACTTCACTAAGGGAGTAAGTCTAAATACTCTGGAAAATGGAAGGAAAAATGCTCTGGACTAGGTGAAAATTTATTGCCATAGATAGCATGTTTACAGAATAATTCCTTACAACTGTGAAAATTTTTCACATTCCTTCATAATCAAAAGTTACGCAATGAAAACCAATGACACAAAATAGATCCACATTTTAAAATAGTTCACGATAAAAGAATGTTTGATGATAACAATAAAGATTAATATATAAAACAAAAGAATGTTACGAGAATATTAACATTTTATTATGTCCTGCAAAGAAGGATATAAAATATTTAAATCCTATGGAAAAAAACTTCATACTTGCTTCAGTTATTACATATTCTGAAGAGAGTTTACTAGTTATAAAATTATAAAAATTACACCATTGACTATTTCTCCATCATATTAATTTCAAAATAATATGAACTGCATAAACATGTTAATACTGAAGAAAAGTTTTGGTACACTTAAAAAATATATGTTTGTATATTTACTACATTAAAATTTCAATGTTTGGAATACATTGCCTCTTACGCAAGAGGCAATATATGAATATGAATTCATATTACGCAAGAGGAATATGAATTCATGGATTTAAAATGTTCTTACCATGGCTGAATTCTTAATCCACCGACGTTCTGGAATGGGATTTCCAGCCAATAGAACACAAGGTAAAGTCAGCTGCTGTCCTTCAATTACACTGGTCACTGGAGGGCTGATTCCAATGAGTGGAGCAACTAAATCAGAGAGAGAACACAGGCACTGTCAGTGCTATTTCATCCAAAGGAAGGCAAATTCTTTTATAGGCAAAGATGACTACTAATTATGCTATTAGAAACTGAATTTTCAAGAACAAGATTTTTAAATGTACATGGGTATGAATTGGAAGATAGAGATAAAGGACCCTTCTAAGCAGAGGGAATGGCAAGAGGACAGGTAATAGCAAAGAAGTAGAGAAAGTAAAAAAGAATAAGTCTATGGCATGAAAGGGCAGAAAAGTCAAGCCAAGAAATTTGCAATGTATTCAAATGGAGAGTGACTGAAAGCATTGATAAATAGAAGAGTGGAATCATCAGAACCATTTTCAGGAAATATCACTCTGAGAACTTACTGGACAAGGGAAAATTGGAAGGGATGAGATTAGTGAGTAGGCTGTCATAAGAGCTCAGGCAAATAAAATGAGGTGGACTTAGATGGAAATGAGTGAAGTAATTCAACATAAATCAAAGCAAAATCTCTAAGAGAGTCTTCTTGGAAAATTTAAATACACGTAGATGAATTGAGGGAGATAGATAAAGAAAATTCTATAGAAGTGTATTAATGAAATTTAAAAATCACAATAAATGATGTAATAATTTAAACAATGTAGGACTAGTGCGTAAATAGAATTCCAAGGAATAGACATAAGATTATAAATTTAGCATGTGACCAAATGGGCATTTTACTCAGTGGGAAGAGAACATGCAATAAAAACATTAAAACAAATGTCTTACTACTTGGAAATAATGGATATTATATTCTTACTTCATATCATACACAGAAATAATTCCATGTGGACTAAAATAATAAGTGTAAAGAAAAGAACTAGAAAAGCACACCACCACCCTAACGCGTGTGTGTGTTGTATGTGTGTACTCATACTTAGACTTAAATGAATTTATTCAATTGACCTTCATTTCTTCAAATGGAAGATAAGGAGCTTGAAGATGATGATCTCTATTTTCCAGTTCTAACATCACGAAATATGAAATAGGGTGGGGAGAAGGAAGGCTAATGTGGTAATCAGATGTTTACCTGTTTTTTGTTTGTTTGTTTGTTTTTAATGGTACAGGCAAGAGATGAGGTACTAAGAGGAGTCTGATGTTTTCAAAAAGTGTGGTGTCTAAGTACTTAATTGATCTTACCAAGTCCTGTCACTGTTACTGTTGCCTGGGACTGGATCTTTCCAAACTGGTTTTCAGCTTCACAAATATATGTTCCTTTATCATTTGCCCATAAGTCTAAAAAGAAGAGATAATTTACCCATTCAACATCATCTGTGGAGCATTAACTATGTGTCAGGCACCATGCTTGTGATCTGGTAGTTCCCATTCTAGGGGAGGAGACATACCTTGAAAGCAACAATCATACCACAGTGTGACGACTGCTCTAATTTGAGCTTCAGACAATGAGCTATGGGGACACAGAGACAGAAGTGACTGATGGCACAAGGAGGAGTTCGGGAAGGATTCACATAGGAGGTAATACCTAAGCTGTACCTGAAACAGTAGGTAGAACAGAGGAAGGGCAGTCCAAGCCTAACAGGCTGCAAAGGCAAGAGCATGACTTGAAAAATCATGGTCTGTTCAAAGAATGGAAAGCTGCAGTACCACCCTGGGGGCATTTTGGAGGTTTGCAGGGGCAATTGCTTTCATTGGTCCAATGATCAGGGGAGTCCACTGGCAAAAACTAGGGAGAAAATGCATGGGGGGGATTCATGAAAGGAACAATATCCCAAGTTCACCAAGACTTTTGAAGGCCCCACTGGAAATTCATGGATGTGATGACTTTGTTTATAATTATTTGAGCCTACAACCTAATTCTGTATAAGTGGAAGAAAGAAAGAACTTTTGCAAGAATTGCCCGCCATTTCAGAAAATCACTTCACCAGCCTGGAGTTTCTGAGTCATCAATCCCATATTCCTGGATCAGTCTACATTTTAGCTCTCAAATTCATGGTGATGTACATAACGTGTATGCATATTGTATGAGCATTGCCAGAGTATTTATCTATTTAAATAAATATTATTTTAATAAAAATTACTTTCCTTTGTTTTCCTTTGTACTATATTTTGCAGGTTAAAATAATTTTTATTATGTAGGTTGATCAAATACATAGAATTTTCAGAATAATAAAAAGGATATTTATAAAATATTTAAAATTAAAGAGTGTGTTAGGGGATTAGGATGAGGATCGCTGGGTTACAGGCTGTGTGGGCATAGTCAGGAGCCTGAAGATGAAGAGGTAGCCTGGTGTCTTATAAAACAGTAAAGTTTTATCTTATGAGCAACTGGGGAGTCAAGAGAAGATTTTAAATAGGGGATTGATCGTCACCTTTGCAACTATCTTAACTAAAATAGGCACAGTTTAATCTATTGATAAGACGTTGACATAGCTTTCCATTATGAATAGTTCCATACTATCCCAAATAAAGAGCAGTGACCAAGTTTCTACTCTGTTAACCACATGCATATAACTGCAGAATTGCATCTGGTAAGCACAGACAGTGTTCACTCTCAAAATTAGCAAACATTCATTTGCCAAGGAAAGCTCAGCAAATCACCTGGTTCATAAGTTATACATTGTTTCTAACCAAGATAGTCTCCATATTATCAACTCGGGCTAATTTCTGTAGAAATACAAAATACCAGGGAGAGCTAAGTTTCTCATCATTAGTTTCCTTTTAGATGATTTAATTTGAACAACTGGGCAACCATCGGTGAATACACTGCCCTCCTTTATTCTTACTTTTCTTTCATTTTCGCTAACTGATTTGTTTTCAGGTCTCATTTGTTTCCCTCTGGGTTGTTTCTCATCACCACCATCACCCTACCTATATGACCCTCCCCATTCTTCCCTCCTGCTCCTGTCTCCTCATATCCTGCAGGGGAGCTGTTCTGAAACAATACTTTCACATGCCTTTTCGTGCCTTTGAAGCTTGGGGGTCTATTTTCTACCTCACCAACTACATTTCTTCACCTGCACGTTTCAGTTCCTGCACAATCTGACCCAATCTAAAGAGTAACTCTGGTAGGTACTTTTGTGACCATCCACTCAGACAGTAGATTGTAAAATGCCTGAGTGAGGAACCCCATATTTGACTTCTGTCTTCACCTAGCACAGAGCTGTAAGCACTTGTAATTAGACAGTTTAATTTGTATTGAAAGTTTAAGTGGTTAATGCACATTTAATTGTTAATAAACATGAAAATCACTTATTGGGGGCTTTCTACAAAATACCCTAAAAATGCAATTTTATTAAAAAAGTCAATTAATCATCTAAATGTTTTAACTCCTCTGGTGCCAGTATCCAAATAGTCTTAACAATATTTGAAAAAGTACTAAGTGTTTACAAATATCTGAATGCTTAATAGCTTACAGGTAAAAGTTTGGGATGATGGCATATTTGACTTTTTAAAAAATGTTTTGCTCCAGATAGATATAGCTTTTAATTAAAAATTTTTGATAGTGTATAGTGTCCCTATGCATGTGGTTATGTGTTCTTGGCCCAAAATAATTAACATTAACTAACTACTAGTAATATTTTACCTTTCTATACAACAGGTGGTACAAGAGTCAATAAAATGTGATTACTTATTCACCTACAGGCCCAGGAGACTCTATTTGCAATAAGAAACAGTGAGATATGAAGAAGTCATATTGCTTCATAAGTCTATATGATATAGTAATGACATAAAATTGAATAAAATGTTATTCATTTATGACAATTCCCAGATATGAGTTCAGTATTACTTTAAAATGAAACGCAACAAACACAAAATATGTTGGCACGATTAATTCACTATTTTAAACATAGCAACACCTATGTATAAAAAATGTATAATTTATATGTATATATTTGTATAAAATATATTTCCTTTAACCTACTTGAAATAAAGAGAGCTCCTGTTCTTAGTTGGCTGATGGAACTCACTGAAAAAGGTCTTGAGTAGATGGGCATGTTGTCTAACCTTCGCCATTTAACCTTTGGTTCTGGATAACCCTGGACATAGCAAGGTAATGTCACATTTGAGCCAATTTCCATAGACACATCAGCAGGTTCTTGTATAAAAACTGGAGGTGCTAGAAGATATTTAAAATGAAAAAAAGTGGTCATTGGTATAGTATACATGTGCATTAAATATAAATTAATTATTAAACTATCAACAGATTGAATTCAAATCAAATCATGGTTCATATAATATTATAAACATAGGCTTTAAGTATTCCTGTCTGCTATTGAAATAGATTTTTTTAATAAATGAATAGAGGCACAAAGAAGTTCAACTATTTCCTTAAAGTGATAAGATGGAAAGGGTGGGAATTTAAATCAAGATTTCCTTAACTAAAGGGAATCTTTCATTTTTGGAATTTGTTTTCAATTTTAGTTTACGCCATACTCCTCAAAACTTAAAATTTTTCCTACAAATAAGTCTGCCTTGCAACGAAATATTTTTGACACTTTCCAAAACTTACTTCTTTAGGCTGAATTTTTAAATAAACTAATTATATCAGAGTTCATTCTTCAATAGATCACCATATAACAAGGTAACAGTATTTAATCTTAAATTATATTCTTGGTGTATATCACATTCTTGCTTCTCAATATCTTTCACATTTTTTGTTTTTGCATTTTTGAGTTAAAGAAATTGAAGCTCGAGAATCAATAATTCAAATTAAAGTAACAGAATAGTATCTGATAAGTGGAGAATACGGAGTGCTTAATGTTAGAGCTAAGAAATGATTCAGAAATTATAAAATTATAGGTAAGAAGTCTACACTTATCTACATAATTTAGGTAACCACAGAAGCCAGGGGGAAAAAATCAGAGGTAACAGGCATACCCTGGAAAACAGAGGAATGCAATATAGGGAGGACGCTGTCAGAAAGCCCAAATAGATGAGGCTCTCAGTATGTCCCACGGAACTTATGAGTAATGATGTTTGAGGTAACAGGCAAGGAGAAATACATAAGATACTATTAGAAGTAATAGATGAAACCTGCTCGTGTAGGACTCTAAGAGGAAGTACCCTAGGGATGTCTCCTTGATAATGTCAAGATTAAACAATGGTTAGGAACTACAACAACCATCACTTATAGAGCCAGAGACTCTGTTAAGTCCTCTTCATTAATTACCTCATTTGATCTTCAAAATATCCCTATGAGGTAGGTACTGTTATTACCCTAATTTTATAAAACTGAGACAGAGATAGTTAATTTGCTAAGTGTCACATGGAGTTGAACAGTGGAACTAGGATTGAAAACCAGGTTGATCTGACTCCAAAGTCACAATTCTTTATCATTTTATCAGCCTTCCCTTTTCCATGGGTTCTTATAACTGCCCATACTCAAGCTGGTTATCAGGCTAGTAAGAATGGGTATGGAGATCACTTCTCTCCTTCTCAACAGGAATTCTGGGACTTGGATGTACAGCTGTCTCCCAAGTAGCATTAGTGCTTTATTAGCCTGGGTTAAACGACCTCCTTTAACTTTACAGCCACATTTTCGATCATTTCTCCACACAAATCTTATTCTCTGGACAATCAGAACTTACTCTTCTCCAGTCAAGGACTGACCTTTCTGAAATCAGCACCTGTGTTACCACCACCCCTTTCAAATGTGATGTCTGCTGTTGATCTCTGGCTACTGAAATACTGACAATTCTTGAAGGCAGTTCAAAAGGCCCTTCCTCAATGCCATCTCTTACCATCCTAAACGGATATGATTTCTTCCCTCTCTGAGCTTTCACAGAACTCACTCTACACCACCCTCATGGCAATGGCTAAATTCACCCTCTTACTAGACTATATGTTTGACTTTCCCCAGAGAATTTATATTTGTAACCACATTTTTACCTTTTATAGCAACTAACATGGTACTTTGTGCATTATACATGGCTGCTAGATATTTGTGAATGATTGAATCAATATTAAAACACTTCAACCATAACCTTGTGTGTGTGTGTGTGTGTGTGTGTGTGTGTGTGTGTGCATTAAGTGTATATGATGATAACAACACTGATCCAGTACATTTGAACTTGCATTTTTGAAGAAACATGGCAATTTCAGAAGTGCCATTGTTCGTTTTTTGAAACTACATAAAATAAAATTAAGTTAAATACTACAACTGAGCAATGTGTTTTTAAAAAGAAGTTATGTATCTGTGTTTAGATTTCTCTTACATATATGTGGGAATTTGACTAATAAAAAATAATAGGTAAAATAAACGTATTTAAGAAATAGCTTAGAAAGCAGCTGATTGTGTGCTTATCTTACGTATGTAAGGTCTAGTTACTTTTCTCTGGAGTGATACTAGTCATTTATTCCAGAGCCAGTTGCTTGTCTGAAACAGAGAGGTATAAAAATCCCAGAATATGTTAGGCTCAGAGTGTGAACAGGTCAATATGGAAATAAGACAGAAAATAAATTCCAGAAGAGCAAAAAGATATGCAGAAGCCTGGGATTGATCAAGTATTGGGGAGGAAACCAAGCTTAATAACATAAAGAACATAGACATCAGTGAAAATGGAGACAAAATGAGAATTTTCAGATGTAAGAAAGCCAAGAATAAACTAGATTTAAAAAGGATAGGGGGCAGAGTCAAGATGGCGTGTGGAAAGACACCAAGTTAGCATCTCCCCACAACTAGGGTGCCTGCCGGCGGCTGGCGAGGGGCCCTGACACCCGAGGAGACGGGAGGAACCCCCAAGTGAACCAGTAGTACGTGGGGGGACTGAGGGGGGAGAAGAAGTAGAGGCCAGACAGGATTGGCACCCCTGAGGCTGGGGAGATCAGGAGAGGCAGGTGGGAGGGGCCCTCCGGGAGGAGCAGGAGAGAAGCTAAGGGTGACTGCCCCACCCACTCAGGCCTGGGGAGCCTGCTGAGCTCCCAGGCAGGTCCCCTGCCCCCCAAGGCCTCCACGTCCCCTGGCCACATTGGTCCTGGGGGCATAAGAGGGAGGCTGGGGAGATCAGGAGAGGCAGGCAAGAGGGGCCCTCCAGACCAGAGAAGCAGGAGAGGAGAGGAGGGCATTTGCCCCACCCACTTGAGCCCAGGAAGCCTGCTGGGCTCCCAGGTGAGGTCCCCCACTCTCTGAGACCGGGGCCTAAGCCCCAGTCCCCCACAGCCCCCAGGGCCTATTCCAGCCCTGTGGGTCCTAAGCATAGGCGCTGCCCACCGCCCAAACCTCGCCCTTGCTTAGGTCTCACCTCCACAGCCAAGGCCTTTACCCCCCTTTTTTTTTCTTTTTTCTTTCTTTTTTTTTTTTCCTTTTCCCTTCTCTTTTTTACGATTGTGGTACTGATGTACCTTCCAGTTGTTGATTCATGTATATTTTTATTTTTATGTTCTTTCTAACATATCTGTTAGTTTCCTAGCCTAACTTTATTTTTCACTTTGTTATTGTTCTCTCTTTTTCTTTTCTTTTTTTTTTTGCCACCCCATGCGGCTTGTGAGATCTTGGTTCACGAGCCAGGGGTCGGGCTGAAGCTCCTGCAGTGTGAACTCCGAGTCTGAACCACTGGACTAACAGAGAATAGGGGTATTGCCTCAGACTCTAGGGAAAATTCATCGGAGTGAGGTCTCACAGAGGTTCTCATCTTAGCACCAAGACCCAGCTCTACCCAACAGCCTATAAGTTCCAGTGTTGGAAGCCTCAGGCCAAACAACCAGTAAGACAGGAACACAATCCCACCCATTTAAAAAAAAACAAAAAAACACATGAGATGGCAAAAAAATATGTCACAGCTGAAGAAGCAAGGTAAAAACCTACAAGACCAAATAAATGAAGAGGAAATAGGCAATCTAACTGAAAAAGAATTCAGAGTAATGATAGTAAAGATGATCCAGAATCTCAGAAATAGTATGGAGGCACGGACTGAGAAAATACAAGAAATGTTTAACAAAGATCTAGAAGAACTAAAGAACAAACAAACAGAGCTGAACAACACAATAACTGAAATGAAAAAAACACAGGAAGGAATCAATAACAGAATAACTGAGGCAGAAGAACGAATAAGTGAGCTAGAAGACAAAATGGTGGAAATAACTGCCGAGGAGTAGAATAAAGAAAAAAGAATGAAAAGAACTGAAGACAACCTTGGAGACCTCTGGGACGACACTAAACACACCAACATTCGAATTATAGGGGTCCCAGAAGAAGAAGAGAAAAAGAAAGGGTGTGAGAAAATATTTGAAGAGATTATAGTTGAAAACCTCCCTAACATGGGAAAGAAAATAGCCACCCCAGTCCAGGAAGCACAGAGAGTCCCATACAGGATAAACCCTAGGAAAAACACACCAAGACACATATTAATCAAACTAACAAAAATTAAATTCAAAGAAAACATATTAAAAACAGCAAGGGAAAAAAAAATAACATACAAAGGAATCCCCATAAGGTTATCAGCTGATTTTTCAGCAGAAACTCTGCAGGCCAGAGGGAGTGGAAGGATATACTTAAAGTGATGAAAGGGAAAAACCTACAACCAAGATTACTCTACCCAGCAAGGATCTCATTCCGATTCAACGGAGAAATCAAAAGCTTTTCAGACAAGCGAAAGCTAAGAGAATTCAGCACCACCAAATCAGGTTTACAACAAATGCTAAAGAAACTTCTCTAGGTGGGACACACAAGAGAAGAAAAAGACCCACAAAAACAAACCCAAAACAATTAAGAAAATGGTAATAGGAATATACATATTGATAATAACCTTGAATGTAAATGGAATAAATGTCCCAACCAAAAGACACAGACTGGCGGAATGGATACAAAAACAAGACCCATATATATGCTGTCTACAAGAGACCGACTTCAGACCTAGGGACACATACAGACTGAAAGTGAAAGGATGGAAAAAGATATTCTATGCAAATGGAAATCAAAAGAAAGCTGGAATAGAAATACTCATATCAGATAAAATAGACTTTAAAATAAAGACTGTTATACAAGATAAGGAGGGACACTACATAATGATCAAGGATCAATCCAAGAAGATATAACAATTATAAATGTCTATGCACCCAACATAGGAGCACCTCAATACATAAGGCAAATGTTAATAACCATGAAAGGAGAAATCGACAGTTAACACAATAATATTATGGGACTTTAACACCCCACTTACACCAATGGACAGATCATCCAAACAGAAAATAAATAAGGAAACACAAGCTTTAAATGACACAGTAGACCAGAAAGATTTAATTGATATTTATAGAATGTTCCACCCAAAAGTGGCAGAATACACTTTCTTCTCAAGTGCAGCCAGAACATTCTCCAGGATCACATCTTGGGTCAAAAATCAAGCGTTGGTAAATTTAAGAAAATTGAAATCATATCAAGCAACTTTTCTGACCACAACACTATGAGATGGAAACCAATTACAGGAAACAAACTGTAAAAACCATAAATACATGGAAGCTAAACAATACATTACTAAATAACCAAGAGATCACTGAAGAAATCAAAGAAGAAATAAAAAAATACATAGAAACAAATGACAATGAAAACACGATGACCCAAAAACTATAGGACACAGCAAAAACAGTTCTAAGAGAGAAGCTGATAGCAATTCAATCTCACCTCAAGAAACAAGAAAAACCTCAAATAAACAATATAACCGTACACTTAAAAAACTAGAGAAAGAAGAACAAAGAAAACCCAAAGTCAGTAGAAGGAAAGAACTCATAAAGATCAGAGAAGAAATAAATGAAATAGAAACTAAGAAAACAATAGCAAAGATCAATAAAACTAAAAGGAGTTTCTTTGAGAAGATAAACAAAATTGGTAAACTCTTAGCCAGACTCATCAAGAAAAAAAGGGAGAGGATGCAAATCAATAAAATTAGAAATGAAAAAGGAGAAATCACAACTCACACCACAGAAACACAAAAGATTATAAGAGACTACTACAAACAACTATATGCCAATAAAATGGACAACCACGAAGAAATGGACAAATTCTTGGAAACGTACAATTTTTCCAAGACTGAACCAGGAAGAATTAGAAAATATAAACAGACCTATCACAAGTAATGAAATTGAAACCATAATTAAAAATCTTCCAACAAACAAAGGTCCAGTACCAGATGGCTTCACAGGTGAATTCTATCAAGCACTTAGAGAAGAGCTAACACTGATCCTTCTCAAACTCTTCCAAAAAATTGCAGAGGGAGAAACACTCCCAAATTCATTCTACAAAGCCACCATCACCCTGATATCAAAACCAGAAAAAGATATCACAAAAAAAGAAAATTATCGACCAATATCACTGATGAAAATAGATACAAAAATCCTGAACAAAATACTAGCAAACAGAATCCAACAACACAATAAAAGGATCATACACCATAATCAAGTGGGATTTATCCCAGGGATGCAAGGATTCTTCAATATACACAAATCAATCAATGTGATACACCACACTAACAAATTAAGGAATAAAAACCATATGATCATCTCAATAGATGCAGAAAAAGCTTTTGACAAAATTCAGCACTCATTTACGATAAAAAACTCTCCAGAAAATGGGCATAGAGGGAACCCACCGCAACATAATACAGGCCATATGTGACAAACTCACAGTAAGCATCATACTCAATAGTGAAAAACTGAAAGCATTTCCTCTAAGATAAGGAACAAGACAAGGATGTCCACTCTTGCCACTCTTATTCAACATAGTTTTGGAAGCCATAGCCACAGCAATCAGAGAAGAAAAAGAAATTAAAGGAATACAAATTGGAAAAGAAGAAGTAAAACTGTCACTGTTTGCAGATGACATGATACTATACATAGAGAATCCTAAAGATGCCACCAGAAAACTGCTAGAGCTAATCAATGAATTTGGTAAAGTTGCAGGATACTAAATTATTGCACAGAAATCTCTTGCATTCCTAAACACTAATGATGAAAAATCTGAAAGAGAAATTAAGGAAACACTCCCATTTACCACTGCAACAAAAAGAATAAAATACCTAGGAATAAACCTACCTAGGGAGACAAAAGACCTGTATGCAGAAAACTATAAGACGCTGATGAAAGAAATTAAAGATGATACCAACAGATGGAGAGATATACCATGTTCTTGGATTGGAAGAGTCAATATTGTGAAAATGACTATACTACCCAGAGCAATCTACAGATTCAGTGCAATCCCTATCAAACTGCCAATGGCATTCTTCACAGAATTAGAACAAAAATTTTTACAACTTGTATGGAAGCACAAAAGACCCCGAAGAGCCACAGCAATCTTGAGAAAGAAAAATGGAGTTGGAGGAATCAGGCTTCCTGACTTCAAACTATACCACAAAGCTACAGTAATCAAGACAGTATGGTACTGGCACAAAAACAGAAATATAGATCAATATCTTGTACCTGATAGATCTATCAGGTACAAGATAGAATGCCCAGAGATAAACCCACGCACATATCAGCACCTAATTTACAACAAAGGAGGCAAGAACATACAATGGAGAAAAGACAGCCTCTTCAGCCTCTTCTAAGGGGTGCTGGGAAAACTGGACAGCTACATGTAAAAGAATGAAATTAGAACACTTCCTAACACCATACCCAAAAATAAACTCCAAATGGATCAAAGAGTTAAATGTAAGACCAGACACTATAAAACTCTTAGAGGAAAACACAGGAAAAATACTTTTTGACATAAACCACAGTAAGATCTTTTTTGACCCACCTCCTAGAGTAATGGAAATAGAAACACACAAAAAAACAAATGGGACTTAATTAAACTTAAAAGCTTTTGCACAGCAGACGAAACCATAAACAAGACAAAAAGACAACCCTTAGAACAGGAGAAAATATTTACAAATGAAACAACAGACAAATGATTAATCTCCAAAATTTACAAACAGCTCATGGAGCTCAATAACAAAAAAACAAACCATCCAGTTAAAAAATGGGCGGAAGACCTAAGTAGACATTTCACCAAGGAAGACATACAGATGGCCAAGAGGCACATGAAAAGATGCTCCACATCACTAATTATTAGAGAAACGCAAATGAAAACTACAATGTGGTATCACCTCACACCAGTTAGAATGGGCATCATCAGAATATCTACAAACAACAAATGCTGGAGAAGGCGTGGAGAAAAGGGAACCCTCTTGCACTGTTGGTGGGAATGTAAATTGATACAACCACTATGGAAAACAGTATGGAGGTTCCTTAAAAAACTAAAAATAGGACTACCATATGACCCAGCAATACCACTATTGGGCATATACCCTGAGAAAACCATAATTCAAAAAGAGACGTGTACCACAACATTCATCGCAGCTCTATTTACAATAGCCAGGACATGGAAGCAACCTAAGTGTCCATCAACAGATGAATGGATAAAGAATATGTGGCACATATATACAACAGAATAGTACTCAGCCATAAAAAGAAACAAAACTGAGTTATTTGTAGTGAGGTGGTTGGACCTAGAGTCTGTCATACAGAGTGAAGTCAGAAAGAGAAATACAAATACCGTATGCTAACACATAGATATATATATGGAATCTAAAAAAAAAAAAAATGGTACTGATGAACCTAGTTGCAGGGCAGGAATAAAGATGTAGACATAGAGAACGGACTTGAGGACATGGGGTGGGAGGGGGAAGCTGGGGCGAAGTGAGAGTAGCATCGAGATATATACACTACCGAATGTAAAATAGTTAGCTAGTGGGAAGCAGCAGCATAGCACAGGGAGGGAGATCAGCTCAGTGCTTTGCAATGACCTAGAGAGGTGGGATAGGGAGGATGGGAGGCAGGCTAAAGAGGGGAAATGGGGACATATGTATGCATATGGCTGATTCACTTTGTTGTACAACAGAGACTAACACAGTATTGTGAAGCAATTATACTCCAGTAAAGATCTATTTTAAAAAAAAAAGGGTAGGTGAAGCTCAAGTTGTGCCCATAAAACTCAATTAAGATGAGAGAAGTCACCAGTGGTGAAGAAGCTTTGGGAAGAGTGTCAGGCACGAGACAAGCACAAGGTCAGGGAATAAATGTACTGGTACCAGAAAACAAGGCAAATGAGAGTACCAGGCACTAGGTAAGCAGCCAGGATAGCATCAATGACAAGCAAACATCAAAATGAAGCAGCTCCTACCTCAAGCCAAGAAGCCTTTTAAGTACTTCCTACTCCTGAGTGTGGCCAATTCGGACTCCAAGTGAATTACATTGGGTGGATGGTAAACAGATTAACAAAACCAGTGGGAAAGGAAGCAGAAGTGATTATAGTACAAAATATGGAACTTGTGCAGAGGAGCTGCTTAGAGAAGTAGCTTAGGGAAGCTACAGCCCACCAGGTGGTTTCAAATCGCAGCTCCACTATTTCTTAGTCTATAAACTTGGAAAATTATTTTACCTCCCCCAGTTTAAATTTCCCCACGAACAAAAGGGCGATAACATATCCTATCTCACGTTGTTAAAAGAGAGAATCATTATTAATCATTTAGCATGTAGTAATCACCCAACTATAAACTATCAATGATCATAAATATTGTATAGTTAATTTATTAAATCATAGTTCTGGAGTTTAATGTATCTAATGTTAGTTTCAACTTTGGCTTCTGCATACAGTCTGTTGGATTTATTATGCTGGATCCTCTGTGATCCCCTAAATATTTGTGTGCAAGCACTTTGAGGACTGCACAGGGTTAAAGCACAGTACAGCTCTGTTGTCACTTACAGGTGGATACGGCTGTGTGCACACAGTATTTTGAAAATATAAAAGTTACAAACAGATTGATCATCTTGCTCTGACACCTATTCTATAAAATTATTCTAGTTCCTTTAGTGATAATTAAATCTATCCCCACTATGCAACTCTTGCATTAGATTAGTCAACCTGAGATTTTCTTTCCTAAAATGGCTGAACATACTGTTTTGGTTCTACCAAACCACAAAACATGAAACCACAGTCTAAGTCTAAAACATCACCCTCTGTGGTGTGGAATGCTGCAAATATAGTCACTACCAGGCCAACTTTTTGTTTGATGTAGCCAATCTTCTTCTCTTCCGAATGACACCCTTTTAAAAAAGGATGAAAAGCATTGGTAACATTCCCTGAACATTGACCTGAAATGTCCATAACGGAGACTCAGTACAAGAAGCTAGAACTCATGAGTAACATTAAATGGCCTTTTTATGATTATTTTTTGATCTAGTATTGTTTATGTGAAATAATAGGCCCACAAAAACAATCTGAAAGTCTAACTAGTTACATGATATGGATAAAAGCAAGTTTTTCTTCTTAAGTCATAATCTACTTAAATTTATGCCCAGTAGTTTTGGAACTCAAATGAATAATTTTATGCACCACTAATAGTAGTACTTAAATTGTCTCAAGCCCTTTTTTAAAAAAAATCAAGTTGAAACAGTGACTATCGTATTAAAAGCACAATGCTTAATCTTAAACGCTATACCACTATTATATATGCATTTCTATATTATTTTTCAAGACTCAAAGAATCAAAGTGACCATTCAGTTTGTAAAGTTAATATTCACCTATTTGATACATGTTCATTAAGCAGCTTTGGAGGAAAAGCAGTAACCGCTGACATACTGAATGCACATAGGCGATAATACCTCATTTCATCTTTACAACCAACCTATCAGGTAGGTACTGTTAAAAGTCAGGTAGAAAACCCAGTCCCTTTCTAGAGCTCATTCTCTTAAACACTATATAAATTCTAGGGAAAACTTGTTCTTTTGTTTGTTTGCTTTTAAACCTAATAGCAATAATCACAACTATCACTGCAACTGTGATTTGCACGGTGCTTGGCAGTTATATCCTCTGTCTACTAGGATATGTAACAATAGCCTTATGTGGACAGAAAAGGTCTAATCAAACTTTGTAAGCTACAATGATCAGAATTCTAATGGTGAATAAGGAAATAGTTAAGGCATAGCAGAAACATGAATGGCACTGATGTTAATATTAAGTTATTTGGCAACTTTTAACAGTGATCAAGGTTACAGTAAGCAAACAATAGAGTTTATGTAAGTAGTTCCATCAGGACAATTACTGGAATAAAAGTTAAGGAAGCCATTGTTTTAGAAAGGGTCATTGCGAGTGAAGATCTTGAATATGAGTGGAGATAAAACAAAATTCAGTTCAAGGAATAAGGGATAAATATAAAACTTTTGTTAGGATGTTTCCTATCTACTCCAAGTCACTTCAGCACAGACAGACCTAACCCTTATATGGTTTGTCACTAATCCGAAGAGAGAACCTGGAAAGTCCAGAAGCTAAAAAGATTTTTCAAGAAGACAGTAAGTAAGCAAAGAAACATGTAAGATGTTTAGATTTTCTACAGTCTTGGAGGGGTTGAGGGTGTCATTCCCTTTTTGCTGGGCTATTTCACTCTTCCTTCTAGAGCTAGACAACTCTACAAGAACATTGGGTGAATAGAAAATATCTGTGCAGGAAAGAGAGAGAAGCAAAACTAGAAAATGTTGAGAAGTGAAACTTTGTATATTTCTTGAAAACAAGAATTCTGTATCTAATCACCCTCTTCATTTGGGCCTTATATTTCTAAAAGCATTTCTTGTATTTTACACTCTGCTGGTAGATTCAGAGACCCTCCACCCAGAGATTCCAATCTTATTTCCAAGGCACTTCTCTTAATAACCACAGAGTTTAGTCACGGTTCAAACACATCTTACTGTGCCCTAGACAGATTCTACAGTGGTCTTTGTGGCCACTTTCAGCTTTGTTGATTCTACCCCAGGGGCATAATCACCAAGAATGCAGAGTGTTCACCAGACAGCCTAGGGGCTTGGGGATCATAAAAGATCCCAGCAGGAAAAAAATTTTAGTTTATATGAAATAAAATACGAAGCTTAGAGGGTCATGATTTTCATTTAAAGAACAAAGATAGTAGAACTAAAATGTTTTGTGTTAACTTTATTCTAAATAAAAAATGCATTTTCTTTATAGTTCTTAACTTTTGTTAAAAAAAAAACAGCTTTGGCATGAAAATCATCATGCATAAATGAAAATACAATTTAATGAAATGTCATATTTTATAAATTTAAGTGATGCAAACATTTGACTTATCTGTTAAAATTAAGCTGCCAGGGTCTTTTTCACATGAAACAAGCTCTGTTTTATTTCATGTGTTACCAAACTCTGTAATTTTATTTTTCAAGAAACATGAGATGAGACGGAGAGATGAAGAAGGAGGGAGGGCCAAACTTCTTGAGTAATCCGACTAAAGTTGTCATGCACATGCTGTATCATTCACATTGTGATTGACATTTATTTGTAGTTTGTACTTTGTTTTATACATAGAAGAGTCATTGCTAGTGAATTAAAAAAAAAAAAAGGTAAGATAACAATCTGCTACCTTTGCTGTCATCAACATCTCCAAATTATGGTCTAGGGCCAAAGTCTAAGTTTTGGCCTCCAGATGTTAATACTTAGGAATTTGGTGTCCAGATGGATGACTCCTGATAGGAAAATGTTTGGCAACAGATGATAGACCAGTGAAGCCTACAGTCTCTAAAATCAAACAACCTAGATTCAAATATCCAGGCTCTGTCCCTCCATAGCTCTTGACCCTGGTCAAGTTGCTTAGCCTTCTTAAGCTTCCATTTCCTTACCTATATAACAGAGAAAATTATAGTATCTTCCTCTTAAGATTGTTATGAGGGTTTAATGATATAATGCATATACAAGTTCTTAGCACAGTGCATGGTAAATAGGAAAAAACTTGGTATATGCTAACTACCATTATTATATTAATAATCTGAAATGCTCTCTAATTTTGCCATTCTGACAAATATTTCCACCAACTGCTTCAAAGTTATTAGTGTCAAAAAATACCAGGTCAATTTCAATACAAACTTGTCTATCAGAGACGGGATGCTTACAGCCAACATCCAGAGTTATCTTGCCAGTTGCTCTTCCGGCATCATTGACAGCAACACACGTATAATCACCAGCATCCAGATCTTGAGTTTCTTGAATCTTCAAAAGTCCCAAGAGAGGGTCAATAATGAGAAATGGTGAGGGCCTCAGCTCAAGATCCCCTAAGTCAAAACAAAGCGGAGAACGTTAAACAGTTAAATGTTTACATAGTTTGCTATTGATTTGATTGCAAAACTTCTGAAGAAAACGATTGTAAAGTTTTTAAATACAAGTGTCTTGCACAATGCAGACACTTAAACAATGTTTATGCAATGAAAGAATGAAGTGTTTCCTGGTAATGAGCTGATTTATTAGTCTGTATAATTCCACAGGCTAATCTATAGTCAAAAGTCAGGCCCTAAATGAATTATATACAAATATTTCCTACCGTATATGTACCTAAATGAGAACAAACTCTCTGAAGCTATGTTGGGGGACTAGGAAAGAGTGGCAGCTGTCACCGTGGCTGTGTTAGGTAAGAAGGGAATGGGAAGATGAAGGTTGAAATGAGGTTTCTACCATCTTTGTGGCAGGATGAATTTCAATGACCCAGGAAATGCTTCGGAGACTATGGCTGTTCTTAGTTTGGCTAATGACCAGGTTTCTGGTTTGCTGAATGTTCTCAGTCAGATTTTGTCTTGTGAAAGGTCTGAGCTGCCTGAGAGGATTCTAAGGATGGTTCGGGAAGTAGGAACCACAGCTGGCTAGAGAGGGTAGGGAAGAGCTTGCTGAGAGAAGAGAAAGAATGGATGAGGAACTCTTGACAATGGCCAGAGAGGAGTATTGTTATATAAATCTCCCAGGATACCTCTACTAAATCTGTATTAGGCATCAAAGTTCTTTAAGTTGGAGTTAGAGGAAGAGTTTTTTATTATGGAGTTTTTTGGAAGAAGCAGGCAGGGGATAAATGAGTGGAGGATGGAATCAGATATTGAGTTTGACATCGGTATGAGGGTGGAATGACCCAAGAAAGATGACTTATGTCTGGGTTGCCTGTCCCTGCAGTGCCTCAGATCCCCTGAGAACCATTTCTATTTGAAGGCAGGCAATGCCTCAACAAATCTCTAAGTTGGGTTAGCCTTTCCTTAGGCTTCCCTTCCTCCAAGGTTTCTCCTCATCGAAGAATGAATTTCACCAGGATGACAAATATCATAAAAAATTACCTAGTACTGATGTTTAAGTGGCAGCCTAGTGTCCGTATCTTTTTTGTTTGTTTTTGTAAAGGGTGATGTCAAACTCTTTGTGGGGATCCTAAAAAATTCCAGGAGGTTTAAGGGCCATTGCCTTAGGGTTTCACAGTATGCCCAGATGTCAAGTCTGAAGAGGTACTCTCCAAAATGCCATATACTAGCTTAGCCATGTGCCCTGGGACTAAGGACTGTGGAAGTAACTCCCTCAGCTTTCAACAGGCTAAAACCCCAGAGCTAGCAATTCTCTAGGACACTACATAAAGCAGCCACCAACAGACTCAGAGCAACAAACAATTCTCCTTTTGTTTTTATAATTTGGGGAGGAGAAGAGGTCAAAGGAGCCATAAATTTAAAAACAAAAAAATTACATTAGCAACTGTCAGTGCCAAAAATAAAGTATTTTTCAGCATTCCAACATTTAAAACCCCAATCATCCTTTTAAGCTTGCTACTGGATACCACGCGAGAATGAGAGAAGCGACTAAAGCCTTGTCTATGTGCCTCTGGGAAACTTTCATAAGTAAAAGCAGATGATGTTGACATAAACTTTCCTCCCTCTAGGGGAGGATGCAATGTGACCAAGCTGTTCATCAAGCATTAAAATGTTTGGACTAAAATGCATTTAGATTTTTGGATTTTACTTCTCCTTTATTTCTTCTGTATATGTCAGAGGACATAACAGGTTGAAATAAAGACTAAAAAGCTACTTTTTGCTAGTAGCTTTTTTTTTTTGTAAATAAAAGTGTTTAAGGAATAGCAGCAATGAAACAAAATATAAATTGGAAAACACTGGTTATATCAAGTTTGCATTTTGATCACATTTTGGTCATCTCTCTTGATTTCTACTGAACAATTAGTAATCAAATTACTGAGAAGCCACAGAGAAATACAGAACCTTGCGATGAAAATGATTGAGGGAGAATTTACTTTTAATATTAGATAAGATTAGAAGAATGTTTACACACATAGTAAAATATATAAACTTTGCTGACAATCTATTCTAGGATTGAACAATCATTACCATTAAGGAGGATTCTTTCTGCTTTAGTTTAAATTCAATTCTGGCCTCTGTGGATGCAAAGACTAACAGAGAGATCATTATCCATGACATAAGACCCTTTAAATTGTTGAAGGTTCTTTAGTGATTCTCAAAAATGTTTGTCTCAAGACCTTTTTATACTCTTAAAAATTATTGGGGACTTTAATGAATTTTTGTTTATGTGGATTATATTTGTACTTCACATTTTAGAAAGGAAACTGAAAAATTTTAAAACATATGTATTTAGTTTCTAATAACTCATGATATTTTAACATAAATGTATTTTATAAAAAAAAAATTTCCCTGAACAAGAGAAACTTAGTGAGAAAAGTGGCATTGTTTCACATTTTTGCAAACCTCTAGAATGTCTAGCTTAATAGAAGAGAGCTGAGTGGTCATTTTTGCTTCTGCATTCACTTTATTGGATATCACATATCATGTAGCTGAGATGAGTGTGAAAAAGCCAAATAACATCTTAGTATCAACAGGAAAATAATTTTGATCTCATGGATTCCCTGAAAAGAATTGTGGGGAACCTCCAGGGATTCCCAACTACACTTTAGCAACAACAGATCTAAAGAAACAAATTCAATTTCTTTACTATTTTACCAGAAATATTCTTTATACAACATTTTAATAGTGTCCCTGATTCTTCTTTGAACCCACTTTATGTTGCTCATTTCTTTTTAAAATTTATTTATTTATTTATTTATTTATTTATTTATTTATTTATTTTTGGTTGTGTCGGGTCTTCATTTCTGTGCGAGGGCTTTCTCCAGTTGTGGCAAGTGGGGGCCACTCTTCATCGCAGTGCACGGGCCTCTCACTATCACGGCCTCTCGTTGCAGAGCACAGGCTCTAGAGCGTAGGCTCAGTAGTTGTGGCTCACGGGCCTAGTTGCTCTGTGGCACGTGGGATCTTCCCAGACCAGGGCTCGAACCCGTGTCCCCTGCATTAGCAGGCAGATTCTCAACCACTGCGCCACCAGGGAAGCCCTATGTTGCTCATTTCTAAAATCTAAAATTTTGGGGGGCATTTGTATGTACGAAATTCCTTTTCTCAAATGGCCTGAATGAAATACAATTTATTAATGAATGATGGTTGCCAAGGGCTGCAGGGCAGGGGAAATGGGGAGCTGCTGTTCAACAGGCATAAAGTTTCAATCATACAAGATGAATAAGTTCTAGAGATTTGCCGTACAACAGTGCCTAGAGGTAACAATAGTGTACTGTTGCTTAAAAATTTGTTAAGAGGGTAGAGCTCGTGTGTTCTTACCATAAATAAAAAATAAACAAACGACCACCTACTTTATTCAATAAGAACTGCCTGGAAAAAAAGCTATGAAGAAAAAGTTATTCTTATGGTTAGGGAAAGAACTATTCTTTCCCCCTGTGGTTTCCATAAGGTAGGATCTTCCTAACCTTGTTGTTGCCTCATCCCCAGCAGAGGTGGCACAGAAAGGTCCAGCTGCCTCCTCGTCCCTTTCTTTTTGGAGCCAGTTTGCATGTAGAAGAGTTTGTCCCCTGGCTTTTCTCTTTATGATCCAGATTCTGCTTATGGAATAAATTGCCTGCCTGGGACTGGGAGAGGAAGTGATACTGGGGTTCAGGGCAGCTCTGCATATTGGTGATGAACATCAATCGAAGCAGGTCCTCCAACATGATGTGTCAGTGCTTAATGCCCACATGCTAGCTCTGTTGGTGCATAACTCGAACAGAGAAATGGGATATGATTTACTAGGCGCACTGAACTCCAATGTCTCTGGTTGAGAAAAGAAACTACTAGGCAGTCAATTCTAGAATCTTCCATGGTGGTAGCTGCACAGCTCCCTAACTCCTCATTCACCCCCCAAGCCATTTGTGGGACCAAAGCTGACATACAGACTATTCAGGAGAGTAGCACCTACTTGGGAGAATAAAAAACTTTCTCTCTGTGACTCAGCTATTTACAGGCAGAGAAATCAGCAGCTTCCATTACTTTAAAGATTTTTTTTATTATTAACATAAACTACTGATTGATATTTTTCTGGATTTATTTAATTAAGATGTGCGTTTGAAACTTTTATCTACTTCATTTGTAAGTTAAAGATTTAAGTTTTTCAAATAAGGAAAATTAGTTTTTGTTGACTGGAAATCTAATTAAGAAGCAAATAGAGAAATGCTTTCTTTTCAGAGAAAACACGAAGACTAAATCATTTAACATGGAAAACTATGAAAATGACATTATTTTCTAGTTTCCCTCCCTGTTTTTGATTTGTATTATTGAAAAGTATTTGTTTTCTACATAAAGCCTTTCCTTTTCACCTCGTGTTCCCTAAGAGTTTGAACCCGAGGTGAATTCACAATTTTGTAATTATGACATCAACCTGTTGCTATGGGAATGTCTGTGATTTAACAAACAGAATCATAACAATAGTGCTTTGTACTATTTAGCATTTTTCATCTGAAGATTAAAGAGTATTTTGCAAACAGCATCTCAATAATCCTAGCAACCTCCCTCTTAGGGTGTTTGTGGGGATTTTTCTTTCTCATAGATTGGAAAAACTGAGAGAAAAACAGAAGCAGGACATTTTATACAGATATCTGCTGTCAGCATTTGAGCCTAGACCAGGACCCAAGGACATTCTCACCACGGACAAGCAGCACATTATGGTTATTTTATTACAGAATCACAGAGGTAGAATCTTTATATCACAAATAGAGGCAGATAATTTCTATACTTGATATAAACAGCTGCCATGCAATGATGAAGCTGACCACAAAATACGTTTGTCTTTCAGTCAAATGTCATTCAACTGTAATTTTCGAGGTATGTCTTTATTTGAGCACTTTATAGAAAGCGTGCTAATTGTGAGAGCCTAAGCAAAGTCAACTGAAATAAGTGAAGCTATTTTAAACATTAACTGAGTATTCTTGGACAATTTTCTACAGGAAACAATCCTAAACTAATAAAGAGAATGTTCAGCTGGATTAGCAAAGGCGAAGTTTTCCTGCTTAGATTTTCACGGTCCTATAATCCACACCAGATGTCAAGTGCTGAAATTCAGAGTGCAGAATTTTGAACTATCGTCTCTAGTGAGACCATAAACACATTTTATGGGGCTGCTAAGTCACACACCAAAACAAATTTTTAACAAATCATTTTTATCTAAAAGAGAAAACAACACTAAGTGAACCGGACATGAACATACTTAAGAAATGTACCTTTGAACCATTTAACCTGAGGTGGAGGAACACCAGACGTTTTACATTCCATAACTGTTGTATCCCCAAGGGCAACCAAGAGCTCACTCTGAATTACGATCAACTTCGGGGCTTCTGAAAACAACAAACATGCAAATAATTAACGTCTAGCACAATGCCACTTACACCTTGTTTATGTTTACTAAATGAACCAATAAAAAAAAAAACTATTATTATTTATGTGCTTGTGGCTATCTCAGTTTTTACAAACAGAAATAAACTCATGATGTATATGCACACAGATGTGTGTGATGAAAAGATCATCTATAAGGCCAAAAGAACATTAGGAAAAAATAATTCTGATGAAACAGTGTCCAAAAATTTAGGAAATTAATTGATGCACATTTTCTAGGTGATGCACATTTCAATTAATTGATGCACATTTTCTACGTGATTTTAAGGATATTCATGTCTATCTACAGAGAGACAGTTGTAGTCTAAGGCTAAAATTTGCATCTATAAAAAGTAGAATCTCCCACTTTTAACTCTATTTTTCCCTTTGATGTTAAATACAGACATTCTCTAAGTTTCTTTCCTTAGCTCTGTTTGATTCACCCCTTTGCCTAATGCTTTAGTTCATGCACATATTTTTTTCTTAACTGAACATTTTAGGACTTCCTAACTTCAATTGAGGTAGTTTTAAACAAAGCCAAGAGTTAATTTCTCAAAGATCATGTTACTCTTTGGCTAGAAAACTTTGGTGATTGCATTTCATAATTCCCTAGTTCGGCTTTCAAAAATCATAAACTGGTGCATGGCTTTCTTTTGAACTTCACGCTCCATTACACTTCCTTACTTATCACAAGGTATGGAGCTACACTGGTAGTCCAAAACATGCCCTATTCCCTCCCATCTTCCTGCTTTTGCTAAAGTTTTTTCCTCTGCCTGAAATGCCCTTTGCCACAACTCTTCAAATCCCACTCATTCTTCCAGGCTGAGCTTAAATCCTATCTCCTTTAAGAAGTGTTGGCAAATTCCCCAGTCAGAATTAATCTTCCCCTCCACCAACCTTCCACTTTTGTACTTATTTGTCTGCCTTATTATATTTATTTACATATATCCACTCCCATTAATCACACTCTTGAAAAGTAAGGACCTCCTGACATACATTTTTTATTTTACATTCCACAGTCTCTAGCACAGCATTTTACATACTTTGGGTGATTACTAAGTTAAATAAATGGGTGAAATATTTTGGTTTCTTTGTGAATGAACCAAAATTCATTTCTGCGATGCAGAATCTGTTTCAACCCCCATTCCCAACTGTTTGTTCCCTCTCCACATGGCTGTTCTATGAACGTTTTTAATTGTCATCTCTAAATCTGAGCCCATCTTCCCTTCTAAACTTATTCACCACGTGCCTTCCTCATTTCTATAAATGAGACTTCTTCCCAGGCTTTTAGGTCCAGTATTTGTGACTTTTTTGTTACCTCCTTCATCTATACACACCATCTACAATTCTCAATCTTTATTGTGGCTCTTTTACACTCCTTCCTCTCCACTGCCAATTTTACTACCTTACTATGAATGATGAAGAAAAATGAGAGAAAGGGTGGATTGCTAGTCATTAATTATTCACAGTTTACAAAATGACACTGAGCATATAATGCCCTTGTCCTTTATTTGTCTAAGAAAGACCAAAGTAAAAGAAATATTCTCTTCTATATTACATATTATTAGAATATACAATTATGTATTATAATAGATTCGATTACATTATATATGTTAGAATGTATTATATTCTACTATATTATGGAATATTGTATTATAAAATAGTTGTCATAAAGTATATCTTCAATAAATGTCTGAGTTTGGAGGGGAAAAACTGAAGATGAAAAGCAAAAAGTAGTATCTAGATAATTGACAGAGATGTTGTAAATATTTAATTATAACAGAAATATTATAAAGTTTCATATGTATAAATATATTTATACATATATATAAATTCATATATATATGAACATAAGTGGAAAATGTAAAATGAAAGTTGAGGTAAACTAGGAAGGATACAGAATTTATTAATTTGTAAGTAAAATATTACAAAGAACAGATGAATCATGGAAGGATAGAACTCTGTGGACATTCTGGAACTCTTCCATAATCTGGAAGCTTCCTTGATTTCTGTTGATTACCAAAGCTATTCACCCCCTGAACTTTTAACTTAAATTAGTTACAGTATTTGCTTTAATCAATGTGTGAAACAAACAATAACTTATACAACTGGGTATAACTCATTCCTAATATTAATTTTCAAGAAAGTACTTTTACATTGCTTGATATGATATTCATACTATTTGTACTGCCTTTTAAACTGATTATACTTGCCAGTGTATCTGAGGGTAGAAGTCTGTTTATCCATCCCAGCTGAATTACTTGCCAGGCAACCATAGGTCCCTGCATCTTTGGGAACTGCATTTTTGATAAATAAGGTACCTTCTGAGGTCATCCTATACCTACAGACAAAAAGAAAATAAAATTGAAAATACTCTAATAATAGTATCAAGGAACTATAGCACCTTCCTTTCAAATATTTTAGAGTTATGTTTGTGGTGCTGATTGCAGAAATGATTAACATCATCATTTTATAAGCAGAAATGTTATAATGATAATAACAATAGGTCCCACATATCTAGTACTTGCCATGTATTAGGGCTGCTCTAGTAGCTTTACATTTATCAATGTTTTAAATCTTCCTAACAACCCAATGAGTTAGATACTATTATCTCTGTTATACAGTTGAGCAAAGAGGTTATACAACTTGCCCGGAGTCAGGGTTAGTAAAGGGAAGAAGTGGAATTTGCACCCAGGCAATCTTGCTCTGTGTGAACTTCTAAGCTAAACAGTTCCTCAAAATGAAAACCTGAGAGATGCAATGCCTCACATCTCAAGTCAGTCTTGTGAAGAGACCAGGAATGGAATCTGGCTCACACCTAAGCCCTTCTCCTCCTGCCAAACCCAGAGTAATGGAAGCCTGATGGCTGGAAACTTCATTGCTTATGCCCCTCGTGTTCAGTACTCTCTTTGAGCATGAGAGGATTCATTTTCTTGTAAAAGCATCCAGCAGAATGTACGATAGTATGGCAACAGTGAGCAGGAGTTATGAACAATGTCTGCATACACTTTAATTAGAGCTACTGTTCTGTCCTTTGTCTCTCCCTCTCTCTTCTGTTAAATCTCAGGACCAAACCTCTAGCAGACAGGTTAAAACTACACATTACTTTACCCACAGAAAGTCCATTATCCCCATTTCAATTATTCAAGGTAAACCAACTGTTACAGTGTTATGTTTGCAAAGCAAAGTATTAGGAAGCACTTAGTCCCAGCTATTGAATTCAAGACTTAAGAACCTCAAACTCTATACATTTATACATTCATCATTTATTATTTTACTGACATTTCCTGGCCTATTGAGAAAATCTAAAGCTGTGGATTTGGGTCAAATCTCCCTTAACCTTAGGGATTTGGTCAGATTAGTATTGTCCAGAAATTTCACCAACTTCTCTCACTCAGTAAAAACAAAGAACATGATACAAACCCAGTACCTGTGTGAACCCACAATAAACATATCATTCATGGTCCAGGTGATCTTTGGTTTGGGATAACCTGTTGCAGAACACATGATGGAGACCTCAGATCCACCTGTAAAAGACTGATTTTTGGGCATCACAGTGACTTTGGGCGGTTCTGCAGATAAAAGGAAACACACAGAGTGAAATGTCAATGATGTTAGCAGATTTGCAGGTTTCTCACTGCCACGCCTTTACTTTTAAAAATATATTTATTTGTTTGTTTATTTAGTTATTTTGCACTTTCAGGAGTGTACAAAACTGGGGTCTGCTCCTTTCACTCCCCCAGAGCTCCTCCTCTCCCTGAAAGACTGATGCAGGCTGTGGCTGGGCACCCAAAACCTGACTCCGCACCCCACAGGCCCAGGCAGGACCACAGAGGGCCTCATCTCTGGCCATTCATCCCAAGGCCTTGCAGCCCAGCCCAGCCCTGTCAGCCGATCTGGAGCCCCAGGCCTGCTCCTACTCCTGGATCTTGCAGGCATGACAGTGGGCAAGGCTTTGCCTTCAGAGCTTGGTGAGGGTCTGGCACACTCTCCTTTGAGGGGACATCAGGGGCCTGGGTCTGAGGCCAATGACAGAAAGAGGCTTCCACTTGATGGGGCCTGAATGCAAGGCGGAGAGCAGCCGGACTACTGTGACATAGTATTATTTGGCAGCCAGGGCTGGGGTCCCTCTGTCCATTCTCTAGCCAGGTCCTGCCCTCAGCTCCTGACCCAACCCATGGCCTCAGCTACTGGGCTGGCTGGGCACCAGGCCCTGCAGTGGCCCCGTTTTTCCGGGGTATCTTGGACGTGCGGGAGAAGGTGGTCCTCGAGGTGGTCCTTGGGACTTGGATGTTCCCAAGCTCATGGCAGCTGGTGTCCGTGAGGTTGGGAACATCCAGCCACAGGGTGGCTGCTGGTGGGGGTGGCATCCAGAACCTTCACCGTGACCACTCCTGAGGTGAAGAGCTTCCTCTTGGGGTTGCAGAAGGAGAAGGTAGAGTATAACACAGAGGTGAGGGGCAACCAGCCTTAGATCACCAGGTAGAAGGCCCCTCTCTTGAAAGGCAGCAAGTCCTATTGTCGTTCTGCACGCCCTCAGGGTAGAATCACACTTCAAGGTTCTCTCTGACCACGCCCAAGCCCACCTGTGCCATCATGGTCCTGGTACTTTGTTAGTTGATGATACAAGAAATTTTCACAAATTAAGGTATGGGGAATTCATCCTAGTTTATACATGATTTGGCTTGAACTTTATGCTAACTAGAACAGCCTGTCTACGTACTGTCAAGCATGCATTGAACATGGGCTTTAACCATTAAAGAATGTATTTAAAAAGTAAAAATGGAGTAACTGTGGTTCAAGCATTCAAAACGGAGCCAGGTGGCCACTGTGGGTGTGGTTTCAGACACGCTCCTGCATCACTGAGAACTTGAGTTTTCTGAACTGTATCAAACTCAAGGACACCACCAACTGTTCTCAAAACAACATCTGCTAGCAGTTGCCTGCTGCAACCTTATGGTCTCAAGGTCTCCCCTTATAACTATGCAACCATTCAGTCCCCAAACAATCCTTGCTTAACAAGCACCCTTTCTTCTTGCCGGTTCTAATCCTAATCCTTGACAAACAACTTATGCAACTTTGTGGGTTTTGCCTATATAAGCCTCCCTCATTTTGTTTGTTCAGGCAGAACACAATTCAAGTGCTTCTTGAATCTGTGTCTCCAGGGCTACAGTCCTCAGTTTGGCTAGAATAAAACTCTTCTCTATTCCTATTATAGACTGTTTACTGATTATTTGCATTGCCAATGAAGATGCCCCAAGGTACACATGATCAGGCCCATGCATCCTATGAAGAACAGCTCCTGCTTGGCAATCTGCATTCGGGAAGGGCCTCCATGAGACCACGATGCCCAGGATGCTCTGGTGGTGAGAGATGATGACACAGGGGTGGTCCACCTCCAGCTTCTGGCGGCCCTTAATCTCAAAGTGAATGCAGTATATGTACTTGAAGGGCTGGATGAGCCCACTGACGATGCTCACATTCTCCACTATCTGGCCATGGCGACACAGCAGGCAGGTGACCATGGCCACGGTGATGACCATAAAGCAGAGCACGCAGTACAGGGTGACCTTGGCTTAGAACTTGGCCATGCAGCTCAGCGGCACAAGCAGCAACAGCTGCAGCAGTGTGCAGTCAGCCACGGCCAGAGTTCCACGGCCAAGGCCGCGCTGGAATCATGCATGTACGGCGGCCCCCTTGGAGCCTCGATGGCACTGGCCTCAGGCTCCCTCCTTGGGCTCTGGCTGGAGAGGAGCTCTTTGGATAACCCCTATCAGGGATCTGGTCCAATCCGTGCAAGAGAGAAACCAAAAGTAATGAAAGCACGGGAGGTAAATTGTTTTTGAGAGTAGAATGAATCTGATCCCAATGTTGTGTTTCTGCATCTCCACTGGTTACTATGGGGCCCCTGGCTACTTTGCTCCCGCTAGCTGACTACTGGTTTCCATCTGCTCATCTGGAACTTCAATATAAACGTGTTTTCAGGCAAAGTCTCTATACTGGGCCTTTTGCCTCTTTCTATCTAGTGAACATAGGTTTGGAGCCAATCTTGTCCTGACTGCTGCCTGTTTTGTTTGAGTTGCTCTTTCCCTTTTTATTTGTTTGATGATAAGTTTGTTGAGGTCGAGATCATGTCTTTCTTATTATTCCATATTCCAATATATTCCAAGGTACATAACATCTCTTTCATGTTATGCAGTGACTTGTAAATGAAAGACACTTAAAGCCATTGATGGAATACAGTTCATTCCTAAAAGGTAACTTGGCTCTGAGAATTTTTATGCCTGCCGGCCTCTGGAGATCCTGCGATACTATCATTTGCCTCATGCCCATGGATTCATAGGACCTCAACTTAGAAAATATCAAAGTGCCTATTGCATTCCACTTCTATGGCAGAAAAAAGACTTTTGAAAATGAAATATTAAATCAGAAATTTATCGTCAAAAAGGATACAAGAATTCTCTGGGGTAGCTGGGATGTTGATATATCTGGTCTAGTCAATTATGTTTTACATCTATACTACTACAGAGTAAGAATTAATCATCAAAGAAGGTACCATCAAAGAAATATTTAATCATTTTCTTTCTCTTTAAAGCCTATTTTTTTTATTTTATTGAAGTATAATTTACTCATAATATTATAATAACTTCAGGTGTATAACATAGTGATCAGTTATTTATATAGATTAGGCACCATACAAAATTGTTATAATATTGACTATATTCCCTGTGCTGTACATTATATACCTGTGACTTATTTATTTTATAACTGGTAGTTTAAATAATTTACTTAGTGTAAATATCCCCCACTCAATCAGCTAGAAATCAATTCATTTCCACAATTTTTGAAATAGATGCCATGAGTATTAACAAAACTAAATTAATTCAATAATGTGCTTTTTGCGCAATTATTATGTTCCAGGCTCTGTGCTAACTTATAGGGATACACTGATGAGCCAAACAGACATGGTGTCAGCTTTCCATTCAACTGGGTTTTTACTATAAATGAAATTGAGAATTCAGTTAGTCAGTTAGATCTGGATATATTTATGATGTACCTTTATTATAAGTCAGTCTGCAAACTGTGGTTTGGTTTCACTAAGAGGAATCCCCAAACATTTGAAAGAGATACAAATGGTGCCGCTGAAGTGGGCAGCTAAAGAACGGAACAAACCTAATTAGTGCCTAATTGCTAGCAGCTTATAATCGCTCTTCTTTTTTCTCCTGTTTACATTGTGTTTTTCAAATAATGTTTGCCTTTGAAGTTAATGTTTAAAGGGTTTTTCCAGCCAGTGGACTTGGTTGATAACCTCATTATTCCATGGTTTCTTCTTAGTGAACATAGGGCTAGAGAAATGTGTGAGGTCAAGGGCAGACTGGCCATGGCCAGTAAGTTCAAATTGTGATTGCATCTGGAGGCCATCAATTCTGAAATGCTGGAGTACTACACATGATGTGGGGATGCTGCAGACAGCCTTCAGGGGAAGAGGTGGAAAAAAATGAACAGTTGTTTCTCTTCGGAATTTTCTGAATACCTACATTTATTCCCACCTTCCTAAAACAAAAGGTTTTTCATGTCTACTTCATTTTGACATAGGATTGCTGCAAAGATTCGGCAGCTCTTGGGATTTCTGTCTAAACATGATGCCTTCCAATGGCGTCTGCCAGAATTGGTTTGGCAAATCTCCCAGCGAGAATCCCACTGGTAGGCCCTGTAGTTCAGATATTAAAGTGAAAATAAATGTCAGTTACCCAAGCCAGGATGTGGAGAGCTAGGAGGTCATTTCTCAAATAACGCCTGGGTATAGGGTGCTGCTCAGGGTCATGAAATAAGTCTGTGTGCAACATACAGATGGGATGACATCATCCCACAGAAGGTGAGAAATTTACCACTGCTCTGGAAAGAATATTTCTCCTGATGATAAGAAAATTAGAAAGGACATGAACAAACACAGGGAAGCATAATGGGATTTCAACCAAATAACAGTTGAATAAAGATGATCAGAATGATTCAGACTTTACTTGATTAGGTTAAATAAGGATATAATAGACCTCACTATAATTATTTCTACTCTTAGATTTCTTTTAATCCCTAGAAAAAAGCTCAACTTGTTTTTAAAAAGTAGTTGTAATGGAGCAAGAACAAGGTATTGAAGAACCACAGTTCAACTCCATCAAAGTCCAGAGTCCAATTTCAGGCTTTAAGGAAAAGTAATCCATTCTCAGTTGGTTTTCAGTCTCATTTCAGCATCACAATCATCACCATTATCATCACCACCACCATCTGCACCACCATCGTAAATAACAACTTGCTGTTCATTAGCCAAAGCAACGGGAACATGGCACTCTATTAGGTATTAAGGCATAAATTCATTCTTTATATTTGAACCATAACGAAAGAAAAATATGTGAGTTTTTATAATTCGTCACCAATGATTTTAAAATGTTAAACATAAATTAGGATACTAAGAATAAAAAATACTACTTTAAGACTTAGGTGTCTTTACATAGCATTAATGTTAAGGTTGCAAAATGCATTATAAGAGAGCATGAAAACAGCCATTGCTCTGACTACAAAGACCAAGGAAGATAAAATCTCACCTAACTCTTAAAAATCTCCAACATCACCTTCATATGCAAGAGGCATATTTCCTGTTAGTCAGGTCATTTGGGTCTGATTTGTTGCTGCTACGCCTCTGGTAGGAAACTCTCAAAGACAAGACCTAAGGCCTTTTTCTTCAAGGTGATTTAATTACCATCAACAAATTAATCAGACAATGGTAATGATTTGAATTACTTAAGCAATAATTTAAAATATTTTTCAGAACTGGTATATTTACAGTACTTGGGCAAACTTCTTTGGGCTTTTATTCTTTCACAAAACAAACATTTATTGAGTACCTACTGTATTTCTGACACTTTATGACCTCAAAGATCTCACAGAATATTGTATACAAAGACATATTATGTACAGTTAGGAACTAAATCTCTTTCTAGTAGTCAGTTCATTGAAATAGAAAGGTGGGCAGAAGTTACTGAGTATCTATGTGCCAAGAATCTAACTCTAGACCCATCATTTATTTTTCTCAGTAACCCTATGAAGTATTACTGCCATTTTACAGATAAAAAAACTAAGGCTCAAAATGGTTAAATAATCCATTGTATCTGGTTTATATTTCAATGGAGATAATAATGGTATCTATACACTAATATGTATAAAATAGATAACTATTAAGAACCTGCTGTATAAAAAAAAATTAAATTAAATTAAAAAAAATCAAGATGAGTGTTTTTACCTTTGTGTAAAAAAAAAATAATAATAATGGTATCTAACTCATAGGGTCATTGTGGATTAGCTAAACTAATATACATAAAACACTTAAAAAATTCCTGGCACATAGTAGGCACTATGTAATTTTTGCCATTATATTCCATTATACGGTAAAGTATGACAAAGAATGATAAAATAAGTATACAGTATTTACAATATATGTGTACAAATGTATTATCTAGACATTTACACATGAAACTTGATCACAATTCTCACACTTGCATATAGTATTTAGGTTACACATCCTAGTAATAAATAATACTTATTATATATTATTCGATTCTTCTGAAATTTGAGATGTTTCTAGACACTCAAAATGTATTAGAAATTTCAATAAAAACAGATAAATTTAGTTTTACTGATGGAAAAAAAACACACCAATACCTATGCCACCTGGCACATGTTAAAAAAGAGTTATGATGATGTAATGAACATATGGTTCTGATAATATCAATTTCATTCTTAGTGAAGTAATTCTGGTCATTAGGGACTTACTTCATCAATCAGTTTGAAAACTATTTCCTTTTTTGTTGCAAAATTCTCTCTAGTGACCTAGACTAATTAGTGACAGACATCTACCCTTTCCTGACACCATAGAAGACAAATTAATACTTCTCATGTTCATACAGACATAGAAGGAGGAAAGGAGGCTTTGTCTGGCCCTTTGCGTTCCATGTGGCAGCATGTGATTATGGAAGAAATGTCAGCTCTACACTGAATATGCTCAAATTTAACCAGGACACCTGTGTTCATCTTCAGCTTCAAAAATCATCCTCATAAAGGAGCAGTCAATGGAATCAACGGAAGATAGTCTGTTTTAAACAAAACTTTAAGGTCACATCATGTAAATAAATACCACTACACTTATTCTGATTTTTACTCCTAAGCCTGACCAATACAAGCATTTGGAAATTTAGCGGCCACTGTGCCACCTTAAAAGTGATAAATTGTTTTAGCCGATTTCACAAAATTTTGCAAAACTCACCTGACAAAATTCCTAAATTAGGGTGAACTAGTTTAAACACTACTTCAAAAATAATATCTGTATAAATTTTTTCACCAGGTAATTATCAGATTTTGTTGTAAAATATGGTTTTAAATGTAAGCAGTCATATGCTGGCATGTGCTATAACAGGAAAAGAAAGTACTTATATAATGAAATCTAAAATTGTTGACGTGATTCAAATAAGCCATTGAAGTTAACATGGAAACATGAAAGACAAGGTTGGTGACCCCAATTTTCCTTATAGTCTGCTATTGTTACTTTGAGGTCCATTCAGCAATTAAGGAGCACACATCCATTGGGTACAACTGTGTTTTTCTCTCTGTGCAAGGCATTATGATTTTTTTTAAAAAAAGGGCAATAAGTATCACACAGTGCATATAATATGATTGGGGAAAAACAACTAGACACATGAAATTGATCATGACTAAGTGCAGGCTTGTGTGGCATAAAGTAAATAAAAGTTCTACAGGATACCAGAAAAAAGAAACCAACAATTTTCAGAAAGGAGGTGGTTTATGAGAAGGGCTTAGCATTATAGGTAGGATATAGGTAGGGAACATTAAAGTCCAACAACTCTATGAGCTAAGTCACAGAACTAGAATGAGAATGAAGTACTTTGGAGGCAGTCAGAACGCCCCTGTGACTCAAGTATGAGAAGTGCAGTTGGGGTAAATTATGGAGGGATGGAAAATAACAGGGCAGGGGCTAGAGTTGAAGCACTAGGAAACAGAAATTCACTGAAGGTACAATGAACATGGCGTTTGACAGAAAACATTCAGTGGCCATCAAAAACTCAATTCTGAAGACTGAAAACAGGATAAGTGTAGTACCTATCCATCTTTTTGAGAAATTTAATACAAAGAAAATTCAAACCTCATATACGGACACCAAAAATTATTTGCCTGATACTACTCTGACATATAAAATTTAGCAGCATCAGTAATATTTTATGGACAAAAGAATTATCTACCAGTTTCTCTACTTTTAATCAATAATTAGAGGTGAAGCCTTAACAGCAAGTTCAAGTATGCAGTTATCCATATTAAGGAAACATGAATGATGGAAAAATATATGAATATCTAATTATTTTAAGGTAAACAGTTTTCTTGTATTGAAAGGAAACATTTTTATTTCTTTTTGCTTATCCATACATGGTTTTATGTGGATCAAGGGTGAAGATCAAATGTTGAAAGTATTATGAAAGAGTCAGCTCGTGGAGGACTGAGGGGTGTAAATTTTATTCTGGGGTAATTAGGAAACCACAAAAAGGGTTTGACTAGATGGATACAAAGCAATATTTAGGGAAATTTCACCTGATGGTACTACGGAGTAGAGTGGGGCAACAAAATCAGAAGAAAGGAAGTCCCTAAAAGGAGGATTTTTATGGATTTAGTTTAGGCATGTGAATCACAAGGGGGATGAGGGTGGTGCCAATGGAGATAACAAGAAAGGGAGTGACGTGAGAGGCAACGAAGAACTGAACTAACCCACGCATAGGGAAAGTGAGAGGTGCCTCAGCCGAAAAATATCATTACAACTGGGATAATTCCATTTGAACTCTAAATTTCCCATTAGATCATTCACTCTGATCCCTATCAGCATAGACAATCATCTGCTGATTCCAGCATCAATGTCACATAGAAAATGTGTCCCATATAGGTGTCCATAAATAAAAAGGATGTGGGAAATTCAATTTTAAAAACTGATGCACTGTGTTTGTGTGGCCTGGGGAAAAGAACAGAGAGAGAGAGAGAGACAGAGAGAGACAGAGAGAGACAGAGAGAGAAAGAGAGAAAGAGAGAGAGAGAAATAAGGCATGATTCCTGAAAATAGATCTCAAGTACCCTACTTCCTGGTCTAGAGCTTTTGTTACCCCAAAAAGCAAATTAGGTTAACAGAATCAACCATGAAAGGATTTTTATCTCAAAAACTTTTCGTGTTCAAAAGAAATAGGGTTACAAAGTTTTAGAACCTTTTATTTCCCAATTCCAAAAGGATTTGCGCCCAAAAGGAACCTAGTGGAACAACTGATTATCAATTGCTGTTGTTTAAATAGGCATTAAATTACATTCTGGAAAAAAAGTATTTCAAGGCTATCAATTGATCTCTGTGATGTAAGATTCCCAGGCTTCTAAATGTTCCTAATGATAAACTTTATGTCATGAGGAATTAAGACTCTGATGAGAAGAAAGATACTCCATTAACGAGTTTTTAGTATTAAGTTTCTTTTCTTACTTGAGTTCTCTCCATAAAAGCTAAGTAAAGATCCTCATTTTAGAGACTGTTTAAACCTACATTCAGCCCAACCACCTAATTGACTTATATTTCTGAAAACATATTAGAACTGTTTTACAACTGTTCCCCAAAATATTTTTCATTGTGGATAATATATTCCCTTAAAATGTTGCATGGCCTAACATCAAGCCATGCTACATGAGAAATTGGAAAATAATTAGTATTTAATTACTGAACCTAGGTTCCATTGAATCCTACAGCCTGAAAATATATTTTACAGCATCTCTGACCCTTCTAAATATCTGTATTTACTATAGAAAAAGCTAACTTCAAAAGGTTACATAATGACTATCACTGAGCCTGCTGAGAATTGTAATTAGTAGTTGCTGTGTCCTGTTTTAACAGATGTGTACCTACTGATTTACCTCAATCAGCTTATTTAAAATGTATTGACATTGTTCTAAAATGCATTACTTCAGTTTCTGATTAGGAAGGTAACTCTAGCTAGTTCTGATGGTAACTAACTTTTAAGTGTGAAGCTTGTACAATGAGAGTAACAAAATTTCACTAAGAATGATTTATAATGGATAGATGTGCTTGCTCACTTAATTTTTCCTAAATCTTCAATCAGTAGAAATGGCAATGGAATATATTTTAATATTTTTAAGTTTTTCCAGGACTACTAGACACTTTGCATAAGTGGCCAGGGAGTCTTTCCAAACAGCAAAGGATGAAAACTTAAAACTAACCAATCAGCCAAATGATCAAAAACAATGAAAACAGGTATCAATGGCCTGGGAAAAGAGGCAAGGGCCACTGAAATTCCAAAGATATGGAATCAAATGCAACATTTCCAAATGAAATCTCATCAATAGAAATATGAAGACCTGGCTACAACTTTCCCAAAATGGTAGAATTATTCCTGAATGGCAATAATTCAAATGAATTACGATAGTGGTTAGTCTACAGGGCAGTAGCAATAAGTTTCCTAAGACTTCGGTTCTTGCTATTTCTGCCTTTCTTTTTTCTCCAGAAAAACTGGAGCTGTCTCCAATAGCTACATGCCTATTTAAATTCAAATTTAAAATTTCCAAAACTAAGTCAAATTTCAAAACAAGCTCCTTAGGTGCATTAGCCATATTTCAAGTGCTAAATTGCCACATACAGCTAGTAGCTATTATGTGGGACAGCCAGATACACAACATTTCCATCATTATATAAAGTTTTACTGACAGTGCTGGACTAGAGAGCAAGTCTATTAAATCTCAGAGAGAAGGTCACTAATTCTTTGACTTACCAGTAAGTGGGTACAGTGGCAATAAAACACACAGGCAAAGACTAAATATTGACAGTTGCATGCTAGATTTGCAAAAAAATTCCACACCCAAATTCCAGTGTGGTTATGAAATTCAGTTAATGAGAGAAAGGCAATAATTTCAGAGACAAACAATGATAAATTTAGGCTACATTCTATTTTAATGACAAAATCTTAATGGCAAACAAGCATCAAGATTTCTTTTCTTCAAAATTTACAACTTTTACTTGTCCAATATAAGATATAAGAATATGTAAATATACCAAATGTTTGCTGCCTTTATACCCATTTTAAGTAATTCCTAACGTAAAATTATTTATACATTAACATTGTTTCTATTTAATGCTATGTTTTCTTTCCTTAACAATAACAACAAGAAGTCATGAATTCAGGAGCTTCTTTGGATGATTAGCTAAAACAGATTAAGACAATAAATATGGTTGATCAGAGGAAAGAATTTTTAAAGTTTAGTTTTTTCTTAGTTAGAAAATCTTGTAAATCAACTAACTCCAATAAAAAGTTTTAAAAAAGAAAATCTTCAACTAAATGATGACTAACATTGCCTATTACATTGCCTTTTCTTTAGTGGATCCTCTTTATAACAATTTTCCAAAATCAGAGAATTTCCAAACTAAAGAGGAAGGCCAAAGCTTAGACTTACATTCTCATTTGACTTGGATAAAAGTGGCAAATTACCATTATTACTTCTTGGCATATTAGAAGGATACTATTAAAGCTTTACATATATCTACTTGCATCTCCTGATTCAGAATCAATTACAGCAAGAATATCTTTTGACTATAAAATGCTGATCACGTTCATTCAGACAACAGAATATCATTCAGTGCTAAAAAGAAATGAGCTATCAAGCCATGAAAAGACATGGAGGAATTTTAGTGAAAGGAGCCATTCTGAAATGGCTAATTACTGAATGATTCCAAGGATATGACATTTTGGGAAAGGCAAAACTATGGAGATAGTAATAAGATAAGTGGCTTCCAGCGGTTGGGAAGGTGGGAAAAACAGATGAACAGGCAGAGAAGAGAGGATTTTTAAGGCAGTGAAAATACTCTGTATGGTTACTATGATGATAGATACATGTTATTATACACTTGTCCAAACCCATAGACTGTACAACACCAAAAATGAATTCTAATGTAAACTATGGACTTTGGGCGATTATGATGTGTCAATGCAGGTTCATCACTTGTAACAAATGTACCACTCTGGTGGGAGATGTTGATAATGGGAGAGATTATGCATGTGTTGGGGCAGGGAGCATATGGGAAATCCCTGTACCTTTGTTTTAATTTTGCTGTGAATCTAAAACTGCTCTGGAAAAAAAAAAAAAAAGTCTTTTTAAAAATGTGGCCGCACATTTTACAAAAAAGGGATTATTTTTACAAATTATCATGCAACAGGCATAGAATCAAAAGCATATGAAAGTGGATCTACCTAGCACTTCTTGAAGGAAAGATTTTAAGATCTGGTAATTAATTTATCTAGACAAATTCATCTGCTACCTTAGTTATCTTATCAGGGAAGCAACCCACAATGGGATTGGAAGAATATTTAGTCTTGGGAGTCCAGTTTGAGTCACAACCTCCCATCCTTCCAGCTGTCACTTCCTGACTCCCATACTTCCCTTCTCCAAGTTCATCATGGCCTCAACTCCTTTGAACCTTCTTTTTTATTCCAATCTATCAGACCATGCCTTTAACCCTCTCTTCTTTCTTCATCCAGCCTAAACTCCACAGAGCGTCACTACAAACACTTTTTATTCCCCAGTTACCTTGTCTTTTGCTGAACCAACATCACAAAACCACAAACCTGTATGATCCTTCGAGGTGTATTTTGAAAAGATTACTGAAGACAGCACAGGAAAAAGCAAATCACACCTTCGTGAGGACAAAGCTTCCAATTCAGTCAGACCCTCTACTCTCAGCAAGCTCACATTTCTGTGCCCTCATTTTTCCATGGCTTTGCACGTGTAGAGTTCTCCATCTAGAAAGACTTTCCTGACTTCTATCTGGCAAATGCTGACTCATATTCCAGTGGATACCTCAGACACCACCTCCTGTGTGAAGCCCTTCTCAATCTCCACTCATTACTGAGACAGTATTCAAGGCTCCTATAGTACCCTGGTGAAGTTCCTATCCCATTGGGTAATAGATATTTATTTTTTAAATTTAGTTATGTCCTTTTTTTTTTACTGTGGACTTAACTGAGGGGAAGGATGTTGTTTTCTTCTCATTTATATCCTCAGCAAGGAGCAGAATGCCTGACATTTAAATTTTTGGTGAATACGTGAGTGAACGAATACATGTATAAACAAATGGACAAACAAGATACCACCTCTGACCTTTTGTAAAAATGTGTTTTAAGTCAAGGCACTTCATACATTTCAGTATTGGTTTCATTATTATGGAAAAAAAATATACCTGACATAGTGTGATTTAGATAGTGCCGTGGGAAATAGCATAAATGAAGATCTCATCAATATAACAGCTATCTATCAGCTTTGCAGTCTCAATAACCAAATGCTCCTAACATATCCTACCCTTCTGCACATGCAGCAATAAGTACTCCTATTTTGGGTATTAGCTCTACTTCAATTTTTATTCATAATCGTCAAATATCAAAGCTCCTTCCTCATGTATAAAAAGAGTAAGTCATTATGTTTTTCCTGTATTACAAATATCTAATCTTTAGAAACAGAATTTGCTTTTTAGCTGGGTCATTAATTTATAAAACAATAACTCAAAGAAACATTAATTAACGTTTCAAGGGAATCTGAATCAAGTCAATTTTTAGTACGTGTTCTGACATAGGATTTTTCAGACTTGGCAATAGTTCCTTTGCCTAGCTAAGCCCTCTGCTTTTCATGCAGTCTTTCCACAGACATGCATGCACACAAAACTACGTGCTAAATATGATGTCAAGCACTAAAGACCCCAAACTGCAGAAAACTGGGTCCTGCCCTAATGTAGCTTACAGTCTAGTCATCTTACATGGTCTCTGTGTTCATATTCCCAGTCCTCTCTTTCCCCTAGGCTGTTACCAGATGCTCTATCAGAACTTAGGTCAACGGATTCACCAAGCTTTTTTTTTTTATATATTTAGGTTTAGATTTCCAGCTATTCTTTACCCATGTGACAGGAACTTGCAGACACTTCGTATCTTTTCTATTTAAAAAAAAAATTATTTCAGTACTCTCACTTTCCTATTCATACTCAAGGACCCTTTATTTATTTTCTCTTTTTATACTTTACTCTACGCACCTGTACCTTAGACCTGCTAATAGCATGTGTAGGCATTTCTGTACACTATGCAGAATGATGGAAAGACCTAGTTCAGATCTGGGCTTTGCCACTTGCTGGCTTTGTAACCTAGGGCAAGCCACTAACCCCGCAGATACAAATACATACAATTTGTGAGGGTTAGATGGCATAATGTATGTCACGAATTCTCAAAAGTTTTAAAATGGGTAACAGTGGATTGAAGTACTTCATTAGGATAACTTACTGGATTGAAGTGCTTCATTTGGATAACTTAGTGGATTGAAGTGCTTGCTGATTCCTCGTCTGTTCTCTCTCTTCCCAGCAGTCCCTGAACTGTGAAAGTTATCACAGCCCATCATTTAACCTCTCCAACATCTGGATATCTTTCTAGCTCACTTAAATCCATCAGGCTTGGCTTAATACACATTTTCTAATGGTCCATTTTTGCTGGAAATTAAAATGTCCTTGGTGTCAAGCTTCTTTAATAACAATGTCTCATATACTTGAAGTATTTATTAGGCCATCGCATGCCTTTTTTTCTTTTTACAATGTAAATAACTAATTCTTTAACCTTCCTTATAACTTCTATTTAAAGACATTTTAATAATGTTTCTGTCTTCCAAGATTTAGAGAAATAGGATTCTTTCTATCTACAAATAAAGTGGTCTAAGATCTATATACCACATAGATGCCTTGCATGAAAGACAAAAAAATGAAATGCATAATATTTATTTATACATTTTACTGCATGGAATTGAATCGTATTATAACAGAAGATTGCCCCTGACCATGGAGTCAGCAGAGGACATTAGTCAGATAAAGTAAGTGAATATTAAACTTTTCTCTTCATAAAGTTTACAGTCAGCCTATAAAGAAGTAGGAAGCAAACATTTCTGTAGGAAAACTACACATTCTGTGGATATCACTGCAGGATATACTTGATGTAAAATTTCACTAGAATATTTTCCTTCAAATCTAAAAGCCTCCAGCTCACTCCTTATTAGATCCCTAGTATTCCATAGACAACAAAACCCAGTATTTTAACAGAGCATCTTATTCATTTGTGCTGATTCACACTGAGACATCAAAGAACCAAAGCAGTGAATAAAATTAACTTTTGACAACAAGTAATGATTTAGAAGTTTTAAGTATATGATTTCATCTCATCTAAATGAAATCCACAAAGATGGCACTAGTATTTGAAACAGACATACATATATCTCAGGTCAACCTCCAAAAATAAAAAGCTTAACTAGCAAGACTTCAATGTATTAAAATGTCTAGGAAAATAGATGAGCTAATTAAATTCAATTTTTATTATTCAAACATAGATACAGACTTCTATAAGTGAAAATTTATTCCTGTGAAAATCTTGCAAAGGGGAAAGTTAAGGGGATTTTCATGATTCTCTTACTGGACTATTAGTTATAAGAAAACCTAATTTAATTATCAATTAATATTCTGCATTTCTCCTTTTTCTCTTACCTCACTTGGGTTCAGAAATGATTTAAAACAGATTACTCTGTGATATAATCCTATAAAATTCCAGACCTTTAAGCTTTCAAATATGATTTTTTGTACTGTCAAAATTTCTCACTTGACACTTTTTGAGAGGCATTATTTCCTAATTTTTCTTAATTATTCCTTAGTTTTAAATTATCTCCTATTTACTTTCTTAATTATATCTTAATTATTTTAAATATCAAAGTGATAAAGCAAATTTATAGAATATTTAGCAAAGAAGGAACACATATTACCCACATATAATTTGATCTCCCCAATAAAATTAATGTCAGCATTTTCAAAACTTTTAAAATCCTATTTACACAAAGGTTTAAGATAATTCATTTCTATTGAATACTTTTTTTCAAGTACAGAAAAGCATAAGTAAAAAGTCCCTTATAGGTCCATTGCCACCAACAATCACATTTTTGTATATATCAATTTAGTTTTTTTTTCCTCCTAGCAGAACTGCGTGTGGCTTTTATTTGATTGTTATTTTGTTTGCATAGCTGTACTTCTGAGTCTTGTGGTAAACCCTGCTTGAGGTAAGCAGAGTTTTCTGAAAAGTTTCCTGTGTCTAGTTATACCATGATCTCCACAGTGAGGAATTCTCATAATGAAATAAGCGTATCAACCCATTCACATTCTCTCATGCTCATTAGTGAGACTGATTGAACAGCCATAGTTTCTGCCATCAGCATTTCTTTTCAAGGCTCTTCTGATAAATTGATAATGAGCCTATTAGTCACTGAGGGAAATTAGAGTGATGGAAAAAGGCCACTGGGGCATTTGTTTCTGCTGCTGCTGGACTCAAAATTCCATCATGCTGCCAAAATTGAAGTCTTTTAAATGTCCATGGTCTTAGTAAGAACTAAAACCCCACGGGGAATATCTGAATGGCTGACTCTAGGTAATGTGACCTGCAAGGGTTTAGGGAAAGGTAATTATCTGATCTCATCTGTTTTCCACCTTTTTTATTATTGAAGTAGAGTTGATTTACAATGTTGTGTTACTTTCTGCTGTACAGCAAAGTGAATCAGTTACACAGATACATATAGCCCCTCTTTTTTAGATTCTTTTCCCATATAGGTCACCACAGAGTATTGAGTAGAGTTCCCTGTGCTGTACAGTAGGTCTTTATTAGTTATCTACTTTATATTTGGTAGTGTGTGTATGTCAAACCCAATCTCCCAATTTATTGCCCCCCCTTCCCCCTGGTAACCATAAGTTTGTTTTCCAAGATAGTAAAGAATTCCTCTCCAAATTACAGAACATGTTCAGACCCTAAGAGCCAAAATATGACAGATATCCACTTTAACTACTTTCCAGCCTTTAGCATATCTGAGAAGTTTGACACCAGTCTGATTTTATCCCTCTGTTTACAACGTATTGGTTTAGTCTGTATGCTGTGGAGTTTTTTCCCCTCATACTAGCAATTTGAAATTTCAGCCAGGAGGTGTCTAGATGAAGTTCTCCCTTCATTGACCTTGCTTGATTTGCTCACTCAGGACAATTTTTTTTTCCTCCCTAGTGCACTTTTCTTCAATTATATCTTTGACTATTTTTTTAGTTTCAGTTGTCTTTGCTGTGTACCTATATATGTTATATACCTATAAACCTTAAAGTTCCATTCTTTGTTTTCATTTCTACTTAAAATATCATATTATTCGACTCTTAGTCCTTTGCCTCAATATTCTGAAAGAACTTCTCAAGTTTATGCAGCACATCCCTGATTTTATTTTATGTAGTACAAATTCTGTTCTTCAGTATCTCTGATTCAGACTGTATTATAATATTGCATTTTTAACATCAAATCCTTTTATTTCTTCCATCACACTTGCTATTGTCCTTTCATCTTAGCCAGTTCTTCCTTTATAAATATATACTCCCACTTAAAGGAGGATAGGTCTTTCTGAAACACAATGGTGACACTAAACATTTTTTTTTCCAGTCTTTAGAATAAGCTACTACTTTCAAAGCATCAATTTCTTCTAAGTCTTTCCCCCTGCCTTGTTTTGTTCCCCAGTATTTTTTTCTTAGGTCCTATGCTTTATTTTTTCCTGTTCTGCTGCATCTGTTTTGACAATCTTCTGTTTATTAACCCTCAAATGATGTGGCATCTCTCCAGACTCAGTGTCAGTCAACAAAGTGTTTGAATGGACCTAACTTCATTCTCTGTCTACTTTTGTTCTAGTTGAACCCTCTTTGCAGCTCTGTAGCTAAGAGTCTGATGTGCATAGCTCCTTGCCTGATTCTCACCCATGATACCCTTCTGGCTGAGATGGGCCGCTCCCCTCTGCTACCATTTGTCTCTAAAATCCCTTCTGACATACCCATCAATGTTTCTCTTGCTTCCAAATATTTTCACTTGGTGAGAAACATATCTCAGGTTCCAATTTTTTACATGGTGCCAGGTTGCCTGTCCACTTCTTGTCCTACTGTTTTCCTAACTAGATGGTTATAGCTATTGATAGGTTTAAGGAGGTAGCATGCTGGCTCCCTAAAGAGTAACATTTTCTTTCTGAAGCAAACTATGAAATGAAGGAACAGAGATACATCCTCCCTGCTTTCATGTGAACATAAGAAAAGATGGACCACTGATTGAAATTTTCATTCCATTGAACTTAAAATATAAGTGAAGACTATATACTTATTTATACAAATAAGAATCTTTATATATAACCTATAAAATTCCTCCCCAAATTTTTGCCACTGTATATTGCAACTGGTTTTTAGTATTCTTCAGTTTTGTCTTTTTGAGGTCTTTACAGATATTTTACTGTTAATGAGAAGAGGTTGTAGTAGCTAGACATATACTATTTTTAACCAGAAAATCCTTGCTAACTACTACCAAAATTTGTAAAATCTGGATGTTTAACTTTTTTTTTTTTAAAACAACAGTTCCTGTTTATTTTTATTTATTTATTTTATTTATGGCTGTGTTGGGTCTTCGTTTCTGTGCGACGGCTTTCTCTGGTTGCGGCAAGTGGGGGCCATTCTTCATCGTGGTGTGCGGGTCTCTCACTATCGTGGCCTCTCTTGGTGCGAAGCACAGGCTCCAGACGCGCAGGCTCAGTAGTTGTGGTGCACGGGCCTAGTCGCTCCGCAGCATGTGGGATCCTCCCAGACCAGGGCTCGAACCCGTGTCCCCTGCATTGGCAGGCAGATTCTCAACCACTGCTCCACCAGGGAAGCCCTGGATGTTTAACTTTTAAAAGTATTTCAGGACTTCCCTGGTGGCACAGTGGTTAAGAATCTGCCTGCCAATGCAGGGGACACAAGTTCGATTCCTGGTCCAGGAAGATCCCACATGCCCCAGAACAACTAAGCCCATGCGCCAGGACTACTGAGCCTGCGCTCTAGAGCCTGTGAGCCACAACTACTGAGCCCGTGTGCCATAGCTACTGAAGCCCTCGCGCCTAGAGCCCATGCTCCACAAGAGAAGCCACCGCAGTGAGAAGCCCGTGCACTGCAATGAAGAGTAGCCCCCGCTCGCCGCAACTAGAGAAAGCCGGCACACAGCAATGAAGACCCAACGCAGCCAAAAATAAATAAATAAAATAAATTAATTTAAAAAAAAAAGTATTCCAGATAGAAACAGTTTCCAAACAAATCTGTGGAGGCAGAGTAACATAAATGAGGTTATAAATTAAGCTACTGATTCCCCTGTAAGCAAGAAAAATATTCCTAAAGTGTGTATTCAATCCAAGTAACTATTGTATCTTTTAAGCTTTCTTGAACTATTTTTTATTTTTGCTTTTTAAAACATTTAACTGCATAAAAATGAAATTAATTTACAATTTATGATTCAATGTCAATAGTTGGCAAACATATTCGCATGAATTATAATCCTAGGTACAGCGGTTTATTTCATCAAATATCCACTGCTTTTCAATAATGTATTCAACCATAAGATAATCAGATGGCTACAGTTAACTAGAGTCTCTTATTTTTTATTAAACAGTGCCATCAATTCTAGAACATATTTTGTTAGATTTTTAAAACAAATTTTTCATCAAAATTGTTCCCTCAAACTCAAGACAAACTAGACAGGCCATAAAATAATGCCTCTAAACAGATTTACACCACTAGAGATTATACAGGCTAGCCAGTAATCATGTAATGACATGTGTTTTTTGTATTTATATTTTGTACATTATATAACATCTTACCTCAGAACTTAAATCATTAGATAATAATGAGTCTATTTTACCAGAAAGAAGAGAGTTTAGGGTTTCCTTTAAAAGTATGCATTTCTATATCATAGGATTCATACTTTGGAATAGATTCAAATGCTGTTTTGGAAAATGTTGTCCCTGAAACCACCTGAGAGGTCTGTTATAAATGCAGATCCTCAGGCCCTATACCAGGCCTGTGAAATAAGAATCTCTGCGTGTGGGGTTAGAATTTCTGCTTTTTCAAAAGTTCCTTGGGTAATTCTTTATTCATGAAAGTTTGAGAATCACTGCTCAAATTGACTAAACAATACTAAAGGATTAAAAGTTAATCTGGGGAAACAAGGAAGGCTCTGATTTTATTTTGCAATCCCATTCTAAGGGACTCCAGGGAAAGAACCAAGGTCACATTTCAGAAATCCATGAACATTTATCCTATCTGAAACAATCCGTTTGGTAAAAATACTTCCAAAACTCTAGTAACTCAAGTTACTACTTGGATTGACTCAAATGATCTAGGTAGTTGACCACGTAGAAATGCAGTGAATCATTTACAAAAGTAATGTTCCCCCAGAGGTTTCAGCAGATCAACTAACAAAAGACACACAGCCATACAGTCGGATTGCAGAATATATCTCAACTACCAGCGAGAAAACCAGAATCAGATGTCAACCATTTTATTAAGTCTCATGGCAGTTTCACTTTTTTGCCATTAATAACATTCCAAGAGCTAGCCTCCAAAACTCAGTGGTCACTCTCTTAGATAACCATGTTAAAAAAAAACATCTGACAGTGTTACTTGAGGCATGTTATAAAGTTGTTGCTAGTACCACAACCAAGGAGCCAGACCCGATTCCAATGCAATCAGTCTCTCACATCAAGGATTTGAAATGAAATATTCTGCTAAGGCAGCAACCGAACCTTTCAGCTAAACTGTGTAAAACTGCCAACAGTAAGTTGCTCATTACATTAAGACTCTAGAGACATTTAGAAGCCAATTATGATTCTACTGAAAGAGATACTTAGGAATAGTTTCTGATCTTCATTTGATGGTAGCGATTAGACCACATTGTTAATGCACTTGTTTTCAGCTATCTGAAACTATCATTTAGTCTATATAGACAATTCAAGTTTGGCTTACCATTAGCTTACTTTCAGTAAGTACCGTGTGTGTGTGTGTGTGTGTGTGTGTGTGTGTGTGTGTGTGTGTGTGTGTGTGTAACATAAATAAGGTAAAAACAGCTCTGCTAAAGTTTCAATAAAATTTCACCTAGGGCTTCCCTGGTGGCGCAGTGGTTGAGAATCTGCCTGCCGATGCAGGGGACACGGGTTCGAGCCCTGGTCTGGGAAGATCCCACATGCCACGGAGCGACTAGGCCCGTGAGCCACAACTGCTGAGCCTGCGCGTCTGGAGCCTGTGCTCCGCAACAAGAGAGGCCGCGATGGTGAGAGGCCCGCGCACCGCGATGAAGAGTGGCCCCCGCTTGCTGCAACTAAAGAAAGCCCTTGCACAGTAACGAAGACCCAACACAGCCAAAAATAAATAAATAAATTAAGTAAAAAAAAAAAAAAATTAAAAAAAAAAAAAAATTTCACCTAGATGAGAAACATCTTAAAACTTAATTAAACCATAAAAGTAAATTAAATATGCAAATAATGCACTCAAATTGGGAAAAAAACTTTTTTTATCAATTATTAAGTTTTTTTTAAAGTTCACAGGATAAATGAGAGAATTTAAAACCATTAAATCATCCAGAGACAATTTCTATTTCTATTTGCTTAAAATAAAGGTCTTCAACTACTAGGATTAGCTGTGCTTGTTTTAAAGTCACCTATTTGTTAGTGATGTTTTAGTTTCCAGTTTAGTCAGCTTCAGACCCTCAAGGTCCACAAGCATTCTATCTTTCAAAACTGTAATTGTTTGCGTAGATACCCTCAGAGAGACAACTTAAGAGAACAGAAATCAAAAAAGGAAGACAGAAAGACGCCATGATTCAGAAGTTACCATAAGCACAGTACCTTGCACTGTGAGGAAAACTGACGCAGACGATGATCCTCCTTCATTGGAAACCACACAGTGATATTCTCCGGCATCGCTGAATTTCACACTCCTCAGCTCCAGGGAAAGGTTGGCCAAGATCCTCATTCCTGCTGGATCTGCCAGCCTGACATCTCTGTCATTCCTCTGCCAGGTTAGATTGTAATCCACTGCACTGATGACGAGACAGGTCAAAAGTGTTCTTTCTCCAGGAGTGACTGTAACATTATTAGGCACTTGGATGACTGGCGGGGGCTCTGTGTGAAATGAAAAGATTCAAATTGAAAGATCCAGAAGTCATTTTGCTCACTCATAGAGGTGGTTTAAAAATTTAATGAGCATGTGTTGAATATCTAGTAGGAAAGATGCAGTACAATGGAACATATTCATTAATACATATGTCTGTCACCCCAAGAAAATTATCATCTAGTTGAAAAATGCTTTCAGTAGGAGTGCATGTTTACATACCAAAGTACACTCAAGTCCAAATCCATAAATTATATATATGAGGATCAAAGAGGCATGGCAAAATGATATGACTTGACTGATTCAGGATTGCAGAATGAGTCAAATTTCAATTTGAATTTTGAAGAAAGTAGCATTTATGGATTTTTAAAATTTAAAACCATTTACTTAGTGTTTCAAAGAAAATAGCGCATGAAGTATGGTAGATATGGAAAAGATACAATGGTATCAGCTTTAAGGGGATTATAATCTTATTAAGACACAGTACAACAGTAGAGTAAGATGAATTTCTCCCAGTGAAGATGAGGAATGTTTGATTTAAGCAAGTCAAGTTAACGGTAAGGCATAGACTTTAAAAAAAATTATACACATAGGACCATGTACACAAAAGGCATTGAGTAATGCAAGCGCATTTCAGATGTGGTCAAAAGGCACTTACTAATTAAATATTTAACTACATTTCTAGAGAAAATCACATATTGCTCTCGTTAGGTTTGAGAAGACTGTAAATCTAAATGCCCCTGTAAAGCTCACTCTGCCCAAATGCTTTAAAATAACCTGCCATAGCAAGCCATTATTGAGCAATAATATAGCAATAAAAACTAGCTGGAAACCCATGTGTCTGTTTCAGTTTAAATGTGAAAGAGTATCAGATATTCAAGATCCAATTTTATACTTCGTTATTCAAAACTATATATACGTGCAGATGAATAACATAAGCCTAAAATAAAACCTGGAAGTAATATGCCAAAACCATAGTGGTTATCTCTGAGAGAGAAAAATGTGTATATTGTTCATATTTTCCTTTATATTTATCTTTGTTTTCCAAACATTTTTAGAGGAGCATATGTTATTCTAAATCATTTAAAAAATCCTTAATTTTTACAATTCTGCTATGTTTTTAAAATCTCTTATGAAACAGCTAATGAATCAATTGGAAAGAGTACATGAGAAAGTTAGGAAGTTCTGACTGAAGTCTGGTTAGGTTTGACAGTTAAAATACAGGATGGTTTGCTAAATTTGAATTTTAGATAAACATCAAATAACATTTTAGTATAAGTATGACTCATGAAATATTTGAGACACATTTAACTGGGCATCTTATGTTTTTATTTGCTGAGTCTGGCAAACATAGGCTGCCTAGCTTTATCCCTAACTAGCTGCATGACCTTAGACAAGCCTATTTATTCACAATGTTTGTTTCCCTATTTGAAAAATGAGATGATTAAATTAGGTAATCTGAAAGACGCTTTGTAGCACTAAGGCTCTGTGATGCTAACATACAAGATGGTATGGACCATCAAAGACCCGGAGGCGAGTATTTGTGAACGTGTGTTGACACCCTATCAAAATCTTTTTGAAGACCACAAAACATTTTGTATGGTCTTCTTTTTTTGTTCTTTTCAAACAAACTTCTTCAACTAGACTAGGGATTTTTAGAAAATGTAAAATCCCATATTATGGGCATACAGGGGATTGCTGGGTGCACACCTAGTTCCTTCTCAAGGACCTAGGCACTCATATCCCTAGCTGCTCTCGTTGGCTACTGAGCTCATGGCCAAGGGAGCTAACATGCTCGGGTTAGGCCCCCTTTCCAGTGCAGCCCACTTCCAGGGACCACTTAATGAAGGAAAAAGACGCAGCTCTCTTGCCTCAATTCAGGGTCACCCCAGCTCCAGAACTCCCTGTAGGATCAGCTGAGGGCCCTGTTGTGATTACATCGCAGTTTAACTTCTTCCACTCCCTTACAGGTGCTCTTCCCTAGAAAACTCAGCAATAACCCTCCTGCGTGCAAAATCTGCCTCAGAGTCTATTTCCTCTTCAAATATAAATTCAAATACGTAAAATGCCAACTTTCTGCTAATATCCAGGAGGAGAGGAGATTTTAAATATGACATACAATACCATCACTGCATAAATATGTACAGATAATAAATAGTATATGCACTGAAATATTTATGCACACATCAATAAATCTGGTGGTGATGGAGGAGATGACGAAGGAGAATTACAGCAGTTTGCAAAAGAGGCCAAGATAACAAATTACTGGAAACAGCCTGGTCCCGGGAGGATGAGGGGGAGTCATTCCTAAGTAAAAGAATGGCTGAGGCTAGGATCAGGGGACCAGAGATGAAACCTCAAAACTGAGAAAGAATGATAAGCATAGGCCTTATGACATTAGGTAAAGATCGCTGGACTGAGAGTCAGGAGGCCAAGAATCTACTTCTCACTACCTATCCATCTGATCAGAAATGGGGCACCTGCCTGCTCTGGGCTTCAGTTTCTTTAGCTACAACATGATGAGGTGGTATAATATTATTGCCAAGTCTTATCCTGCTCTAAAAGAGTATCCTGAAATTAAAATTTAAGATTGCCTGTCACTGACATGCCCTTGACAAGTTTTCTCTTTTTAATTTTACTTAAAGCCAAAATTTTGGTATTGTGTGTATGTGTGCATTGGGGGTGGGGGACATTATGCGAAAAAAATAAATTCAGTAGAGAAAATTAATATAAAGTACAAAATATCATTTGTAAAGAATTTTTTCCTGCTTCTGCAGTTCTGTTCATTGGTTTCTATATGTTTATATGCAATAAAAGAGGTATAATTCTTTTTACACCCATTTTGCATTTAAAACCAATATATCAATAACCAATATCGCCAATGAACCAAAAATCCTTAAAAATGTTGGCTAGAAGGAAATGCTGGAAAAAAAAAATGAAGTAACATATTGCTGGGAGCTTTAACTTTTCTTGAAACAGTTCTTGGGTGCTACTTGACTTTATAAATGTCCATCCACAGTGATACAAAAACAACACCATTCCATCATGCCATGTTTTCCCAACACTCCTGTCCAAAATATAAGATCTAACTATCCTGTGAATTCACATCTGATTCTGGTGTGCTGGTTAGTAGTGACAGTAGGGTGGCTGAGCCAGGACCTGGGTGGAGGTTTGAGGCTGGAAGATTAAACAAAAGTTAGCCCAGAAAGAAATGTCCACTCTTTCAAGTCCAAAGGGGCACTTGCTTGCTACTTCTGCTGTTACAGTCATTGCCATACAATCCACGCTTCTGCCTTTCTTTCATAATTAACCAGTGGGACACAATTCCTGAAAAGTGGCTTTGGTACAGTACAACTTCCTAGTGATACCATGGCTTGGCCGGCACAGATTAATACTAGAAGGGCACGTGTAGAGTGTATATTTGGAAGTTACTGACACCACAGGGCCAAATTCTTAGCAGTCAGTTCAGGAGTTCTTTCTGGCACTTTCGAGTTATTTATGCAAGATGTCTGAATCAACTCACTCAAACCTCTTTCCCTGTTGTCCTTCCCTTAATTAATATTGCTGGGGAAAAAACCCTCAAGTGCTTGTTTCTCCAGAAGCTGAGGAATGTTGACACGATTCCAATGCTTTTCATAATTACTGGAGATGAAAAAATGAATAGTTTATGGTGCATGTCAACTTGCTAAATTGTTTCAGAAGACGAACTTAATTTTTCTAAGAATAAGAGAAAATGAATAATTTACTGCAAGAAGAACAGGCTTGCACGCCTCTGTTTTAAAGTTCAGCTTGGACTTAATGATAACAAACATAAATCCTAGGCTTCTAAACAGCCCTACAGTTATAAAGCTACTTTTGTCTTAAATTTTCCAAAGAAAATGCACATCAATACTAATTTGACAATTCAGACATTGTTATAAACTCAACAGGCACATTTAGGTCAGAAGAGGCTTACTATTAAACACACAGCAACCCTAGGCTACGAGGCAGGTAGAAAATAACTGAGTCAAAACAAAGTTTCCAATAAATTCTAGATATATGCTGAGTAAGTGGCTTAAGTCCTGATCAATGATGATACATGGTAGTCTGTTTGGTTTCTAATTGATAATGGTAGTCTTTTTGGTTTCTAATCTGGGAGATTAGAGGAAAAAATGAATTTTTTTCACTAAAATATATTCTACCTTATAAAATAATCTGAGCCTTGCCCATTTATTCATAGGAAACATACTATTTAAATGTAAATTAATTAGCATGACTTCTGCCCTTCTTAATACCAATATTGTAGCCACTGAGGTCCTATGTTTTTTGAATGTGATACTTTCCTTATTGTCCTCAACTTAGATGTCAGAATCCATTCACAAAAGCACTCCGCTCATTATAAATATGGGAGATGGAAGGGGAAAGTTAAACATTGCTATAATCAGAATGGATCTCTCCCTTTTCTTATATTTTATTTTTTCAAAGGAAAATACTATATGGAGGTTAAAAAATATTTATTAAGCCCCTATAATAATAATAATGATAATAACAACAACAACAATAAAAACAGCTAATGTCTATTAGGTGTTTCTATGTGCCAGACTCTCTTCTAAGTGCTTAGCATACACTATCTCATTTAATCCTCACAGTTTCTCCATGAGATAGAGACTGTTACTCTTATTGTCATCATTTTATAGTTAGGAGATCCAAGGCACTGAGTTCTTAAGTAATTGGCCCAAGGCAGGTCACACAGCTAATATGCAATGAAGCCTGGATTAACAAACATCCCATTTCCATAGCTGCATTAATACTTAGGCAACTGCAAAGCAATTAGGGATAATTACCTGACACGTCAAAGAACGTCTGTGCCCGTCCAGTCCCTGCACTGCTGACAGCAATGCACTCATAGGAGCCTTCATCAGACAAAGTGACCTGTTCAATATCCCAGGTCACACTGGCCGATTCTCTGGGGTAAGAAAATGGAAGCATGTTTAGTTACTACAAAAACAAGACCAAATTGAAAACAGTGATTCCACTATATGTTTTATGCATTCAAAAGAACGGCTTAAAAAAAGTTCTTTATAGCTTAAAATTATACAGAGTTCTTTTATTATCATAATTTTATTGATAAAATTATGCAGAGTTCTTTACAGCTTAAAATTATACACCTTTTGTATTTTAATTAGAAAGTTAAGCTTTGCTACTCTGAGCAAAAAACATAACAAAGACAGTAAGTTCTGTTGGTTTTTTTTTCTATTGATCTTCATAGGCTCTAACAAAAGAATTCACTTCCACACAGGGAGATCAGCTCAGTGCTTTGTGACCACCTAGAGGGGTGGGAGAGAGGGAGACGCAAGAGGGAAGAGATATGGGAACATATGTATATGTATAACTGATTCACTTTGTTATAAAGCAGAAACTAACACACCATTGTAAAGCAATTATACTCCAATAAAGATGTTAAAAAAAAAAAAAAAAAAGAATTCACTTCCAAATGTGAGAAAAACTTGAAAGAGGCAGAGGATAGAAGAGTGGAACTTTTTTACTGAGAAAATATCAGGGAGACATCTTTAATCTTCCCTCAAAACTCATTTAATTCAAACTAATGATCATTTTACAACTTTTTTTTTTTCCACATTTTCACATTCATATGTCTTTCTTTTTTTCTTTTTTGAACAGGCCTGTAACTTTGCTGTTGAGAACTATAGCCTGTGTCTGTGTCCAGTTAGGGTCACTGCAAATTTCTTTAGGAGACATTCTCTGGCTATGTCAAAACATAAGATACAAAACTGGCACAGAAACACTCTTTATATCCTCTCTCCTTCCCCTCTCATTTCCAGGTTTTGGTCATGTTCAGTGGGGTTCTAGCCAAAGCAACTCAACCAGTAATTTACAAGTGTGAAGGCAGAAAACAGACTTTTTGGTTCCCAAAAGATAAATTCTCTTTAACTTTCTTATATATAAGCTCTACATAAGGTTATATACCATAACTGGTTCAATCTATGTATATAATGAGTAAAGAAAAAGATTATCAGTTTTATAGTCAAAGTTGTCATTTAGGTAAAATAAATCCCTTTGCTATATTACATATTCATTCATTTAATAAATATTTATACTTTGTCCTCTAACACTCTTCAAATTGTTTCTCATTTTTTGGAAATGTCTTAGTAATAGCTATTTAATCCTTGTTTAAAACATTCCAATAATCTATAAAACAAGCATTATATTGTTTTAAAATATAATTGCAATGTCATAAATATTTTCATAATTTTTTCTTATAATCATCCATAGCTATTTATAAACTTTTTAAACATTCAAGATACAGACGAGATGAAAAGCCCACTGCAATCAAGACACCTTCCACTGAAGCTGAAAGTGGTACAAGATATGCTACCTCACAGTAATAACTCCAGATCTCTCCCCATCCGAATGAACCACACCCACCACCAAACCACTATGAAGAATTCACTGAACTCTTAATGTACATTTACCACTAACCTAGAGTTTGTAAGAGAAAGTCAAGACACAGGTTCCTGTCATTAGGAAAGTGAGAAAATTAGCAAGGTAATCCTTCCATGTATTTCAGCAACTGAGAATATTCACTTAATACTGTTTCCTTTCACTTGCGTCTGCATTAGGTGTCAGTGGTCCTTACTGTCACGTTCAGAAGAAAACGGAGTATGACTTATTCTATGCTGCATTGATCACCTAAGATGTATCTTGAATGCTTAAGAGCAGTAGGCTAAGCCCAAATTTACAAATGCCATTGTCTAGGAGGTACTGGTAAGTTCCAGGAAGGTAGGAGTTTGAAATACACACATCTTTCATGTCTTCTGCAGTGCCTACTTCAGAGCCAAGCAAATTTTAGGATTCACCAAAAACTCAGACATGCAGAAATTTTAGAATAGAAAATGACAATTCTTCTAGTCTTAAGGCCCTTTATTTAAAAACAAGAAAGTCGAGGAAGAAGGACAAGTAATTTATTCAAAGGCACAAAACGACTGTATGGAGTGCTTAGAGAACATTCTTTACAGTTATACTTGTTCCTCTCTTATTTATGAAATATTACATGAAAACAATTCTCTTTTTCATGTACCCTTATCAGTTAGCATTAAGATTATATGGCCACGATAAAAAGTTTTGAAGGGATGACCTTTGGAACAGGGGAAGGAACATGTCAGATAGAAATGTGTCTTGTTACTGATGGAAACTAATTCTCTCCTACATACCCTAGAGACCACAGCGACTCACATAACAAAGATCCAGTCATGCAGCTGGAGCTATTAGGAAATCTAGGGCAGAGATGTGCAAGTGAATTGGGATTAGAGTATCAATCCATCATCACCCATGCCCAATTTTGTCTTTAGCCTCTTACATCCAAAGAACTTAACAAATGTCAGCAAGGCATGTCACATCTCTGGGCCACAGAGCTGGAAAAATGAAAGAAAGAATCCTTGTGGTTTACCTCAGAGGAATTGTATGGAATTAATAAATTAATGCTTAGAAAGAATCTCAAGTGTCTTTGAAAAATGTTACTATTTAAACACGAAGCAGAATTGTTTGATTTCATCATTCAGTTATGTAACTTCATCATTTGATATCTTGGTCAGTTATGTTGCTGATTATTAAATATGCAGCTAAGGAAATCATCAAGATGTATGCTAAGCAAGTAGCAGGAAATAATACAGTCCAGTCTTTAAACAATGGAAAATTTTCTCAAGTTATAATGAACATTCTTGCCATAGCTTCTGCTTAAAATGACCCCATAAGGAGATTGTATAAGCTAAGACTGTCAAATATTTAACATGTTACACAAGTTATTTATGTGAATATTGAACTACCAGTGTAAAAGCTTTGTAAAATAATTCTTAGTTTTTCCCCCCAAATGTAGTTTCATAGTTAAAAAAAAACGTTTTCCAGAAATCATCCTCTAGTTTTCAAGGCCTACTTAATTTTTATCATTAGATTCCTTAAACTTGTCTAGAAAATTCACGCATCTTCACAACGGACGTTGGTGCCCTCTAGCCCACTTCCCTTGACTGTTGGCTGCGGTAGTGACCACACACGCTTCTTCTCCATCTGGCCCACACCCCCAGCACACATCTCATTTCTACCCTTCTCCTCTTGGCTCCCTGGGCTCCAGCTACACTGGCTTCCTTCCCATCTTTCTTTCCCACGTGCCTGGTGGACTCTGGCCTTAGTGCATTTGCATTGCCTGTTCCTGGTGTGTGAATGCTCTTCCCTGGATATCTGTGTGATCTGGATATCTCACCATGTTCAAGTCCTTGCTCAAATGCCCCTACTCTGAATTTTAAAATTGCAACTTGGCCAAAACCACATGTACTCCACCAACCAGTAGTACGTGCCCCAATTAACCTGCTCTACTTTTTGCCATGACACTTTAAATCAGATTCAGAGACATGTTTACGCTCAAGCCACTAAAGCTTAAGTTTCAGGGTCGTTCATTTGCAAGGACTCTTGCAAAGTTCAGTACCTAACTTTGTATTCATAATTTTGTGTTCTTTGTCTTATCCAGGGACCCTTAAACTGTGTAAAATTCAGATTCTATAAAACCTGAATCAATTCTTAAATGTAGTCTAGCATTTATTATATTATCATATTATATTTATTATCTGTTTCTGTCTTCCTCCTTTACAATATAAGCTCCACAAAGGTTCAGAATTGTGTCTGTTTTGCTCACTGCTACATTCCAAGGCTATGAAGCAAATAAATAAGAATGTCTAATGAAAAAAGTACATTAAAGTAAGTATCTATTTGTATTTAGATATTTAGTGCTATAAATTATTACTAATGGAAACATTTACACACTTTAAGTACTGGTCTACTCCAAGTGTAACTCCATTTCTGGCAAAGCTCAAGGTAAAGGGCAAAAGACTCTCAACAGAGCAGTGAATTTGGCCCGGCTGCAGGTAGTATCCCGGGGTTTTCTCAGGCATTGTAACTTTGGGAGCATCTGGGAAAAAAAGAACATGGGCAAGAAGGTCACAATGATATTTGGTACTGCCTGTTAATCCATTCAAAAGCTTCATACTTAAATTATTCCAGTAAATTCTCTGCCTTCCAGTTAATCTAAATCATGAAAAATCACCTTATCTTTCTTTGTTCAAAGGTTATTAATTTCTGGATTATCTCCATGGACCCTTTACTAAGGTACTCATTGAATCTAAGACTCCACTGATCTTAAGGCATAACACTTTTTGTACCACCAATATAGAAAACAAAGCTACCAGATAAGAAAACAAAGCTACCAGATAAGTTACAATACATCATCAATTGTAGAACATAGTTCAATTTCAAAAATGTAAAACTACGAAAAGAACACACATATCCTAGAATTGAATTCATAGGGTAACTGTTTCCAAAAAGGAACGAAAAAATTGATTTTTAAGAATCCAATAGCTTTTTTAAGCATTCAATTCGGGGGCTAACACAACTAACTTTGAATATTGCATATGAGGAAATACTGAGGTTAGTTCTATTATTTCCTTTCTACAGCTATTAATCAAAAGCTATAGAGTGGTTCCTGAATTTCCCAAATCATAACCTTACGTATAAATGATAAACTGTTATCCCTCTACCCGAAAGTACAATATTAGAAACAATCCTTCTGTATCCTTGTCAGTCCATGGTTCAAGTTACATTCAGTTCTAAAGTTTTGGTCAGAATCCAGTCATCAGCCTTGAGAAATAATAGCAAATATATAAGTAACTAGCTTACTAATTAACTAACTAACCAAAAAAGGCAAAATCATCACCAGTTATTTGCAAGGAACTACTGTTCACAAAGTAGAAAGGTTTCTGACAATTGTATACAAACGTTTAGCCAAGTCAGATCGCTAATCAAATATTAAACACATATGCCAGGGGGAGTAAGAGCACGAGAACTTCCCAGTTCAAATTCTCACACTGATTGAAGTAGTCAAAATCCTCAGATCTACAATCACTGAGACTTAACATGAAACTTTGAATGTGATATTTTATGGTTAGGAAAACTTGTGTTACCTAAGTGTAAATGCTCTTCTACATGGTGACCCAGTAATAATGTGAGGATATTATTTTTGACTTTAGAGTCCATTCTTCTTATTTTTCTTTTTTTTGGCCACACCGTGCAGCTTGAGGGATCTTAGTTCCTTGACCAGGGATCGAACCAGGGGCCCCCGGCAGTGAAAGCCCAGAATCCCAACCACTGGACCGCCAGGGAATTCCCTAGAGTCCATTCCTTACTCATAGGAACCCATCAGCCCCTTAAACTATCAATACTCCAGTGTTGAATAAAGTGATTTCTTACCTGGGATGATACTAGAGAAGGAAACACTTGATACTCTCTGGAAGAGATAATCATCCTTATCATAGCCTGTTACTTTGAGAAAGAAAGCTTCATTTGGTGGTGTAAAGTCAGAAATATTCCATATGCCATAAGGTTTTCTATCTGGATAATATTTAATAGGAATTGTCTTAAGAGAGCTGCCTGAGATACTCAGAAGTTCAAGACGATCTACTCTAGCTGGGATGGAAATTCCAGAAGTATTCAGCAGCACATAGGTAGGTATTCCTACAAGAGAAAGGATCTGTCATCATGTGCAAGTAACATGCACCTGAGGTTATCTATCAAATAAGTTTTGAATTATAATAACAGGTAACAAGGACATACGTATGAGTAGTACAGACAGTGCCACAAATTGTGGCCCAGTTGTAGAATCTTCTCTACATAAAAGACAGTTTATTCATGACCAGAGAAACTTAGGAAACCTTAAGTAATTATTTTCATGGTATTTAATCATGTTTATATGTAGAAAGAATAGAATTATGAATATTGTGTTATATATTTGTTATATGAATACTTTTAAAGATTCACTATTCTGTATCCTTCCAGTAACTGCAGCAATAAAAATAAAAGAACTATCAGAAAAAAGAAATTTAAAGTCACAGTAGGATTGAGCCTTCTTTTTAACTATAAATCTTCTTGCATGAATAAAACAAGAGGAAGAAGCAGCTTTCAAATCAACAATAATTTCACCTTGGAACATAAGCACCTTTCAAATCAACAGTAATTTCACCTTGGAACATATAATGCTACATGGTATCTTTAATGTTTTAACTATACACACACACACACACACACACACACACACACACACGCAGCATTTTCACCTTGACAACAGGCAAGTAAGATGTTAGTAAGGAAAAAGTCTCAAGATCTAGGTGATCAGTTTTCAAAGTTTAGTAAGTATAGGAATCAATGAGGTGCTTGTTAAAGCGCGTATTCCTGGGCCCTACCTTCTGTGATTCTCATTCAGGAGATCTGGGGTGGGCCCCAGGAATCTTAATTTTTGATAAGCTCCCTGAGTGATTTCAATATCACTGGCCTCGGGACCACACTTTGAGAAACAGTTACCAGGTCAAGAGTGCGATCATATTTAGAATAAAGATGCTATGTTTCCCAATTTTATTGAATACCACAAAATTATAAAATCACAGACAGTCTGAGAACTATTTTGCACTTCAACATCTACTATGCCAACTGAAGTAATGCGAACATACAAACCTTGCACTGGTCTGCTGACTGTGTTTTTGAAGTCCAGGGTGGGCTTTCGGGAAAAACCAGCTCGAAAATCAATAGTACTGAGGCCGGTGATGCGAACAGAGTGCCTTCCACTGCTAGACGTCTGAAAAATGTTTAATGACAAATTCTATCAGCAGTTGATCCAGGATGCAGGTCACACTAGACACTAACCAGTACGGGAAACTGCAGAGTGTTTAACTAGGATTGATGTCCAATCATTGAGGTTTTGATCTGGGTGTTTTGAACTTAACTGTGATTCTGTAACTTCAATACAAGTTTTGTAATACATATCCCAGGGGACTAAAGTACAGTTGAGTTTTATATTGCACGCCCAGTGGTAAGACAGAGGGGTGTAGTCATAGTGAATGGACTTGGTTCACATGGTGAATGTTCAGGAAATATTTGTGAAATGAACGAATGACTAAATCTTCTCCCCTAAATACCATCCAGGTTCTGTTATGGAAAATATTTCCCTTCTCTTTGCCTCTGGGAAGAGACAGCCAGAACAAGCACAAGAGCCGACCATTCTCCAGCTTTTAGCCAAACGGCATCCTCAGCTCAGCAGTGTCCAGCCAAGGCACTCAGTGCTCAAGATACAAATATGAGTAAAAAAAAGGTCCTGACCCTGTAAGGGTCTATGGCCAGTGAGACAGTCAGGTGGAGAAAGCGAAATCTTCAAGAGGATGCAGTAAATGCAGTGACAGAATTACAGAAAAGGCACATAGAAATATGTATATAAAAGCATAGACTAGCCTGTAGTTCAGTTAACACCTCCTAAGGGAGATGAACAAGATATTGAATAGCTAAGCACTGAAGTTACCCATATGTGCATAAATAATAAAAATTGATAATTTGGATTAGGGTCACAGGATAAAACACTAACATTTATTGGGCACTTCCTCTGTGCCGAGACTCTTTGAATACATTGGCTTATTTAATCCTTATTACAACCCTATAAGGTAGATATCGTCATTATCCCCACTGCACAGATAAGGAGGTTGAGGCACTAAAGCTATTAAACAGTTTGCCCAAGTTCACAAGGTTTCCTAAATTTCCTATCTTGCAGAGGTGGGGTTTTAATGCAAAAGTCAGGCTCTGGGCTCTTTCCCACCATGCTACATTGTCTCCCAAGGGCAAGGTAAGTCAGAGTTAGCCTCTACATCAATATCTCTCCAAATATGATTTAAGGACCACCTATATCTACACCTACACAAAAGCACTTCAGTTGTTTGCAAAAATATGGACTCTGAGCTCCAGCCGAGATTTACTGAATCAGAATCTCTAGTCAGTGGAGTTTAGGAACATGCATTTCAAAAACCATCTAAAGGCTTATGAACAAGAGTTCACCATTATTTTATTACATTGATCACTGAGATTTTTGTCTCAAAATAAAATGATTACATGATACCAGCATTTAGGTAGAAGCAGAATACAGGAGTAAGAGAAAGCATTCACAGGATAACACCAGGATGCCAACATGGCTCTCCATCTCAACACTGAGAAACACATATTTAGTTATCATAGCATGACAGAAGGTGCTAGAAAGATATATATATATATATGATTTTAATATGGTGGACAGCTAGATTAAGCCACGGCATGGTTAAAGATAAGCCAGCTCCAAGGCTCGGCAAACCACACAGTTTCCCCTAAATCACTGTGACTCATTATTTGGCAATGAGGACAGAAAGGATGAGGAGATATGTCCCTGTTGCTACCAATCATATTCCTCATTGAGCAGAACTTGCAGGAACTCAGAGGAAAGGAAAATGAAGGTGAGGGAAAAGAAAAAAAACACATCTTCATGAAAACAGTGTTGTATTCTTAGTATAAATTATGCTGCTTATCACTATGGCTCATTTTCATAGGGGTAACAAAGGATTGTAAGTGTAAGTGTAGGAGTCTCAGTACCACCACTTATTGCATTATTTCTAAAGGAAAAATGTGTTCTGAATTTCACATAACAGACAAGAAAAAAAAAAAAAAAACTACAATCATAAACCAATTTTAAGTCGAGGATTTCCTACAAGGCTATACAAAACCTTGCTAAGTCTAATTTCAACTGCTTTAGATAATGTAGAGCTATACTGAAGACACTATTGTCTACTGGTTTCTTGTAAAAGAGAAATGAAATGGTCAATATTATGAGTTGATTTAGATTTTTTCACTGACATCATCTATTGCTGTTAGTTGTCTTGCTGCTCAGAAAGTCCCTTGTGATAAAACGGCTCTTGAGGCTACCAAGGGTAAATATAACACGTAATTCGCCTAGTGACTGTTGTCAAGTGCTAATCATCTACCAAGTGTCTGTGCACAAATCAACTGATAACGAGTCCATTTAAAAAATGTTGCTTAATAGCTAAGTGAGAAACTTAAAAATTACCTAAGTGTTTGAAAATACGCTATCCTGTTGCTAAATAATACATTAAAAATAAAGCTGAGTTGATGAAGAGGGAGTCCTTTACAATCTCTATAAAATCATTGGAAAATAAATTAATTTTGATCCAAATAACATAGCAAAAAAGTAGGGGGAGATAAGGACATAGTTTTACTATTCTCTGAGAAATGCTAAGAATAGGAAGCGTAATTAGTTAAGAAAATCTTAATTTATTTATATATTATACTGTAAACAGTAGGAATGCCTGCATAGAATTTAAAAGGGTTTGTAAGTAAAAGATATTTCCAAGCGAGTCAGTTTTTATGCACAATGACATCCAACTCTGGGTTAATCAGAGTAATGGGAGCAAGGGACATCACAAATAAACCAAAATTATAGTTTAAAAATATAATGCAAAGAAAAATTTTAAGCTAACTTATTTAAAAATGACCTCTAATACTCACGTCTGCATTTATCATTCTTGAATCATTCTCTTAAAAGAATTACAACAATATTTGGACATTATTTTAGGAACACAATATATCACATTAAATTTCTTCATGAGAAAGTGCCAATAATTTATCATTTTAATCTGTTTTCTTAAAGTAAGCTATTATTTTAGTCTGTTTCTTAGCTGAGTTCCCTTTTTTTCAAGTATTATTGACATAGGAACAAAAAGATTTTATGTATAATGATGGTTAAACAAACCAGTAAATGGAAAAAGGAGAAAAGTACCAACATATACAAAATGCATTCTGTACAGCAGGCAAATCTTTTATGTAAATTATCACGTTTAATCCTCACAAAAGTCTCTGTGAGATAATACTATTATTATCTTCATTTCACAGATCAGAAGGGTAAAGTGACTTGCTCAAAGTCACAGATAAACAGTGGGTAGCAGACCTGGGATGTAAACCCAGTGAGGCTCCAGAAACTGACCTCTACTGCTACCCCATGCATTTCTCATGATCATCTCAGTGAACTGGATTATGCTGGTTTCGGGCTAAAAGCTGAAATATACCCAACTGCTCTACATAATAGAAGAGTAATATGGAATTTCTGAGTCTATCCACAGGAGAGAAGCAGAAACAAAATGGGGAGAAGGAAGGATGGGGGGCAAGGAGAGAGCAAAAGGACACAACTCACTTCAAGATATGTCCCCAAATCTACAGGCAAATCTACTAAACTCACAAAAGATTCTTGGTAGTGGATTTCCTACGAAATTTTTGAAGGGCTGAGCTTTACCCTCCATCGAAGTACAAAAGATTAGAATCAACACACAAATAATCAGGAGGCAAGGAGACCAAAAGAAAGTAAGTCTTCAGGAAACTCCAGAAGCATTGGGAGAAGGCTTTGAATTCTCACATGCTATGGACAGAGTGGGGTTGGAGGAGAAATAAATGATAAGAAGATCTTGGAGGGGCGAAGAAAATTCAGCTAATTCCGTAATGAAGTTAAACAGAGGGGAAGTCCAGCTGTGTATTTCTTATTCCTCTCTTCCCTTCTGAATTATTTTAGCCATCTTAGCACCATTTTTCTATATACATAATTAAATTAGTAAGACAAAAATTACTGATTTAATGTTTTTCTATTTGCTTTTTACATCATGTAGATTTAAACTGTGGGTTATAATAAAATGAGAATTTGGCTCCAAAAATCATCTCTCCACCACAGAATATCTAGAAGTATCACTCTGGCACAGAGCCATCCTCACCTCATGGTTTCTGTAGTTAAGAAGAGGGAAATCTTATGCTTGGAGCATAATGGCTCCAAACATAACAGGAAAATTTCTAGGCACTAGACACTGAACTGGGTTTGTATTGGCTTGAAATTCGGAGAGTTGTATTTTAAAGAGTATATTTATTCATACAATTTATAAAGGTTCATAATGAGCTACACTACTATCCTGAGTTAGAATGTCATGTTGATCAAGTTGCAGAAGAATCTGATTCAGGAATACAGAGGCTGCTGTAGTATGAACAGACCTGAGGCAAAGATGAGGTTAGACTAGATACCTACTGGCATTCTATAATTGTAAATAGGTAGCCATGATCCACAAAGCAGTAAGAGGAAAGAAGGAGCAGAGTGGACCAGAGTGTAGGCTTCTGAATTGGAGTGAGTCTATGAGGAATGAAAAAGCAGGACAGGCTGAAATACCATGAAGCAAGCACCATGGAGAGCTCCAGGGAAAATTAGTTGCTCCTCTGATACCTTCCTGGTCAGTTCTATTGCAGATGGATCTACTTTTAGTTTAAGGATAAAGGCTTATTAAATATTGAAAGCCCTCTCTACACTGAAAGCCCTTGAAGTCAATAATTATATTGTATATATCACCTATAAAATCTTACTCAGTAGGCACTTAATACATGTAGGTTTAATAAATGATACTAAAGTCATCCAAATGCTTAACGTTGGCACTTTTCCTTAGATTCCCCTAGGACCAACTAATGCCAGAGTCATCAAGAATTCATTGAATTTTTCTAGACACATTATGCTAAGTGTGTTCACACATTATCTCATAAAATCCTCTTACATCCAAAAATGATTTTATAGCACCATAAGAAACTGGGGCTCAAAGAAATGATTACTTGCCTAGGTTTAGACAGGAAGTTAAATGGCAATTACTCCAAGCTCAATACTCTTTCTAAGTCTATACACAGCCTTTTAGGATAACATAGTCTCTGAGTTGATTTGGACACTATGGCATAGAAAACAATAATACCACCCAACTATTCATTTGCCATTCTAAATTTCTAAATACTCTCTCATTTAGGAGGGGTCAGGTTAGTGGAGTGTTGGTAAAATTCTCTCTGAAAAGAGAAAGCCCTAATTTGGGGTATGTGCCAATTTCTGTGATGTAAATACTACCACAGTGGCTGACTTCAAGCTCTCAACAGGATGTCACTGAACAGAGAGCTGGGAAGAGAAAGTGCATAACTGACTCTACACGAGCCATTTATGAGCCAGCTCCCGCAGACCATTAGGCCATGACAATAGTTCTGGCCAATGGGTTATAAAGGAAGTAAAGCGTGTCTGTCACTCACAAAAAATTCTCATCAGAGAAGTGACACGATCCCTTCCTTTTTTCTATTCAATGCACATTGTCCAGTCTTTTCCCCACTAAGAGAGGCCACGTGTTCAAAATATGATGGTGTCTCCATCAGCTTGGGTTCCTGAGTGACCATGTGAAGTAGAACACCTGTCAGCCCTCACAGGACATGTGACATAAGTGAGGAATGAACTTTCTTGTATTAAGCCAGGAGAATTCCTCCTGGTACTAAATGTGAAGCATGCCCTGTTATAAACTGAATTAAAGTGTGATTGATAGAGCTGGCTTTAACTTCTCTCTCCTAAGGAGTTTCAATGTTTTAGAAAACAATAAATAAGCCAAGTAAAAAATAAAACCTTTATGTGTATCTGAATTGATAGAAAATATAGATACAATTTACAATTTACACACGTTCAGGAGAATAAGAATAACGGATTTAACTACTTTTACCATTCATGTGTCAGAAACCATTTAAACATTTTACCAACATCTAAATTAATCATGACAATATTAAGTAGGTATTATTTTCCCCCATTTTTCTCAGACTTGGAGAGGTTTAGGTAATTTCTTCAAGGTCAAAAAGATACTAAGTAGTGTACCTTGAATTAAAATAGACATCCATCTCTTTTTAAAGTATTTACTCTTATATGACATACTGTTCTTTACAAATTAAAGAATATTATGGTTTTAATCAAATATTTATTGATAATCTACTGTGGGCTAGGCATTGTGCCAGCCATAAAGATATAATAAAGCCAGCTAGATTTAAATACTATCATTTTATTAGGTATTATATGTTTAAAGAAATGTGATACAAGGAGAGAAATGTACCCAAAACAAAGAGTAAATTCTGTATATGTTCACACACACACACACCTCTACACATTTATACAAAAACACAAGAGTACAGACATGTCTTTAAAGGAAACATTCCATTTGGTTGACAATCTGATATTGGCAGACAAAAATAACCGGGAAATATTCCAGGAAAAAAATCTACTATACAGCATTCCATTGACCCTAAACATTGAATTAATGCCGTATCTAATCCATTTAAATAACCCACCTGGTGTAGTCTGAAGGCTTATTCAAAAGAGGTACCAGGTGAGAATAATTGGAGGCCAGCATAATAGTCTACTTGTGCAGTCCTTTGTAGACTTGAGGCTTATTTAATTATGATTCCTTAGCAAGTTTGTGTCACTTGAGTATGATTTCTAAAATATCCTTATCCTATAGAAAATGCATTAGTAGGCTCTGGCAACCAAAATAACTATCTACAAACAGAATATTTCTACTAGTCTCAGAATCTCAATATAACCATGTGGTTGGGTACATTCCCTTCTCTACTTAGGAGATTATATAAGGACAGTTTATCCAAATTTACTTAATGGAAACACCCCAGGGCATGTGCTAAATTACACGATCACACTGATAATCCTAGACTAATAGAAACAGTCTGTACCACCTAAACCTAATGGGTGCTGACAGTTCTTTAATGTCTTTGCAGGAAGTTTCCCTTAAAGAGCAGAGCACACAGTCTGGCCTGAGAGTTTCCGTGGTTATGTTCAAATACTCTATGTACAGATACAGCTGCCCGAATGGAAAATTTAAATTTTTTCTCAGAAATTAGATTCAGGATTTGTAGCTTCCCTACAAATGAAAATTTAGGGCCATAAAACAACCCTCTCTTTTGTTTCTAATAATACTTGCAGTTCATTTCAGTGACTCTTTTTGGCATGTTTTTCCCTGCATCAGAGGCAACCTAAAACATCCGAGTCATTTATACGAACTGTACTGATGAGTTGACTCATTGCCTATGTTTAGTGAAAATGTCCTAATAAATCACAGAAAAGAAATTACCAGGGTTTCAGAGGAAAACCACAAAAGAAAAGAAATCGCCACTCTCATAGCATTTCAAATGATGGACGTAATAAAGTGTTCTGTGTCAGTATATCAACTGTGGGTGAACTAAACCAATGCTTCTGTCTGCTTCCCTGGGTATCATCAGAATAAGTATATTAATTTTTATTCATGAATATTTATACAGTTCTTTCCCAGGCACTATGGCATATATTGGTGACAAAGTCTGGTCTATAGCAAAATTGGAGGACAAAATCTGTACAGAAATAAATATGATATAAAGGGGAAAAATAATGCAAAAGGGACGTGCAGAAAAATTGCAATAGAAAGCCAGAGGGAAAAGAGAAGGTTCTGGATGAAAAAAGTCAGAAAAACCTTGATGAAAGTGTTGCCATTTGAGCTGAGCATAAGTGGGTAGTTATCAATCAGACATAAAGTAAGAAGAGAAGAGCATTCTAGAAAGAAGCAACAGCTTGAGACAGAGCATGGACCATGAGAATGTGGTAAGAGAGAGGGTGAGAGACACTGCAAAAGCATATTAGATTAGAATGGAAAGGCACGTGGTAGAAGATAACCAGAAAGATTGGTTGAGGCTCAATTAGGTGGTCCTTGAATACCAGGCTAAGGTCAATTAAGATATAGGCTGTGCTCCATACTTGAGATTAAAACTGTTATGTGAAACATTCAAAAAGCCATTATTAATTCCATTGATAGAGCAGACACTTTCCAGATAGGAGAGTGCACAGGAGACGGCACCAGGGGTGTGCTATCTTATCTCAGACATTTCTCCACTTGAGAAAGCACATGTGTAAAACGTTATCATTCATTAGCCATCCAAAAGGGAGATCCAAAGTCAACAGCCATATTTATGTCAGTAGATTCAGCTCAATTTCCTTTGCACCAACCCAATACATTATTTTGGCATTTCGTTTAGGAGCAAAATAAGTTTATTATTTTTACTTGCATTGTAATGCTTATCCTTTGTTTAGTTACCACGAATTGTACTCTAGAAATTGTGTAACATCAGGACCAGAAGCTTTTTTGGTGATGGCTAGATATAAATTTAAGGTAATATGATAATAGATACTGTGTCCTTTTATTGCTTTCTTAATTATAGGAGACAGAGCTTAGAAACTTGTCTACAGTGTTCCCACCATCTTATCCTCTCTCTCCTCACTCACAGACTAATCCTCAGTGCTTCTCTGTTCTAATTATCAATTAAGATGTTCTCAGTGCCCATTAAGTATCATGGAACATGGCCAAAAGCAGATGCTCAGTAAATGTTTATTGAATGGATGACTGAATGAATAGGTGTGTTAGGCACAAGGAAAAACATCAGACATGTAAAATATCCCTCTTCTAGGCAAGAGTTTTACTAGAGGAAATACCACACTAACAATCCAAATCACCTGCAAAATGGATTCAAATACTTCACAGTAAGTTGCTAATAATACGAAAGAGTGGCATCACTTGTACATATTTCAAAATCAATGATAAACAACTTAATGTCACTCTTCAGAGAGCAAGAATGACTTACCTTAGTGAACTTGCTAGCTCAGGACCACTGCTGGCTTAGGTCATGCTTAAGTTAAAGTGTTTGGGGGATAAAGAGACTCAGAACCTTCTTATACTCCTTCTTACTGTGGTCACAGAAAGTCAGACTCAATCTAGTCATATTTTGGGCAAGTTGGTCAAAATAACCATAACATCAAGTTTGGCCACATTTATTTAAAATGTAACAGCAAAACACTTCATTGCTGACAATCTAACGCACTCAATAAATATTGAGTAACTACTATGTGCAAGGAACTGGGTGAATAAAACAGGCAGATGGGACCATTTCTGATCTATTCAATAAAAAATTACTAATTTTATTTCACATTGCCTTTTTACTTACACCCTTATCCCATATTATCCATGTTCAAAAATCCATATTACAGTTTCAATTTTCCTTATAAGGCTGAGAGTTCTGAGAATAAAAAATTGATATTCTAGGATTTAAATGGAGTTACAATGAAAACTTTCATTTTTTAAATTGGTAAATATAAGTATTCCTTAAAAAAAAACTGGCATGCAAAAAATGGCACCTCGAATCTCTACAGTGTAACACCTCTGCATACTTTCACAGAAGCTAAATAATTTGAACTATGAGCCCATTGATCCCATTTTTTTATGCAGGGAAGCCGAGACAATGAAAGAGTAAATGATGTAAGGGGTATCTTCATTTGAATTGTCCCAGAAGGATTCTAGAGTAAGTTGTTCATTTGGGAGGTATGACGGCTGCTAATAAGCAAAGAGCAGGTAACACAGGAAAAAGAATGCAGCCCATAAAGGGTGTGCTTTTAAGCCTGCTCTCACTATAGACAACTGGAGCTTATTCCTGCAGGGGCTGAAAGCTGCTTTTGAGGGGCTTCATCCTCCGGAAGAACAGCCTTCTCCTGTTCAGGTTAAAATAAAAAAAGCCTCTCAGACACAGAAACACGGGTACCTGAGTTGGAAATAGGTCAGAGCACACTGAAAATTTTGAGAAATATGGGCAAGCCACTCAGACCACGTACTAGAGTGGGTCCCACATATAATGTGCAACAGAACTAGATCTCAGGTTTATGGCATCCTGAATTTTGAGGGTATGTTCTTTCCTCCATACTGCCAAAATACAGTGCTTTCTTACAGTGAATATACACTACTGAATGTAATTCTAGGATACAAATACCATTCTGTGTTAAAGTACACAATGAATGTACATCCACCAAATACCAATAACCAGCAGTGCTTGAGAGCTTATTTTGTAGCAGGAACGATGTGAAGTACTTCATTTGTACCATCTCAATTTAATTCTCAGCACAATTCTATGAAGGAAAGGTCTATTATTGCCATCCTACATTACAGAGGTGGAAAGCAAGGCACAGAGAAGTTATAGTTCTGACGTAATGCAGCTTTTAAGTGGCGGTGTTGAGATTCCAACCCAGGGCAGTTCCATACTGGGGCCTATGCCCCAACCATCATTCTCTACTGGCTCCATCTCTGATTGTTTTGGAAGCAGACAGTGGCTAACACAATCAGTCTACAGATTTGATGATAGGAAAACTATCCAAGAATTTTAAGTCTATTTATAGTGGTATTGATGCCTTTCGTGGTCATCAAAACTTAACACTATCAATTCATGTGATCAAGACACCTCCTACAAATGCACCATGTATATTGCTTTTTAGTAAAAGCGTTCTCTCTGATTGCTAGAGAAGATACAAATAAACTATTGTATACACTTTATAAAACATGCCAACACCAAAATAAAATAACAAATAGACTTTATAAAATACCTTCACTGTCCATATTCCAGCCTCTGGCTCTTTAACATTCACCACCTTGGCAGAGTTATGAATATTTAATAGCTCATTCAGGCCAAATCCCTTTTTTATCAGCTTCCCTGAAAGACAGACATAATGGTAACAATCATAATCTTTCTTTCAGCTATGTATATTAGCTGTATACATTTCCAGTACAAATTACCTGATGGACATTTGTGCCTCTAGCTCAAAACATTATTTTATTTATATCTAAAATATACTCAACTTTAGCATTTCTGGACGTTGGAATTGAAGTAACAGATTCCTATTCACTATGCTGATTTGATCTTATAAAGAGAGTAACAAATGACAGGCTGTAATCATATTTCCAAAGCCAGCCTAGGTAACTATTATGGCTACCAAGAAGTTATGTGCAGTCCCAGAGACATTTACACTTAATAGATAGCAAAAACAGTAAAACAGAATAAATGTCTTTTTGAACATCACTCAAGGTATTACTAACATAAGAGCCCTGGTCATATCTTTGCATAAAGTGTAAAACTTCAGTTTTCCACGAAGCACAGCTTGAAGGCTTTTACTTGTCACAGGAATAGTTAAAGGAGGCAGTGTAATGAAGTAACATGATAGGTGGAACTTACGAAGAAAAGCAAATTTGGAATTAAGCCATAGTTTACTTATTCACTTCACTCTTGGCTCTCCTATGGATTACTTCTGCAGTTATATAAACAAATCAATTATAAGAATTCTATGTTTGCATCAAAAGCTTTACAATCGCTATAAATGACTTTTAAAATATCAATATCAATGACTTTTTAAAGTAGTAGAAACTTAATGCAATGGTTACAGGTACTTTTAAGTATCCAGAAAATGGAAAACACAAATCTTTCCTGGATAGGTAACATGGATGGTATTAGAAGAATGCTACCTAAAAAGACAAATCCAGGGCTTCCCTGGTGGCACAGTGGTTGAGAATCTGCCTGCCGGTGCAGGGGACACGGGTTCGAGCCCTGGTCTGGGAGGATCCCACATGCCACGGAGCAGCTGGGCCCGTGAGCCACAACTACTGAGCCTGCGCATCTGGAGCCTGTGCCCCGCAGCAAGAGAGGCCGCGATAGTGAGAGGCCCGCACACCGCGATGAAGAGTGGCCCCCGCTTGCCGCAACTAGAGAAAGCCCTCGCACAGAAACGAAGACCCAACACAGCCATAAATAAAATAAATAAATAAAATTAAAAAAAAAAAAAAAGACAAATCCATTTCTAAAGACAAATCCATTTTTAAGACCAAACCTGTAGAAGTCTTGAAAAACAGATTTTGCTTGCTTGTAAATTTCAATTTGATTGTTAGTGTGGATGAAGCCTTTGAGGACAATTTCATATGCTATTTTCTTTAAGGTATTAGTTATTTTCTAAGACTCAAATAAGTAAGAAAGGTAGTTACTCCCTCCCCATTTATAAATATTCACAAATAGGTTAAAAAAAATGTAGCACATACTAAAGCTACAATGGGAATAAAAATATTTTGCAAACATCAATAGGTTTAAAAAAATTTTCTAAATGCAAATATTAAGAAAAATGAGGTTTCTGTTTTTATTAGATTACTATTCAACATTAAGTCTTATTGTAATATTCAACCAGCAATGGAATCAAGCCAAAACTTAGGGTTATACTATACAATTATTGAGGAAGCAAAGTAAATTAAAACATCATTCTAATGAGAACATGAATTTGTTTTTTAATGATTGTCTCCTATAAAATTAAAATTTATCAAGAAAATGATATAGTAAAAAAATTAGTCAGTGGTTTTAAAAGGAGTTTTTTCATGTGATTCACTTAAAAATAACATAAAATACAGAATTTTACAGAATAAGTTATTGTGAAGTATTTCCCCACATAAAGATGAGGAAAATATGATTTCAGGTTCAATTAAAATATTTTTTCTTTTGGATACTTTACCTACAGTTAAGTTAGTACCTGTGATCTGTTTAAATTATTAGGAGTTTCAGCTTTTTGAATCTCATGTTAAGTCAACAATACTTAAGACTAAAAACATTCAGTTTTAATTTTTAAACATCCTCCCTAGTCACTTTTGAATTTATTGAATTTATTTATAAAATTAGCATTAATTTGAACAAGTAAGTGTACAAAAAATCTTTCACTTTTCATGGTTTTTCTATTTTATTATATGAATGTCCCATATATCTCACCTAAAGGATTGCGAATTTCAATCATTGGAGAAGGGCCACTCAGAGACACAGTAACCTCTTTTAGACTGGGATCAAAAGGAATTTTCCAAGTGTTTACAGCCTGTTCCAAATGATCTGTTGATAAGAGGTGAACTTTGGAAGCCTGCACCGCTTCCTCTACCCATTTTAACACCTATAAGAGAAAAAGAGACGCGTGAGTGATATCAAAACATTTACAGCTTTATACTACCTCGAATTCCTGGTGCAGTAGTTGACTTTGCTTAATTACATGACTCCGTCACTTTCTGTACTAGTGTGAGGTTTATTTCCATCACAGTTAAGACAAACTTTCCCAACCCTAAGAATGGGAGAAAATATTTGCAAACGATAAGATCAACAAGGGATTATTCTCCAAAATTTACAAACAGCTCATGCAGCTCAATATCAATAAAACAAACAACCCAATGGAAAAATGGGCAGAAGACCTAAATGGACATTTCTCCAAAGAAGACATACAGATGGCCAAGAGGCACATGAAAACATGCTCAACATTGCTAATTATTAAAGTAATGCAAATCAAAACTACAATAAGATATCACCTCACACCAGTCAGAATGGCCATCATCAAAAAATCTACAGTTAATGCTGGAGAGGGTGTGGAGCAAGGGAACCCTCCTACACTGTTGGTGGGAATGTAAATTGGTAGAGCCACTATGGAGAACTGTATGGAGGTATATATACAATGGAATACTACTCAGATGTGGTATATATGCAATGGAATACTACTCAGCCATAAAAAAGAGTGAAATGATGCCATTTGCAGCAACATGGATGGACATGGAGATTATCATACTAAGTGAAGGAAGTCAGACAGAGAAAGACAAATATCATATGATATCGCTTATATGCGGAATCTAAAAAATGATACAGGCAGATTATCAACTTTGAAGAAATAAATTTTAAGGAGGTATGGGAGGAAGGAATACATTTTATAAAACGTTACAAGGAAGCTCATGACTGACCTTTGAATAGTAGGAGTGTTAAGTATGCTGTTAAAAATCTGTAACGGACAGTTAAGAAAATTATCAGACTGTAAGAGAAATGTGTGAGCTTGCCAAACAGGGATTTCAGTGTAGATTTTGTCTTTATCAAATGAAGTTAAAGGAACAAGTTATAGTTAAAGTTTGAATGGAAGAGCCTGCCATTGTTGTTCCACATCTGGTTGTTGCTGTTTGCATTCCTTTATTGAGCCTACATCTTCATAAGCTTTTTGGCAGGGTATATGTTGAACACTTGTTTCATGCTCAAGACAGGATTAGAGAGCACGGATACTGACAACTGATTTGTCTGTTTTCTTCTTTTTCCATGACTATATCTACTAGTAGCCTCATCTTGATTTACAAGCAAAACCTAGAAAACCTACAAAAATAAGTGTTTTGTGGTTTATCTAGGAATAATACAGAAAATATTGCTGTTATTTTTGGTGAAGAAAATCAATTTTGTATAGTTTATTTCAACCTAAATGAAATGTGAATTTTGTTTAAAAATTTTTTTTTAAATGATACAAATTAACTTATTTACAAAACAGAAACAGACTCACAGACTTAGAGAATGAACTTGTGGTTACCAGGGGGGAAGGGGGTGGGGGAGGGTTAGACTGGGAGTTTGAGACTGACATGTACACACTGTTGTATTAAAAAAAAGAAAAAAAACACAAACTTTCCCTACATCCACTTATTATAGTAGGTTCAGAATAAAATGCTAGTTTAACTCATGCACAAATTTCAATTTTTATATCTTGGAATAATATATTCAAAATGAGATTACAGTGTCCAAAAACCAGTTGTGCAGAGATATTACATGCAGAGGTATTACAGACAGTTCTATTTCTCAAGAGAAATGAAAAGAACCTATAAAAAACATGGTAATGGCGATACTGAGATTCTTTTTCCCCTCCATTCTTTCTTTCTGGATTTCTTTCAAGGTCCAATTTATAAAAGATAATTAGCAAATTATCAAATCCAATTTCAATATATTGGGTATTGAATTATTGTAATAGAGTATACTATAATTATATATTGTATATTATAATATATATTGTAGTATATTAATTATTGAAAAATAATTGCCATGCCAGCAAAATATTCATTTTTATAATAAAATAAATAAGTAAAAAATAATGGGAAAAGTAACAACTGTATTTTTTTTAAATGGAAAAATATTTCACCACCAATTTAAGTGGTGTGTCCTTGAAAACTAGGCTTTGGGAAAATATTAAGAAACTGGGTTATAATAGGGTATTAATGCCTCACTGTGAACAAGGAAACCTTTCAGTCCACAGAAATGTTCTGCAACAGCAAACACAATTCCTCATTAAACAAACAGGTCATGACTGGACAGGTACTGCTTAGTTAAACTTACTACAATTACTTCTAAATCATACTAAGCTTTAATCCATCTCAGATCTTTCTCTGGTTCATATATCCTTTAAGACTATATCCCGTCATAACAATTTCCCTTGTAATTATGCATAAAACACTGAACAGTGCTGGATATTAAGCTACAGCCAAGCTACTCAAAATAAACAAAAACATATTTGAAATTTCAATAGTAGTAGCCACGAATCAATGAACCAAACAAGTATTGTGCAATAACTTAATTCTCTGTAAAAAGGATCCCATTTTTTTTTTTTGTCCTCAAGGATGATGAAAATGGCTAAGACATATTATCATAAAATTAACAATGTGAGGCAATTATGTTCATTCATTAAATAAAGGTTTATTGTTCAAAGTACTCTTCCAGGTACGGAGTGTTGATGAACATATTTTTAGTCAATATTTAGTAATCGCACTTCTTCTCTGAACTAGTCTCTTTTTGCATTATTTTGTAGTCTGCATTATTCGTTTTTAATAAATATTCTTACCTTTCCTCCAAGGTCAAGAACCACAGCTCCTTTATCATTGTATACCCTGAACCAAGCGACCTGCTCTACACATAATAAAGGTGGGATATGGACTAATGTCCATGAAGTTGGTCATAATGATGATAATAACGATGTCTTCTTAAATAAAAGACTGTTATGGGAATTCATGAAACAGGGAGCCCTTGTTGAAATAATGTATATAAGGTGCCCATCACAGTACTTGCCACATAGTGGATATTCAGATGTTTTCCTCCATCTCCAACTAAATTCCCTTCTTTTCCCCTAATTGAATATTTCAATAATGACTTCATGGGCAAAGTGAAAAAACTTACCCATGAAAGTCAGATAAGATTTCTGTAAATGAAAAAGAGACACAAAGTCATTCCAGGTAGAAGAGAAGTTCTGAAGAAACACAGAAAGACAGAAGTACTCATATATGTTAAGAACATGAGTGCATCCAACTGGCTACAGTTAAGTGCTCAGAAAAGGGAGAAGCAGAAGATGAGGTTGGAAGCTTGTGTCAGGGGCAGACTATGTATGGTCACAAAGTCAAGCTATGACAATCGGATTTTATCCTAAAGACCCAAATGAAAAATTCCTGAAGGACTTTATGCAGAGGAGTAATACATTGAATGTGGTATTTTACAAAGTAACACCCGTAGGGGTATCATCAACTAACTGAGCACAAAAAAAAAAATCTATTACAGTTAATTACTCCATAAATCAAATGATATATTTCCTCAAAGTTTAACCTTATAAAGCACCTGGAATTTTATGTATGAAATAAAGCATGTATCAAGATAATTGTCGAAAGAAGCAGATGCCATATTTTGAAAAATGGGTTCTGAGTGATCTATCATGCTTGAACAGAAAGGTATGAATCATTTTGTTCATCAAATCTATCCATATGGCTATAGAAACCAGACTGATTATCAGTAATACCTGACCTTAAATAGAACACATGTTTCAATAATCAGAGTGTTGACATTCTTATGTCTTAAACATAAAATATGGCTGCCTTACTCAAGGAAGTGCAAAGAACTGACTTATTGTCTGAGAAAGCACTTGATAAATTTGACTGGGGATAAATAACTTTGAGGATAATGTCTGATTTAGAGACTAAAGAAGGCAAAGGACAAGAGAAATCAGATAAATAGAACATTTGTTTTAAGGACAAGACACAAAATGTGGCCATAAATAATTCTCAATGTAAGGGAAGAAAAGAATTAGAAAACAAGGATAGTATAGAATCTCAAGTTCAACAATGAAATGCAATAGTGTTAAGTAGAAATAAAAGTGAAATCAATTTTTTATACACCTTTACTTAAATGTTTAGTGTATTCTGGGTGACTCCTCAAATATACCTCTCCTTCAAACCCCATGAAGAAAGGTTATATCACTGGAAATCTATCCTGTTGTCTGTTAGTTATGGATGGAAAGCACTAAGTTCTAGGCATTCTTATGAAAATGGAAAACTATTTAGTTGCATTTTCATAAGGCAATTGTGTTTAAATGGTACGAAACATAAGCAGGCTTTTGGTTTATTCTTAATACTGTTTCCAATTCATCAACATTTATGAGGCTTTCACAAAGGGATTACCACGTATCATGATACTACTTGTTGGGAAAGATACTCATGATACTTTTTTCATCCACTTACAGAAAAAATCAAATTGAAAACAGATGCAACTCACTTTGTTAGAAAATACAGATATTACCTACATGTGTGTAAAAGTAGATCCCTGCAAGCCACAGAATCACCATAAGTGAGGTTTCTGGCCTCTCATGTTGCTACATATAAGAAAAAAAAAAAAAAAAACTTTGTCTAACCATGAGAAATATTCTCATGAGACTGGAAATGATCTTATACTGATATTGTAATGACAAAAGAAGTGAACTAGAATAATGTGAGATCCTTTGAATCAGTACATTTTCACTAACATAAAAACTGTTTCAACCCACGAGGGAACCATTAATTGTACATTAAGTTGTAATGTAAAAATAGTCTCTCATGATTTGTAGCAGTTTAAACCTCAAAGGGCCTTTAAGAACATCTAACCCAGCTCTTTTATTTTATAAATGAGGGAAACTGATATTTGAAAGAGTTCTTGTACCTTTTAAACACCTAACCAGACTGATTCTGGCTCAGTAGTTATTTTTTACATAAGCCCCTTTGTTCCTGAATACACTCTCTTAGTTTAAATATTTTGCATCCGATGTAATAATCAGTACTTAAAAATAAGTTCATATTTCTATTCCACTCAGGAAGGAAATGCAAACATTATTGCAAAACACAAAACTGGCCTACATTATTATGTATTATGAAATATAATACATAGTATTACGTAGAAATGGAAGTGAAATCAATTTTGCATACATCTTCAAGAACAGAATTTGAAGAAAACTTTGGAAGGATATTTTTCTTTTTTCTTTTTTTAATCAATATATGGTTGATATGTAACATTACATTCATTTCAGGTGTACAATATAATGCTTCGATATCTGTACATATTGCAAAATGATCACCACGATAAATCTAAATAACACCCATCACCACACAGTTACAATTTTTTTTCTCTTGTGATGAGAACTTTTAAGATTTACTAAGCATCATTCAAATATACAACACAATATTATTAACTATAGCTACCAGGCTGTACATTACATCCCCAGGACTTACTCATTTTATAATTAGAAGTCTGTACCTTTTGAACCCTTTACCCATTTTGCCTACCCCACCAAACCCCTGCTTCTGGCAACCACCAATCTGTTTTCTGTATCTTATGAGTTCAGTCTTGTTTTTGTTTTAGGTTCCACATATAAGTGAAATCATACGGTATTTGCCTTCTTTGGTCTGACATTTCACTTAGCGTAATGCCCTCAAGGTCCATCCCTGCTGTCAAAAATGACAAGACTTCCTTCTTTTTATGGTTGAATAATATCCCAGTATGTGTATGTATATATGCCACATTTTCTTCATCCATTCATCTGTAGGTGGGCACTTAGGTTGCATCTATGTCTTGGCTATTGTAAACAGTGCTGCAATGAACATAGAATGAATATATTTTTTGAGTTAATGTTTTCATTTTATTCAGATAAATACCCAGAAGTGGAATTGCTTGATCATAAGATCATTTTTAATTTTGGGGGTAACCTTCATACTGTTTTTCATAGTGGCTGTACCAAGTTACATTTCCACCAACAGTGCACAAGTGTTCTCTTTGCTCCACATCCTTGCCAACACTGGTCATTTCTTGTCTTTTTGATAATAGCCATTCTAACCAGTGTGAGGTGATATTTCATTGTGGTTTTGATTTGCAATTCCCTGATGATTAGTGATGTTGAACACCTTTTCATGTACGTGTTGGCCATTTGTATGTCTTCTTTGGAAAAATGGTTATTCAGATCTTTTGCCCACTTTTTAATTGATTGTTTGGGTTTTTTTGCTATTGAGTTGTATGAGTTCGTTAGGTTTTGAATATTAACCCCTTACCAAATATATGATTTGCAACTACTTTCTCCCATTCAATAGGCTGCCTTTTCATTTTGTTGATGGTTCCCGTCACTGTGCAGAAGCCTTTTAGTTTGTTGTAGTCCCACTTATTTTCGCTTTTGTTGCCTTTGCTTTCAGTGTCAAATCCAAAAAATCATCACCAAAATCTATGTCAAGAAGCTTATCACTCACATTTTCTTCTAGGAGTTTTATAGTTTCAGGTCTCACATTCTAGTTTTTAATCCATTTTGAGTTAATTTTTGTGAACGGTGTAATATAGTGGTCCAGTTTCACTGTTTTGCATGTAGCTCTCCAGTTTTCTCAACAGTATTTATTGAATAGACTTTCCCCATTGTATATTCTTGGCTCCTTTGTCATAAATTAACTGACCATATATGTGTGGGTTTATTTCTGGGCTCTATTCTGTTCCATTGATCTATGTGTCTGTTTTCACATCCATACCATAATTGTTTTGATTACTATAGCTTTGTAATATAGTTTGAAATCAGGCAGCATGATGCCTCCAGCTTTGTTCTTTCCCAAGACTGCTTTGGCTATTTGGGGTCTTTTGTGTTTCCATACAGACTTTATGATTGTTTGTTCTAGTTCTGTGCAAAATGCCATCGGAATTTTGACAGGGATTGCATTGAATCTATAGATAGCTCTGGGTAGTATGGACATTTTAACAATATTAATTCTTCCAATCCATGAGTAGGGAATATCTTTCCATTTATTTGTAATTTATGTCATCAACGTCTTATAGTCTTTAGTATACAGGTCTTTCACCTCCTTGGTTAAATATTTTTCTGAAGTATTTTAAGTATTAAGTATTTTATTTGTTTTGACACCATGTGGAAGGATGTTTTTCTTTTAAAAATTATATCCAAATGAATTTCCCCAGAACATCTTTTGTCCTTTTGGTGGGAAAATGGAAATATGGTAAAGTGTTAGATACAACTTGTAATTATGCATATATCTGTATCTTTGTTGTTGTTGCTGTTTATCATCTGTCATCTCTACTAAACTGTCCCATGAGACAGAACAGAAACTATGGATGACATGTTCACTCCTATATCCCCTCAACCTAACACAATGCATGAGATATAGTAAATTCCTAATAAATATGTATGAGAAGGAGGGAAAAGAGGAAAGAGGGAGGAAAGAGAGAGAAATTGTATATCAGATCTTTACCCTCAGAGTTAAGAGTATAGAAAAGGTAACATTTGGGCCCTGTGCTCATTTGTGACAAGCCCTCTCTCTGCACTAAATTTTCAATACTGAGCTGAATAGGGTAAGAACTTGCACGTGTGGTCTTAAATGTGAGCATTAGGCTCTAATTAGTTTTGATTTATTTGGTTAGCTAACTTGGGATTTTAAAATGCATTGGAGATATCTCTAGAATTAAGTCCATTTTTAAAAAAATGCCAGTGTATGCTTTTCAGTAGCACTGGATGAAGATTTTTCAAGCTCAGTAGTGGTAGAAAGTTGTTCAGTAAATGAATGCAACAAAGCAAAAGTAGTTTAAAGGGCTGGGTTAGGCATAAATGCACCCACCTAATAATCAGAGCCTACCCAGAAAGCCATCCATGTAATATTACTATTAATAATAGAAAGCACTTTTATAGTGTTTATTATATGCCAGATACTTTTAAGAGCTTTACAGTGATCTTCACAAGAGCTCTTTGACCTAGGAATGGTTATCTCCATCTTACATATGGAAAAACTAAGGTACATTCTCAAAGTTCATAAGTCACACAACTAGTAAGAAGGCAGGGCTGGCCTTTTGATTTCAATAATCTTGTCTATTTTCTAAATTTATCATAAGGAAAAATCAGTTTTCAAGAGTGAATCAGAAATAATATCTAGTGAAAAAAAATCAATGCAGGTGTTTTAAATGAGAAATGGCTTGCAAAACAGTGATTTGATTATCTGTATATTATTATCACTACTTGAACAGCAAATTGTCAAGAATTAACTTATATAAAAATATTAAAGCCTTTAAATCTATATTGAATTTGATGCGAGAAAGACTTACTACATTTCCAAGACAATCATTTTGTGGTAAACCCTACATGATAGCAGAGGCAGGCTTCACTCTACTCTGATCTGGCTAAGAGAGACACTCTTCTGGGTAACCAGGAGAGCCTTTCCCCCCAGGTTCAAGTTCATTTTTACCCTGCAGCATAGCATAGAACCCATAATTCAGAATCTGCATAGAAGTCACTAAGCATTTATTGAGCATCTACTGAATATAAAGGATAGTATATGATATTATAGAGAATACCAAAGAAATAGAAACACACTCCCTGCCTTACAAGACATGACAATCTAGTTGGAGAAATGAGACAAAGACAATAAAAACAAATTAACTAGCTCTTACCTTCAAGTAATAAGTTAAAAAGATCAGATTTATAGTCTCAATTTTATATTATAAATGATCAATTTACAGTTCTAAACTGTGATGCACTTTTCTACTCAAAAATTTTAATGATTCCCTGTTACATTCAGAATGAAGCCCAAGCCAGGGCTGGCAGTGGGAGTAGTCTACCCTGGATGCAGATAATAAAGGGGTGCACTGTCTGTGGAAAATTTAAAAACAATAAAAAAACGGACTAAAAGTTGCTCTGCTTTCTAATATCATCATGTCTTAGTAATCCTAACCAATTCCCCCTTTAAAAAATTCTGTTTGTCTAAAGTCTAACCAGCTGTTATTACCGTTGAGTTTTAATCATACATGTAAGCTTCAAGTTAGCACATTTTTATTACTTTCCCTTTAAGAAACATCATATTCTGCATAGACATTAACTCAGAGAACTCCCAGTTATATATCACGTACATGGTCATGCTACCTCTGTTACTCACTTTCATTTCAAGAGTATATGTAGTACTGTGATCCTACATTTTCCTGTATTTAGACAGTAGATTCAAGCTATACCTTCATAGCTCAGGAGTTACATGATATGACATGTGTTAAAAGGATCATTCTAGGGCTTCCCTGGTGGCGCAGTGGTTGAGAATCTGCCTGCTAATGCAGGGGACACGGGTTCGAGCCCTGGTCTGGGAAGATCCCACATGGCGTGGAGCAACTGGGCCCATGAGCCACAACTGCTGAGCCTGCGCGTCTGGAGCCTGTGCCCCGCAACGGGAGGGGCCGTGATAGTGAGAGGCCGGCGCACCGCGATGAAGAGTGGCCCCCGCACCACGATGAAGAGTGGCCCCCGCTTGCCGCAACTAGAGAAAGCCCTCGCACGAAACGAAGACCCAACACAGCTAAAAATAAATAAATAAATAAATAAATAAATAAATGGAGTAGTTATTAAAAAAAAAAAAAGATCACTCTAGGCTCTGTGTTGAAATTAGACTGTAGGGGATTAAAGGTCAGAAGCAAGGAGATCAGATATAAAGCCACTGCGTTAATCCAGGTGGAAGATGATAGTGACCCAGACCAGGGTTGTAATAGTGGGGCAGAAAGAAGTGGCCAGTTTTGGATGTTTACTGAAGCCAGAGTTGACAGGGCTTACTGAAGACCAGAAGTGGAGCCTGAGGATGATACCTCAGTTGCCATTAACTGAGACAGTGAAGACCGCAGGAAGTTGATTTAAAGGAGTGATGGACTGAGGAGGAGAATGTAGGCTCTCAGCTTGGACATGCCAAATTGAGACGTCTATTAGATATCAGGTGGAAGAAAGAAGCAGGCAGTCAGATATATGGATCAGAAGTTCAGTTGAGAGGTCCAGATTGGAGATATAATGGAATTTAAAATCATGAAGCTCTCCTCGCAGCCCCTCCCCACCAAGAACTTACACAAAGAGGGAAGTACACCATTCTGTGAAAATAAACTTAGATGTTAATACACAATGGTCCAGAAGAAAGCCTTGGAACAAGTCTCCCCTTGTTCTGACTCCAGGCAACCTTCAGATGACAAGGTCCCCCCAACATTGTATGTGAGTCTGTAGGGAGTGAATGCACTAGTCATGCCAATACAAGTGTTCTGGACTTATGGCAATGAGATTTCTCATCATAGATGAATGAGTAGCATTCTAATTTATACAACACTGCTGTGAGTTTGGCTAATGAGTGTCTATTCCTGAGGAGGATGGGTCCACTTTTGGAGTGCTGACAAACCCAGGTCCATAGTTTGCAAATCTTAGCAAATCCACTACAGAAATGTCACACTTTGAGGTGTCTTAAGAAGGTCTTCTGCTGATAATATCCATTTTTATTACCCTCTGTGTACCTTATACCTACTTAATTTGGAAAATTCCACTGTGAGCTTTTCCAACAGTAAGTGCCCCAAAACAAGTGTGGTTGGTAATTCATGGAACAGACCATAAATGCTCGTGCTTGAAGGTAGGCAAAGTAAGAAATAATTTATGTGTTATTATGTTTTTGCCAAGAAAAGGCTTTCTGGTGGAACTAAATTTTACTGAGTTCAATATAGAGAATATGGGTTGGGGGAGGGCTTAGAAATTGGAAGAGCAATAGAAAATTTGGGTTCAACGGGTACACTACAGAGGATTGATGACAAAAGGGACCATCAACTTCAACTCTATGAACACCTAAAACTTGTGTAAAACTACCACACCTTCAACATGGTGCAAGTTCTCTAATGCAAAGCAGCTGAAAAAATAAAAGCACGCTTCAGACATTTCTGAAGGGTGAAATCATTCCTGCTGTTATAAAGTGTCAAAGTATATTTCATTAATTTATCTTCATAAAATTCTTATGTGTCACAAGCTCAATGTGCTACAAATGACTGAGGAAATTTATCTTGCAGAAAATATGCATTATTTAAAATAATAAAAATATACAGTATTGACTTCTATACATTAGATCCGTGGACCTTATTCATCATAGAGCTAAAAGATGGTATCCTTTTACCAATCTCTCGCTGTTTTCCTAACCACCCAGCCACTGGCAAATACGTTTCTACTCTGTGTTTCAATAAGCTTCACTTTTTTTCTTTTTTTGTAGATTCCAAATATAAATACCATGCTGATAACACTGTATTGCATAATTGAAATTTGCTGAGAATAGAACTTAAATGTTCTTACCAAAAAAAAATAAAAAAAGATAAATATGGGAGGTGATGGATGTGATACTTAACTAGATGAGGAGAAACCTTTCACAATGTATAATTATATCAATAGGTATATACATCACAATATACACTTTAAATATCTTACAATTTACCACTTAACACTTTATATTATCAATTATACCTTATAAAACTGAAATGATAAACTATTGACTTTTTTAACATCTTTATTGGAGTATAATTGCTTTACAATGGTGTGTTAGTTTTTGCTTTATTACAAAGTGAATCAGTTATACATATACATATGTCCCCATATCTCTTCCCTCTTGCATCTCCCTCCCTCCCACCCTCCCTATCCCACCTCTCTAGGTGGTCACAAAGCACGGAGCTGATCTCCCTATGCTATGCGGCTGCTTCCCACTAGCTATCTATTTTACGTTTGATAGTGTATATATGTCCATGCCACACTCTCACTTTCTCACAGCTTACCCTTCCCCCTCCTCATATCCTCAAGTCCATTCTCTAGTAGGTCTGTGTCTTTATTCCCGTCTTGCCACTAGGTTCCTCATGAATTTTTTTTTTCTTAGATTCCATATATATGTGTTAGTATACGGTATTTGTTTTTCTCTTTCTGACTTATTTCACTCTGTATGACAGACTCTAGGTCCATCCACCTCACTACAAATAACTCAACTCCGTTTCTTTTTATGGCTGAGTAATATTCCATTGTATATATGTGCCACATCTTCTTTATCCATTCATCTGTTGGTGGACATTTAGGTTGGTTCCATGTCCTGGCTATTGTAAATAGTGCTGCGATGAACATTGTGGTGCATGTCTCTTTTTGAATTATGTTTTACTCAGGATATATGCCCAGTAGTGGGATGCTGGGTCGTATGGTAGTTCTATTTTTAATTTTTAAAGGAACCTCCATAGTGGCTGTACCGATTTACATTCCCACCAACAGTGCAAAAGGGTTCTCTTTTCTCCACACCCTCTCCAGCATTGTTTGTAGATTTTTTTGATGATGGTCATTCTGACCGGTGTGAGATGATATCTCATTGTAGTTTTGATTTGCATTTCTCTAATGATTAATGATGTGAGCATCCTTTCATCAGTTTGTTGAAAATCTGTATATCTTCTTTGGAGAAATGTCTATTTAGGTCTTCTGCCCATTTTTGGATTGGGTTGTTTGTTTTTTTGATATTGAGCTGCATGAGCTGCTTGTAAATTTTGGAGATTAATCCTTTGTCAGTTGCTTCATTTGCAAATATTTTCTCCCATTCTGAGTGTTGTCTTTTCGTCTTGTTTATGGTTTCCTTTGCTGTGCAAAAGCTTTTAAGTTTCATTAGGTCCCATTTGTTATTTTTGTTTTTATTTCCATTGCTCTAGGAGGTGGGCCAAAAAGGATCTTGCTGTGATTTATGTCATACAGTATTCTACCTATGTTTTCCTCTAAAGGTTTAGATAGTGTCTGGCCTTACATTTAGGTCTTTAATCCATTTTGAGTTTATTTTTGTGTATGGTGTTAGGGAGTGTTCTAATTTCATACTTTTACATGTACCTGTCCAGTTTTCCCAGCACCACTTATTGAAGAGGCTGTCTTTTCTACACTGTATATTCTTGCCTCCTTTATCACAGATAAGGTGACCATATGTGCGTGGGTTTATCTCTGGGCTATCTATCCTGTTCCACTGATCTATATTTCTGTTTTTGTGCCGGTACCATACTGTCTTGATTACGGTAGCTTTGTAGTATAGTCTGAAGTCAGGGAGCCTGATTCCTCCAGCTCCGTTTTTCTTTCTCAAGATTGCTGTGGCTATTCGGGGTCTTTTGTGTTTCCATACAAATTGTGAAATTTTTTGTTCTACTTCTGTGAAAAATGCCAGTGGTAGTTTGATAGGGATTGCATTGAATCTGTAGATTGCTTTCGGTAGTAGAGTCATTTTCACAATGTTGATTCTTCCAATCCAAGAACATGGTATATCTCTCCATCTATCTGCATCATCTTTAATTTCTTTCATCACTGTCTTATAATTTTCTGCATACAGGTGTTTTGTCTCCTTAGGTAGGTTTATTCCTAGAGATTTTATTCTTTTTGTTGCAATGGTAAATGCGAGTGTTTCCTTAATTTCACTTTCAGATTTTTCATCATTAGTGTATAGGAATGCTAGAGATTTCTGTGCATTAATTTTGTATCCTACTACTTTACCAAATTCATTGATTAGCTCTAGTAGTTTTCTGGTAGCATCCTTAGGATTCTCTATGTAGAGTATCATGTCATCTGCAGTGACAGCTTTACTTCTTCTTTTCCGATTTGGATTACATTTAATTCTTTTTCTTCTGATTGCTATGGTTAAAACTTCCAAAACTATTTTGAATAATAGCGGTGAGAGTGGGCAACCTTGTCTTGTTCCTGATCTTAGTGGAAAATGGTTTCAGTTTTTCACCATTGAGGATGATGTTGGCTGTGGGTTTGTCATATATGGCCTTTATTATGTTGAGGAAAGTTCCCTCTATGCCTACTTTCTGGAGGGTTTTTATCATAAATGGGTGAACTTTGTCAAAAGCATTTCTGCATCTATTGAGATGATCATATGGTTTTTCTCCTTCAATTTGTTAATATGGTGTATCACATTGATTGATTTGCGTATATTGAAGAATCCTTGCATTCCTGGGATAAACCCCACTTGATCATGGTGTATGATCCTTTTAATGTGCTGTTGGATTCTGTTTGCTAGTATTTTGTTGAGGAGTTTTGCATCTATGTTCATCAGTGATATCGGCCTGTAGTTTTCTTTCTTTGTGACATCTTTGTCTGGTTTTGGTATCAGAGTGATGGTGGCCTCGTAAAATAAGTTGGGGAGTGTTCCTCCCTCTGCAATATTTTGGAAGAATTTGAGAAGGATAGGTGTTAGCTCTTCTCTAAATGTTTGATAGAATTCGCCTGTGAAGCCATCTGGACCCGGGCTTTTGTTCGTTGGAAGATTTTTAATCACAGTTTCAATTTCAGTGCTTGTGATTGGTCTGTTCATATTTTCTATTTCTTCCTGGTTCAGTCTCGGCAGGTTGTGCATTTCTAAGAATTTGTCCATTTCTTCCAGGTTGTCCATTTTATTGGCATAGAGTTGCTAGTAGTAATCTCTCAGGAACCTTTGTATTTCTGCAGTGTCAGTTGTTACTTCTCCTTTTTCATTTCTAATTCTATTGATTTGAGTCTTCTCCCTTTTTCTCTTGATGAGTCTGGCTAATGGTTTATCAATTTTGTTTATCTTCTCAAAGAAGCAGCTTTTAGTTTTATTGATCTTTGCTCTCGTTTCCTTCATTTGTTTTTCATTTATTTATGATCTGATCTTTATGATTTCTTTCCTTCTGCTAACTTTGGGGTTTTTTTGTTCTTCTTTCTCTAATTGCTTTAGGTGTAAGGTTAGGTTGTTTGAGATGTTTCTTGTTTCTTAAGGTAGGATTGTATTGCTATAAACTTCCCTCTTAGAACTGCTTTTGCTGCATCCCAAAGGTTTTGGTTCGTTGTGTTTTCATTGTCATTTGTTTCTAGGTATTTTTTGATTTCCTCTTTGATTTCCTTAGTGATCTCTTGGTTATTAAGTAGTATATTGTTTAGCCTCCATGTGTTTTTATGTTTTACAGATTTTTTTCCTGTAATTGTAATCTTGCCTCATAGCGTTGTGGTCAGAAAAGATACTTGATACGATTTCAATTTTCTTAAATTTACCAAGGCTTGATTTGTGACCCAAGACATGATCTATCCTGGAGAATGTTCCATGAGCACTTGAGAAGAATGTGTATTCTGTTGTTTTTGGATGGATTGTCCTATAAATATCAATTAAGTCCATCTTGTTTAATGTATCACTTAAACCTTGTGTTTCCTTATTTATTTTCATTTTGGATGATCTGTCCATTGGTGAAAGTGGGGTGTTAAAGTCCCCTGCTATGATTGTGTTACTGTCGATTTCCCCTTTTATGGCTGTTAGTATTTGCCTTATGTATTGAGGTGCTCCTGTGTTGGGTGCATAAATATTTACAATTGTTATATCTTCTTCTTGGATTGATCCCTTGGTCATTATGTAGTGTCCTTGTCTCTTGTAACAGTCTTTATTTTAAAGTCTATTTTGTCTGATATGAGAATTGCTACTCCAGCTTTCTTTTGATTTCTATTTGCATGGAATGTCTTTTTCCATCCCCTCACTTTCAGTCTGTATGTGTCCCTAGGTCTGAAGTGGGTCTCTTGTAGACAGCATATATATGGGTCTTGTTTTTGTATCCATTCAGCCAGTCTATGTCTCTTGGTTGGAGCAGTTAATCCATTTACTTTTAAGGTAATTATCGATATGTATGTTCCTATTACCATTTTCTTAATTGTTTTGGGTTTGTTATTGTAGGTGTTTTCCTTCTCTTGTGTTTCCTGCCTTGAGAAGTTCCTTTAGCATTTGTTGTAAAGCTGGTTTGGTGGTGCTAAATTCTCTTAGCTTTTGCTTGTCTGTAGAGGTTTTAATTTCTCCATCACATCTGAATGAGATCCTTGCTGGGTAGAGTAATCTTGGTTGTAGGTTTTTCTCTTTCATGACTTTAAATATGTCCTGCCACTCCCTTCTGGCTTGCAGAGTTTCTGCTGAAAGATCAGCTGTTAACCTTATGGGGATTCCCTTGTGTGTTATTTGTTGTTTTTCCCTTGCTGCTTTTCATATGTTTTCTTTATATTTAATTTTTGATAGTTTGATTAATATGTGTCTTGGCGTGTTTCTCCTTGGGTTTATCCTGCATGGGACTCTCTGTGCTTCCAGGACTTGATTAACTATTTCCTTTCCCATATTAGGGAAGTTTTCAACTATAATCTCTTCAAATATTTTCTCAGTCCCTTTCTTTTTCTCTTCTTCTTCTGGGACCCCTATAATTCGAATGTTGGTGCGTTTAATGTTGTCCCAGAGGTCTCTGAGACTGTCCTCAATTCTTTTCATTCTTTTTTCTTTATTCTGCTCTGCAGTAGTTATTTCCACTATTTTATCTTCCAGCTCACTTATCCGTTCTTCTGTCTCCATTATTCTGCTATTGATCCCTTCTAGAGTATTTTTAATTTCATTTATTGTGTTTTTCATCATTGCTTGGTTCCTCTTTAGTTCTTCTATGTCCTTGTTAAATGTTTCTTGCATTTTGTCTATTCTATTTCCAAGATTCTGGATCATCTTTACTATCATTATTCTGAATTCTTTTTCAGGTAGACTGCTTATTTCCTCTTCATTTTTTAGGTCTGGTGGGTTTTTGCCTTGCTCCTTCATCTGCTGTGTGTTTTTCTGTCTTCTCATTTTGCTTAACTTACTGTGTTTGGGGTCTCCTTTTCGCAGGCTGCAGGTTCGTAGATCCCGTTGTTTTTGGTGTCTGTCCCCAGTGTCTAAGGTTGGTTCAGTGGGTTGTGTAGGCTTCCTGGTGGAGGGGACTAGTGCCTGTGTTCTGGTGGATGAGCCTGGATCTTTTCTTTCTGGTGGGCAGGTCCACGTCTGGTGGTGTGTTTTGGGGTGTCTGTGGCCTTATTATGATTTTAGGCAGCCTTTCTGCTAATGGATGGGGTTGTGTCCCTGTCTTGCTAGGTGTTTGGCATACGGTGTCTAGCACTGTAGCTTGCTGGTCATTGAGTGAAGCTGGGTCCTGGCGTTGAGATGGAGATCTCTGGGACATTTTTGCCATTTGATATTACATGGAGCTGGGAGGTCTCTTGTGGACCAGTGTCCTGAACTTGGTTCTCCCACCTCAGAGGCACAGCCCTGATGCCTGGCTGGAACACCAAGAGCCTTTCATCCACACGGCTCAGAATAAAAGGGAGAAAAATAAGAAAGAAAGGAAGGAAGGAAGGAAGGAAGGAATGAACAAACAAAGGAAGGAAGAAAGAAATAAAGAAAGGAAAGAAAAAAATATAAAATAAAATAAAATAAAGTAAAATAAAATAAAGTTATTAAAATAAAAAATAATTATTAAGAAAAAATTTTTTAAAACTAATGAAAAAAAAAAAACCGGACAGACAGAACCCTAGGAAAATCGTAAAAGTAAAGCTATAAAGAAAAAATCACACACAGAAGCATACATATACACACTCACAAAAAGAGAAAAAGGGAAAAAATATATATGTATCGTTGCTCCCAAAGTCCACCTCCTCAATTTGGGATGATTCGTTGTCTATTCAGGTATTCCACAGATGCAGGTACATCAAGTTGACTGTGGAGATTTATTTCTCTGCTCCTGAGGCTGCTGGGAGAGATTTCCCTTTCTTTTCTTTGTTCGCACAGCTCCCAGGGTTCAGCTTGGGATTTGGACCCGCCTCTGCGTGTAGGTTGCCTGAGGGCGTCTGTTCTTCGCTCAGACAGGACGGGGTTAAAGGAGCAGCTGATTCGGGGGCTCTGGCTCACTCAGGCTGTGGGAAGGGAGGGGTACGGATGTGGGGCGAGCCTGCGGCGCAAACTATTGACTTTTTCATTTGTATCTCCCATTGAATCTTTTTTTGTTTGCTTGGGTTTTTTCGTTTGTTTGTTTCGTTTTTTTTCCCCTCTACTAACTACCTTTCTATTTTAGAATAGAAAAATCTCAGTGAATTCAAGTGTCCCATTAAAATTCTTCCTAGTTATGAAAGGAAAAGAAATTATAAAAACATCTGAGTATATAAATACATACATTCATATACCTACATACATATATACATACATGCAAACATATGTAGACTCATTCAGGTCTTACTCCTGGCTACACTGAAAGCAGGAAAAAGTCCAAACTTTACTCAGGCTCTCTCTGAGTAACAAAATAACCCATAGTTAAAAAGTTACTTGAGTACTCTTAAAATTAGCTTTCTTAGCAAAATTTACTTCCAAAATTATATAATTATGTGGGCATAGTACATGGGAGGCAGATTCATAGTTTGGCCAGATTCTCAAAAGTATATAGGGGGGGGATTTTGAAAAACAACTTTGCAGAGGTACCATCTCTTCTTTGGAACAATCATTTATATTACTAAACAAAATATTTCTTTAAAAGTATCTGAACATCTTACTTAAAACAGATAAATTAGAGCATGAAATAATTCATACTGTGAAGGAATTCCTCACTTCATAACTGAACTACAGTCTCTTTTCAAGTGTTTATATATAGTCCTTAAATAATTAAAAGAAGTATCTATGAGCTGAAGTATTACAGAGTATGAAAACAAATTTTAATTTACAATGACTAAGAAAAGTAGGTATTTATGTGTCCTGATCTGCCCTCCACCCCCTTTCTACCAGAACAAAGCTAAAATACAAGATTGCCTGGTTTATACTTGACATGTAAAAATCCTATCAGTCCCTTATAGCATACATGTTATGAAAATTAGCAACATCTTTCCCAAAAACCTCAAAACAGACTTCGTTCCCAAGAAGAATTTACTAAGGGGTAAGATCTGGCTCTTAAATATAGAATAATTTGGGGTGGAGAATTTATTCCTCTGGGGCAGACACATATACACTGAATCTCAAAAATTGATAATGTCAAGTCATACATTTACAAGAAGGAGGAATCAGAACAATTATGGCCACAAGACTGCTCCACTGGCTTCAAGATACAGACTTACTTCTTCTGGATTCCAAATCATAACTGAATGGTTATTTTGATGGCTGCCATTTAAATAGCACTTACATGCTAAGCCCCATGTTAAGAACTTTACAAATTTTACCTCATATAATTTTTCCTATATCCTGAAAGTACTTAAATTTTATAGTAACACACTGCTAGTAAGTATAAGATATAAGATTCCAAAAAAAGCATAGGACTCCAAATCACATGCTCTCAACCACTGTAATGTAATATACGGTAAAGTTGTTTGGGTGCCCATTGCCCCTCATTCCTACCTTTGAAAGAAATCTCATATTCCAACTGGACCAGGACAAAGAAAAAAAAAGAGAAATAGAGAGGGAGAAGGAAGAGAGAAAAAGGGAAGGAAGGGGAGGGGGAGAGAGTGGTGGGGAGAAAGAGAGAAAAGGGAGGAAGGGAGGGAAGGAGGGAGGAAAGGAGGGACAGGAGGAAGGTAAAGAAATAAATTAGATTTTGAGCTTCTAAGCCTAAGTCCTAGGAATTTAAAAGTGATTCAAAAGATTTCAGGCATAATTTTGATTATATACAAATTTCAAATTATGTCCTGGTCTAAGATGCACCCCTACACACACTTAATATGTAAATCCACTGTACTGTCATGTGCTTGTTGAGTTTGGGAATAAGACAGAGGAAGTGATTCAGATGCATTAAACACCAATAGCATTTGGTTGATTAAGTTAATCTCACAATAGATCTGCTCTTATCAATGAGATGGGAAAATCTCACAGTCCATAGACTACAACTCTTTCATCACTAATCGGAACCATATAGGACCAAACAGACCCTAACTCAGCTGATGGAGGCTCCCTCACTTTTAGACAGAATGTGGATGGGCACTGCAAACATTTATCTTAATGACTTAGCATGTTGATTTGTACCCATTCTTACTGACACATTATTGAGATATTTTAACACATTCGGTCAAGCTACAAGCAAGTTTCACTGACCCCTGAGCCATTCAGTCACGAAAAGGAGTCTTTTGTATATCTTTGCTCTGATTATGTGTTGGTTTTAAAGTGAAATTCTCAAGATCTCATCATACTTTCCATATTTCCAAATAGCCTCCTAAGAACTAATAATGTACTCAAAAAACAAGAAGTTTTAGGAAGTATATATTCAAATGTCATACAATATAGCTTTAAGTGCATTTAGTGAGGAGATAAATTGGAAGATTTAAAGATCCAGTTATTTCAGAGGTTCCACAAGGTACAAATGCTAGTAACAATGTGTGCCTCAGACAGTCAAGAAGAGGAGCCATCGGTGTGGACTAAAATTATTGGGAAACACTTTATAGGAGTGGTAAAACTTCAATATTATACAGTTTTTTAAAATCTGGCACCATGCACAAGAATCTCAGTAACACTAACTCTTTCCAGATTCCCTGTAATCTTTAGTAAGGACCCTTAAATTTATATAACAGCCTGGGTTTTACTGGTAACGCTTGAAATAATATAGGTGAATATTCAGTACTTGCCAAGCATCTTCAGCCTCCCTTTTAAATTACAGTGAAACTTTATTAGCCCCACAACTAAATCATCACTCCAGAGATGGCAGTTGGAAACAACTGTACAAATCTTAGCAACTCCCAAGGGGGAAAGAGAAAAAGTAAAGCAAGAATCTAAATTTGGGAAGTAAATGAAAGTGATGGATTAAGAAAGAAAGAGAAAGTCTGACCCATCAGCATACCAAAAGGTAATCTAGATGTCTGAAAAAGAAGAGATTGGAAAGTAAATGTGATAAAGAGGCAGGAAGACATTTTCAACAATGGGTGGGGGTAGTGAAGGAGAAGGTAAAAAAGAAAAAGCATCCAACGAATAATCTAGTAAGGTCTTTAGAGTACATACTATTTATATAGTATTTATTTTAAATCGCATTATCACACTTTATTAACAACCAAAGAAAAAATGACAGTGATTAATGGCCTGAAAAGAGATTTTATGCTAAGTTGATAAACATTTAAGTACAGTCATTTTATCAAATACTAGGATCTGCACTAAATCCATAAGGGAAAATGTATGTTCCCTGCCTATAATAGTTTACAAAGCCAGATGTGAATAACTAAAGTACAGGCATTTGGCATTTGCTATCATAAACTAGGATAACATATCCTCTCTGTTTCACCCCTAGTAAATTCATGTTTTTTGAGCAGGGGGACAGTTCTGGGTCTCTGACTAAGAGCAGTGAGAGATGACTCAGCAAAAGATAATAGATCATAAATGTTTTCCCAAATACCTTCTATTCAAGGACAGACACAGGTTCTGTGGGCCTAAAGCTTATACAATTTGGGGGTCCTCTTTAAGAGAAATACAAATTCACAGCTATGAAAGTAGGTACAAAAACAGTCACCTGTAATAAGAAAATAGTTCACATGCATTTCAAATTATTAAAAGCTGACAAATATTGTAAATCCCACAAAATCTAGAAATTAATTTTTTAAAGTTACTATTGTTAAGTGACAAGAGGTTATGATATTTTCCCCCTTGCATATTTGGCTGCATACTCTTTGAATGTCTGTTCCCATGACCAAAAAAATGTAATATTTTATGTAGAGAAAATAGAAAGCCTTTAATATAATTTATCAAAAAAAATTTTTATTATCTGGGATGCTTTAAGAATTTTGACTTCATACATGACGTACTTTGTGTTTAAAGTACTGCTAGAGCTATGCATCCCCAAAAAACAGCTAAGATTACCCCAGTGTCACTGGACACAAGGGCACATGTGTCAGAGGGGAAGCTGACGTTGAAGGAGACAGTGGTCTTAATCAATCATGGTTTAAGTATCTTACCTTTGCAAACATCCCCCTTCAATTTTTAACTCTCTGAACATGTTTCAGTTCATTTCCCAGAGCCTTGGAAGGGATTCAAATAAAGAAAGTGCCTGAATTTAAATTTTGTTACTGTCACTGTAATCCTGCCTCCACTCCCATTTTTGGAGGATACATTAATTTCAACTTCCTTGCCCATTTACTACACCACTCAAATGGCAACCATCAATGTCAATTTTTTTTTTTTTTTTTTTTTTTTTTAGCTGCCTGAAGACCAGTCAGGAGTGAGTTTCACTATCTCCTTGCTTGGTAAATATTGCTATACATTGCAATTATATCACAGTCTTGGACTGATTATTGAGTAAATGATCAGGGACCATTTTAAGTAATTGCCATTAGGTTCTACAAAATCTCTAAGATGAACTAAGCTAGACATGTAGCATTCTCCTGAGAGATCAGCAATGTGGCAGTTAAAATAAACCAGGCTAAAAATAATGAAGCACCAATGATACTGGGAACGAAGAAGAAGAAATAGAAGTCAAAGATATCTTAGATTCAGTGTAACCTCAGTGGTAATTTAATGTGGACATGAAAAAGAAGGAAAGTCTGGAATGACTCTCAGATTTCTGGCATGAGAAATAAGAAGAATGATGATCCTTTTTAACCATGACCAGAAATACAAAAGGAAATTTCAAAAGGTTCAAGAATCATTACATTAAAGGTCAAATGTTTCTACTACTAAGATGAAAAGGGAAACTATAACAACATGAAAACATATTTCAAATCAGCTACAAAGATAAAAGTTATACTAATTATAAAGAATGAGAAAAAAATTCAAGTTAATGTGCACCTATAAAGTCAAAGAGTAGGTAAGCTCATTAGTTTTGGATTACTACACTACAACAGAATGACTACAAAACTATTCTGTTCATGACTATTAAACTGATTTACATATTGGAATTAGAAGAATCCTGGTTTCTCTGTCAACTATATAACACTGAAATTCAGTTGGACCAAGAGTTTTGAGGGATCAATTCTAAGGATCCTGCTGTTTCTGTATCTGACATACATAAAAAGTTAATAAACAGAAACCTCAATTAAATAGAGTTGGGACACAAAAAGAGGGCTTTCACACCCTGTAAAGACAGCAGAGCCCAAGAGGAAGAAGAAAGACTCCTCCTCTTTACTGGCAAGATTTCAGCTAGTGAAAAGCCACAGACTCTTTGTTTACTACAGCCCTCCCAACTTCCTTTTTGTCTCTATAAAAGCGTTCTCCTTCTGGGGACTGCCATGTGGCTTTGCCATGGCTGCAGACTCCGAATTGCAATTCTCTGCTGATCCCAAACTCATCTTTGTTGGAGAAATATGTGGCAGTCTATTTGTTTTAGGCAAACATACAAATTAGATAAACTAATATTACATTTTTATTTTCAAAGTTTATATTAAACCTGTTTCTTGTAACAGTACTATATGCTATGTAAAAAAAAATGGAAAAGAGACAATCATATAAGGAGAATATAAATAATACCCACTAGATTTTGGTTCAAGATGGTGAAGTAGAAGGACGTGCGCTCACTCCCTCTTGCAAGAGCACCGGAATCAGAACTGCTGAACAATCACTGACAGGAAGACACTGGAACTCACCAAAAAAGATACCCCACATCCAAAGACAAAGGAGAAGCCAAATGAGACGCTAGGAGGGACGCAATCACAATAAAATCAAATCCCATAACTGCTGGGTGGGTAACTCACAAACTGGAGAACACTTATACCACAGAAGTCCACCCACTGGAGTGAAGGTTCTGAGCCCCACGTCAGGCATCTCAACCTGGGGGTCCGGCAACGGGAGGAGGAATTCATAGAGAATCAGACTTTGAAGGCTAGTGGGATTTCATTGCAGGACTCCAACAGGACTGGGGGAGACAGAGACTCCACTCTTGGAGGGCACACACAAAGTACTGTGCACATCGGGACCCAGGGAAAGGAGCAGTGACCCCATAGGAGACTGAACCAAACCTACCTGCTACTGTTGGAGGGGCTCCTGCAGAGGTGGGGGGTGGCTGTGGCTCACTGTGAGGACAACAACACTGGCAGCAGAAGTTCTGGGAAGAACTCTTTGGCTTGAGCCCTCCCAGAGTCTGCCATTAGCCCCACCAAAGAGTTGGGCAGGCTCCAGTGTTGGGTCGCTTCAGGCCAAACAACCAACAGGGAGGGAACCGAGTCCCACCCAGCAGCAGTTAAGCGGATTAAGGTTTTACTGAGCTCTGCCCACCAGAGCAACAGCCAGCTGTACCCACCACCAGTCCCTCCCATCAGGAAACTTCCACAAGCCTCTTAGATAGCCTCATCCACCAGAGGGCAGACAGCAGAAGCAAGAAGAATTACAATCCTGCAGCCTGTGGAACAAAAACTACATTCACAGAAAGATAGATGAGATGAAAAGGCAGAGGGCTATGTACCAAATGAAGGAACAAGATAAAACCCCAGAAAAACAACTAAATGAAGTAGAAATAGGCAACCTTCCAGAAAAAGAATTCAGAATAATGATAGTGAGGATGATCTAGGACCTTGGAAAAAGAATGGAGGCAAAGATTGAGAAGATGCAAGAAATGTTTAACAAAGACCTAGAAGAATTAAAGAACAAACTCCTAGAAGAATTAAAGAACAAACAAACAGAGATGAAGAATACAATAACTGAAGTGAAAAATACACTAGAAGGAATCAATAGCAGAATAACTGAGGCAGAAGAATGGATAAGTGACCTGTTAGACAGAATGGTGGAATTAACTGCTGTGGAACAGAATAGAGAAAAAAGAATAAAAAGAAATGAAGACAGCCTAAGAGACCTCTGGGACAACACTAAATGCAACAACATTCGCATTACAGGGGTCCCAGAAGGACAAGAGAGAGAGAAAGGACCTGAGTAAATATTTGAAGAGATTATAGTTGAAAACGTCCCTAACATGGGAAAGGAAATAGTCACCCAAATCCAGGAAGCCCAGAGTCCCAGGCAGGATACACCCAAGGAGAAAAACGCCAAGACACATAGTAATCAAATTGACAAGAATTAAAGACAAAGAAAAATTATTGAAAGCGACAAGGGAAAAACAACAAATGACATACAATGGAACTCCCATAACGTTAACAGCTGATTTCTCAGCACAAACGCTACAAGCCAGAATGGAGTGGCATGATATATTTAAAGTGATGAAAGGGAAGAACCTACAACCAAGATTACTCTACCTGGTAAGGATTTCATTCAAATTTGATGGAGAAATCAAAAGCTTTGCAGACAAGCAAAAGCTAAGAGAATTCAGCACCACCAAACCAACTTTACAACAAATGTTAAAGGAACTTCTCTAAGTGGGAAACACAAGAGAAGAAAAGGACCTACAAAAACAAACCCATAACAATTAAGAATATGGTAATAGGAACATACATATTGATAATTACCTTAAACGTGAATGGATTAAATGCTCCAACCAAAAGACACAACTTGAGGAATGGATACAAAAATAACACCCATATATATGCTGTCTACAAGAGGCCCACTTCACACCTAGGGACACATACAGACTGACAGTGAGGGGATGGAAAAAAGATATTAAATGCAAATGGAAATCAAAAGAAAGCTGGAGTAGCAATACTCATATCAGATAAAATAGACTTTAAAATAAAGAATGTTACAAGAGACAAGGAAGGACACTACATAATGATCAACGGATCAATCCAAGAAGAAGATGATATAACAATTATAAATATATATGCACCCAACATAGGAGCACCTCAGTACATAAGGCAACTGCTAACAACTATAAAAGAGGAAATCGACAGTAACACAATAATAGTGGGGCACTCTAACAGCTCACTTAAACCAATGAACATTTCATCCAAACAGAAAATTAATAAGGAAACACAAGCTTTAAATAACACAATAGACCAGATAGATTCAACTGATATTTTTAGGACATTCCATCCAAAAACAGCAGATTATATTTTCTTCTCAAGTGCACATGGAATATTCTCCAGGATAGATCACACCTTGGGTCAAAAATCAAGCCTCAGTAAATTTAAGAAAATTGAAATCATATCAAGCATCTTTTCTGACCACAACGCTATGAGATTAGAAATCAATTACAGGGAAAAAAACATAAAAAATACAAATACATGGAGGCTAAACAATACGTTACTAAATAACCAAGAGATCACTGAAGAAATCAAAAAATACCTACAGACAAATGACAATGAAAACACAATGACGTAAAACCTATGGGATGCAGCGACAGCAGTTCTAAGAGGGAAGTTTATAGCAATACAAGCCTACCTCAAGAAACAAGAAAAATGTCAAATAAATAATCTAACATTACCCCTAAAGGAACTAGAGAAAGAAGAAAAAGCAAAACCCAAAGTTAGTAGAAAGAAAGAAATCATAAAGATCAGAGGCGAAAGAAATGAAATAGAAAAAAAGAAAACAATAGCAAAGATCAATAAAACTAAAAGCTGGTTCTTTGAGAAGATAAACAAAACTGATAAACCTTTAGCCAGACTCATCAAGAAAAAGAGGGAGAGGACTCAAATCAATAAAATTAGAAACGAAAAAGGAGAAGTTACAACGGACACTGCAGAAATACAAAGCATCATAAGAGACTACTACAAGCAACACTATGCCAATAAAATGGACAGAGTGGAAGAAATGGGCAAATTCTTAGAAAGGTATAAGCTTCCAAGACTGAAGCAGGAAGAAACAGAAAAAATGGACAGACCAATCACAGGTAATGGAATTGAAACTGTGATTAAAAATCTTCCAACAAACAAAAGTCCAGGACCAGATGGCTTCACGGGTGAATTCTATCAAACATTTAGAGAAGAGCTAACACCCATCCTTCTCAAACTCTTCCAAAAAACTGCACAGGAAGGAACACTCCCAAACTCATTCTATGAGGCCACCATCACCCTGATACCAAAACCAGAAAAAAATACTACAAGAGAAGAAAATTACAGACCAATATCACTGATGAATATAGATGCAAAAATCCTCAACAGAATACTAGCAAAAAGAATCCAACAACACATTAAAAGGATCATAAACCATGATCAAGTGGGATTTATCCCAGGGATGCAAGGATTCTTCAATATACGCAAATCGAGCAATGTGATACACCATATTAACAAACTGAAGAATAAAAACCATATGATCATCTCAATAGATGCAGAAAAAGCTTTTGACAAAATTCAACACTGATTTATGTTAAAAAGCCTCCAGAAACTGGGCATAGAGGGAACCTACCTCAACATAATAAAGGCCATATATGACAAACCCACAACAAACATCATTCTCAAAGGTGAAAAACTGAAAGCATTTCCTCTAAGATCAGGAATAAGACAAGGATGTCCACTCTCACCACTATTATCCAACATAGTTTTGGAAGTCCTAGCCACGGCAATCAGAGAAGAAAAAGAAATAAAAGGAATACAAATTGGAAAAGAAGAAGTAAAACTGTCACTGTTTGCAGATGACATGATACTGTACATAGAGAATCCTAAGGATGCCACCAGAAAACTACTAGAGCTAATCAATGGATTTGGTAAAGTTGCAGGATACAAAATTATTGCACAGAAATCTCTTGCATTCCTAAACACTAATGATGAAAAATCATTAAATTTAATAAATCATTAAATCATTAAATTAAAAATCATTAAAAAGAGAAATTAAGGAAACACTCCCATTGACCACTGCAACAAAAAGAATAAAATACCTAGGAATAAACCTACCTAGGGACACAAAAGACCTGTATGCAGAAAACTATAAGACACTGATGAAAGAAATTAAAGATGATACCAACAGATGGAGAGATATACCATGTTCTTGGATTGGAAGAATCAATATTGTGAAAATGACTATACTACCCAAAGCAATCTACAGATTCAATGCAATCCCTATCAAATTACCAATGGCATTTTTTACAGAACTGGAACAGAAAACCTTAAAATTTGTATGGAGACACAAAAGACCCCGAATAGCCAAAGCAGTCTTGAGCGAAAAAACAGAGCTAGAGGAATCAGACTCCCTGACTTCAGACTATACTACAAAGCTACAGTAATCAAGACAATATGGTACTGGCACAAAAACAGAAATACAGATCAATGGAACAGGACAGAAAGCCCAGAGATAAACCCACGCACCCATGGTCAAATAATCTACGACAGAGGAGGCAAGGATATACAATGGAGAAAAGACAGTCTCTTCAATAAGTGATGCTGGGAAAATTGGACAGCTACATGTAAAAGAATGAACTTAGAACATTCCCTAACACCATACACAAAAATAAACTCAAAATGGATTAGAGACCTAAAAGTAAGACTGGACACTATAAAACTCTTAGAGGAAAACATAGGAAGAACACTCTGACATAAATCACAGCAAGATATTTTTTGATCCACCTCCTAGAGTAATGGAAATAAAAACAAAAATAAACGAATGGGACCTAATAAAACTTAAAAGTTTTTGCAAAGCAAAGGAAACTACAAACAAGATGAAAAGACAACCCTCAGAATGGAAGAAAATATTTGCAAACAAATCAACAAACAAAGGATTGATCTCCAAAATATATGAACAGCTCATGAAGCTCAATATTAAGAAAACAAACAACCCAATCCAAAAATGGGCAGAAGACCTAAACAGACATTTCTCCAAAGAAGACATACAGATGGGCAAGAGGCACATGAAAAGCTGCTCAACATCACTAATTATTAGAGAAATGAAAATCAAAACTACAGTGAGGTATCCCCTCACACCAGTTAGAATGGGCATCATCAGAAAATCTACAAACAACAAATGCTGGAGAGGGCGTGGAGAAAAGGGAACCCTCTTGCACTCTTGGTGGGAATGTAAATTGATACAGCCACTATGGAGAACAGTATGGAGGTTCTTTAAAAAACTAAAAATAGAATTACCATATGATCCAGCAATCCCACTATTGGGCATATACCCAGAGAAAACCATAATTCAAAAAGACACATGCACCCCAATTTTCATTGCAGCACTATTTACAATACCCAGGTCACGGAAGCAACCTAAATGCCCATCGACAGATGATGGATAAAGAAGATGTGGTACATATATACAATGGAATATTACTAAGCCATAGAAAGGAATGAAATTGGTTCATTTTTAGAGATGTGGATGGATCTAGAGACTGTCATACAGAGTGAAGTAAGTCAGAAAGTGAAAAACAAATACCGTATATTAACGCATATATGTGGAACCTAGAAAAATGGTACAGATGAACTGGTTTGCAGGCCAGAAATAGAGACACAGATGTAGAGAACAAACGTATGGACACCAAGGGGGGAAAGCGGCGGGGGGGTGGGGGCAGTGGTGGGATGAATTGGGAGAGTGGGATTGACATATATACACTGAAGTGTATAAAATGGATAACTAATAAGAACCTGCTGTATAAAAAATAAATAAAATTCTAAAAATAAAAAAAGGAAGATTTTATGTTCATGAATTTGAAGAATTAATATTGTAAAACATCCATATTATTCAAAGTGATATACAGATTGAATGTAATCCCTCTTAATAATATTCACTATTGTACTACCTGTAAATAATCACTGTTCAATATTTTGATATTTCTTTCTGTATTTGTGCATTTGTGTGTGTGCTTATACACAGACTTATTTACATAATTAGGTTTATTACACATTTAGTTTTCTTTTTCTTTTTTTTTTGAATTTTATTTATTTTTTTAAACAGCAGGCTCTTATTAGTCATCTATTGTATACACATCAGTGTATATATGTCAATCCCAATCTCCCAATTCATCCCACCACCACCATCCCCACCACTTTCCCCCCCTGGTGTCCATATGTTTGTTCTCTACATCACACATTTAGTTTTCTTATTTCAATACATATTTATAAACACTTACTCTGTACTCACCCATCAGGTAAACATTTGGGAATACAAAAGAAATTAGAGTTCATGGCCTGAAGCAGATTTTTAAGTTATTAAATTAGATTGTAATAAGAAAGTTAAGGTTGGAGTCAGGAGACAAAAACTAAAGGCAGTAATTTGTAGGAGATGAATTAATCAGTGTCCAGCCTCCCAGTGGAAAAGGCAATCCTAAAACTAGATATTCTTCACCCAATGACAATGTAAGAAAGATCTTACATATGCTTATTCAGTAAGAGGCTCTTAACATGTAATCCATCACAGACTGGTTGAACTTAGCACTCTGAATTTCTAGACAACTAAAGAAATAGTTGGAAATTGACTATGGTTTCATAAAACTACTGCACTGATCTTTGCTTATTTTTTAAAGCCTTGTTTTGTAAATGGGACATTGTGATAGAGTGAGTACACCTTTCTCATTTCTGAGCCATAATTAATTTTTATGGTAATTAGTCACACAATCTGTACAAACCTCTGGGGTGAAATATACTGAAGTCAGCATCTTTGATTTCAAAACAATTAAAAAATATAGCTTTATCATTCAGTAAGAAACAAGATGTCTTGGCCGGAAAATGAATATGAAAGAATATTGGCAAGAAAAATGACCACAGTGTTTCTCTCAGCAATCACAGGGTAGAGAAATGGAATTACAGGCTAATTATCTAGTACTTCAAGCACATAAAATATTTTGGAGCACATGAAAAATCAATGAGAAATATTAGTTCATTAGAGATTTAATGCCCAGATTTGAAACCACGACTTTCACTTGCAACATACAATCACAGTAGATAATAGTTATAGTATCAATGGGGCTCAACATTTTATTACTAACTTTACCTACCCAGTAAACAATGCTGGTATTAATCAGAGATATTTATAAACAAAAAAAAAAAAAACAAATGATATTAATCTAAAGAGGTAATCAACAAAATGTTAATTAAGTTGTCCCTAGCTCCCAGGAATTAGCATAACTAATTCTAAACTCAAGAGTTAGGAGAGCCAAATAGGTAACTCTAGAGATATACGAAATGCTCAGTAAATTTTCACAAAGACAAAAATGATTACAGTTAAATGTCACCAGAAAGATATCACTAGAAACAGCCCCTAATACAGTGTTTATTAGTCACACAGGCATTGAACCATAGCCAAGCAAATATCCAAAGTGAGTAATGGTAACAGCTTTAGTAATTATTTTCATGTGAATCCTTAAACTCAACCCAAAGTGATTATATTCAATAACTGTCACATTTCTGAAGGAAAATCCAAAAATTTTGCTGGAAGCATTTTTTTATCTGTACAAAAAAATAATAATGATGATGATACCATACACATCCATCATAATGGCTAAATTGAAAAAGACAAACACCAAGTGTTGGTGAAAATGTGGAACAGTCAGGATTCTTACATACTACTGATGAGAATATAAATTGAACCAACTTTCAAAACAGGTGGCATCTACTGAAGGTGAATTTATACTCTGTGACAGAACATTCTTTCTCCTAGATATTTAACCAAGAGAAATTAATGCATATGTACAACAAATGAACATCCTAGAATGTTCAGAGCAGTACTATTTGTATTAGATCAAAACTGGAAATTACCCAGATATATATCAACAATGGAATGGACAGACTGTGATATATTCATAAAACTGAACTCAACACATGAATGAGGATGAATGATTTACAACTATGGGTAACAATGTGGCTGAGTCTCACAAATAACAATGTTGAACAAAAGAATCCAGACATTAAAGTGTGCATCCTGTATGACTGCATTTATGTAAAGGACAGAATGTGCCAAACTAATCTATGTTTTTTGAGGCCAGGATATAAGGGTACCCCTTGTAACTGGAAGGTGGCCTGAAGAGGGTTTCTGGGGTCCTGGTAATGTACTGCCTCTCAATCTGGGTGTTGGTTACCTAGGATGTGTTGAGGTTGTGAAAATGTATTAAGCTGCAGGTTTATGTGTACTTTTCTGCATGTATATAATACTTCAGTGAAGAGTTTAAAATAAAAGAAAAATTAACAATGATTCACAAAAGCCCTTTTCTAACCAAGCACATGCTTTTATTTATTTAGTTTAATATAACTGAAATAAAGTTTCACTAATTAATTTCAAGAAATTCAACTATACACATAAAACTAAACGGTATTCACGGGAAGATTAAAAAAAAAAAAAAAAGATTTCCAAGGTAAAAATTTACAATAACACTGGATAACACATCAGATACATGGGAAAACAATAAATAAAATATACACTGATTTTTCAACTCTTAAAATACCATAAATTATAAGATGCACCGCTATGTTATGTGTCAATTAGAAAGGTAAAACACTTGTAATCAATCTGTGACATGCCACTGATTGTAAAGTAAATTCCATTAAAAACATATTAAGTTTTTTTAAGTGTCACTTATAATGGATAAGAAGTGTACCATAAACAAATAGTAATAACTGTGGGTACTCAGACTAGGAAAGGCTCCACACGGCAGGTATCCTCTGGGAAGGGGTTATCTATTAAGTGGGACAAAAAAACAAATGGTCTTTGAAGGATAGAAAGGAAAGAAGTTAAGAGCTGCAAGGTGAGGTTATTCTAGGTTAAGGAAGCTTTAGAAGAAGAAGTGCAGAGGCAGCAAAGTACCCAACAGTGTGTGGAGGTAGAGTAGAGATAGCCTAATTAGAGTAGGGAATGGAGTATTAGGAAATATCTGGAGATATATTTGGATGGCAAGGTGAGGCCAGATTATAGTAGGTTGGAATTCCAACAAAAACTATTTGGATACCATTCAATTGGCAGTCACTGTCGGTTTTTAGAGCAGGGACCAGATGTGATTAAAGTGATATTTGAGGAGGCTTATCTTACTGGATTGGATGGGGGAAACTAGAAGTAGAGAAAGAAGAAATTACTGCAGTAATACAGGTGTGAAGTGATGAACACTTGGACTAGAGTGCTGACATTAGAAAATGCATTAAACAAAAATTGTATCTTTATGATGCATTCCATATGTAAAACTAAGCTTGATGTTGTAGTAAGTACAACTTCCTAAAAGTAAACTACATGCTTTTCTTTTTTATAAGACATTTGACTTATGATTAGAAATTTGAAAATGAGTTTGATTTATATTTTGTGCAAGAAAAAGAGATGAATAAAAAAGAGTTATAATGAGAAATAAATATTCCCAACCTTTTCAAAGGAGATTCATTCAAGCTTCATCTTTTTAAGACCTGAAATTTCTAAACACCTAACTAAACAAACTCTTGGGTATTTACCTACTTAACTACGTATGTTGGATGCTTACTGCATTTAGATCATGAATGACTATTAGCTATTTAATAAATGCATAACTGGATTTCTCTTTCTCGCTCTCTCTCTCTCTGTCTATCTCGATCCCTTTTTCTCCTCTAGCTACTTTTCTTCCAACAGAACATGCACAGCACAGGCTCTCAAGTGTTTATAATCCTTATACTAATATTAAGACTTAGAATGTTTAGTAAAGTTCTTTGTTCAATGAAACAGGGCAAAATCTGTGTGGTCTTCTTCACTGAGTTATGCAAATAACGATTATCTGTCTTTAGACAGGACCTTAGGTACACAATAAGCATTTGGACACTTTTTTAACTTAAAAAGGTAGATTTCCAATTGGTGAGTCATTATAGAATAACTACAAAACTGTCAAGAGACTACTTTTAGATTAAATTTGGTGTAATCATTCACTTCAGCCATAATCCTATGAAAAGCACAGTATTACCAACACAGCAAGAGAGACAAGTGGAATCAATTTTTCTCTTAGAAGTTTTATGGATTGCTCGGTAGAAGACTGGCTGTTGCCCCTCCTTTACTCAGAGTAGATATAATTAAAGGGGATAATGTGTCTGGAATTGGGAAGTAGAATTTCATATCTACTCATTCAAAATCTTCTGATTCATCTGGTTATAGGCATGTATTTGTGTTTATAAATCTTAATAACAGAGCAATAGGAGCAAAGCCTATACCTTAAGAGACCTAATTGAAAGGACTGAATATAGGAACACAGTCCTTTACTGTAGTGACATGTAGTATAATCATGTTGGCAATTTAGAAAAAAAGAAATACTTTGGTCACAACTTCAAAGTAAAAAGGTAGTTTTTAACATAGCTAATGATAAAAGACTTACTATTTACCTATGGAACCTCATGATTTCAGAAAAGGATGGAATCAGATTATCCAGTTGTCTGCTTCAATTATGTCTCAAACTATCAAGACAGATGGTGGTAAATGTTGCTTAATGATTTTTAAAAACTGTATAATCGTGGTCTTTATGTCTGCATGCATTTTTAAAAGTAAACTATGGTTATTCTCATTCTTCCCTGTATGAATTTGTTGAGATATTATCTATCCTTTTCTCTATATTCTCTATATATTTATGAAGTCACTTAGTAATGTAACTACATTCTTAAGAATAATGAATATTTTCTAATATACTGAATTTATAATTCCTTCAGTAACTTTTGCTTCTCTGGAATTCCTCAAGTTTTTCACAGTTCTTCTGATGAACAAGGATTACTATCAGATAAAATATAAAATATAGGCTTATTCAAGGATGGCATTTTTCCATTGATTATTATAAAACATTCCTTAAGATTTACTAGTGTATATTACTTAACCATTAATGCTGAACTTTACAACATTTTAAAATTTTAGGTTTTCTATCATTTATAAATCGCCTATTTTACCACTTTATATGTAGTAGTTTGCATCTGCCTCAGCAAAATCAATATTGTTGAATCTTTTAAAACAACAAATGCCATTTTTTACAAAATGACCATTATACAACATGATGAAGTAAAACAGCTTTATCTGATTCTGAGGTATCATGCCCTTTGCAGTCTCCTCCATTTAGTCCCCATGAGCCTTCTATAAAAAATTCTCTACAAAGTAGTATGTGCTTTCCAAAGCTGATACAATGTTTTATTGATTGGCTTAGTAACCTGTTTCAGACACTTTCAAACCAATTTTGTTTCATCAGGGAATACCAAGCTAGAAATTACCCTCCCCAAAACAACTAAAACTACTAGATAATAGAGAGAATAACATTTTAGAAAACATAATCCAACAATAGCAAAGGACTGTGATTCTTAAAAGATGACAAATGAGAGAAGCCTAGGATTACTAGCTGGAGGCAATTTCTGCCCTGGAAATGAAATTGAATTGAGGACACACAGATCTGAGTTTGGAGAGGCTGAAGCAACTAGAATTTTAAGAAAAGAATTCTACAGAAGAGTTTTGAAAACAAAAAGATCCAGATATTTGCATAGGAGGCCTCTTCAGTCTTGTTTGAGTAACAATCTGTGTATGCCTGGATAAACCACATGGGGACAAGACAGAACCACTTCTCACAAAAGGAAATTTTCTTGGGATAAGTAAGATAAAAATTCCTAGAGATCACACAGGACCAGTAATTATATGAGTTCTTTTTTGCCAGAGCAGAGAGACCTTGTTGAATTCATGGTGAAATCAGTAGAGACAATAGAAGGGCCATCCCTTATATGTAGGACTAAATTACCCCTAGAATAATGGCATTTTTCATTCACTCTATTAGAGCTTAAATACAAGCCTCAAGGATCAACCTAATCCAGAAGCAACTCAACTCCCTGTCATATAAAGTCCAATAATCCTTAAATGAAAACAACAATATCCAACACTTAATGATATAAAATTAACAATGTCTAGCCTATAGTTCAAAATCACTAGACATACAAAGAAGCAGGAAAACATAAACCATAACTGGTCAACTGAAACAGACCCAGAAATGACAGAAATCATAAAACTAGCACACAATGATGTTAAAACAGAAGATACAAATATACTCCATATGCTGAAGGATACAAAGGAAAACATGAACATAATGAGAAGAGAAATGACAAATATAAACAAAAACTAAATGAAACTTCTAAAAAATGAAAAATACAATATCTGAAATGAAAAATACACTACATGCGATTAACAAAGGATTAGACACTGTAGAAGTAAAGAGGCCCTAAAGGAGTATCAGTAGAATCTATTCAAAATGAAACACAGAGAGAAAAACTATTAAATAATACAAACAAAACTTCAGTATTCTGTGGGTTAATATCAAATGGTCTAAAATATATGTAATTGAAGTCCCAAAAGGAGAACAAGAACAGAAAAATATATATAAAGATATAATGGGGCTTCCCTGGTGGTGCAGTGGTTGAGAGTCTGCCTGCCAATGCAGGGGACACAGGTTCGAGCCCTGGTCTGGGAAGATCCCACATGCCGCGGAGCAACTAGGCCCGTGAGCCACAACTACTGAGCCTGCGCGTCTGGAGCCTGTGCTCCGCAACAAGAGAGGCCACGATAGTGAGAGGTCCGCGCACCGCGATGAAGAGTGGCCCCTGCTTGCCACAACTAGAGAAAGCCCTCGCACAGAAACGAAGACCCAACACAGCCAAAAATAAATAAATTAATTAATTAATTAAAAAAAAAGATATAATGGTCAAAACGTTTCCAAATTTGATAAAAAACTGCATATCCACAGATCCAAAAGGTTCAACAAAACACAAGCAAGATAAACACCAAAAGAACTACATAAACAAACTGATGAAAACAGGTGGTAAAGAGAAAATATTAGCAACCAGAGAAAGGGGAACATTACCTACAGAGAAAGAAACCTAAGCATGACTGCAGACTTCTCAGCAAAAACTAAGCAAGTCAGTGTTAGACGGAAAAAAGCAGTCAACTTAGAATTCCATATACAGTAAAAATAGCAAAGGCAAAAATAACACTTCTCTGGAGAAAAAGAGAAAGAAAGAAAAGAAAGAAAGGAAAGAAAAGAGAGAAAGAGAGAAAGAGAAAGAGAGAAAGAGGAAAGAAAGAAAGAAAGAAAGAAAGAAAGAAAGAAAGAAAGAAAGAAAGAAAGGAAGGAAGGAAGGAAGGAAGGAAGGAAGGAAGGAAGGAAGGAAGGAAGAAAAGCTGAGATAATTTGTCACCAGCAAACCTGTAGCACAAGAAATATTAAGGGAAGTACTTTGGGCACTAGGAAAAAAAATACCTGGTTGAAACGTGGACCTACTCAAAGTAATAAAGAGAGCCAAAGATGGCATATCTAAAGGTAATTATAAAACACTATTTTTAAAACTTATTTAAAAGATAATTAGCAATTTAAAACATTGTACATTAGTAGCAATATATTACGGTTTTCATTAAATATGCAGAAAAGAATTAATGACAAAAATAGCTCAATAGATGAAAGGAGAGAAATGAAAATATACTATTGTAAACATTATTTTTATAATATGTGAAGTAATATTACTGAAGGTATATTTTGATAAGTTAAAGTTGATATTAAACATTAAATCAACCACTAAAAATATAAAACATTGAGCTGTAGTTAATAAGTCAACAGTGGAAGTTAAAGGAGCAATAAAAATATGTTCAATTAATGCAACGGTAAACAGAAAAAAAGGTTTTAATGTAGCAAAGAACACATGGAACAAAAACAAAAACAGATAATGAGCTGATATATTTAAGCCCATGCATATTGATAATTATATTAAACATGTATGGTCCAAACACTCCAGTTTTTAAAAAGGTAGTATTACTCATGATACAGAAAGCAAGATGCAATCATTTGCTGTCTACAAGAAGCACACTTTAAATATGAAGACACTGGTAGATGAAGTGCAAAAGAATAACAAAAAAGATTTATCGTATAAACATTAAACATAAGAAAACTGAAATTGCTTTATTAAAATAAGAAAAACTAGATTTCAGAATAAAAAACATTTCCAGAAATAAAAGAGAGAGTTCAACATGATACAGGGTCAATTCATCAAGAACATATAACAATTCTATATAAATATGCACCCAATAACAGAGCCTCAAAATACATGAAGCAAGACCTAACATAACTTAAAAGACGAATATACAATTAGATTATAGCATTTCTCTTTTGATAACTGATAGAACAAGTGGACACAAAATCAGTTAAGTATATAAATCTGAAAAACACTACCAAACAATTGAACATAATTGACATTTATAGAACACTCAACCTAACAACAGAAAAATACACAATCTCAAGTGCAAAAATCCACATATGGATATTTGAAAATTAAACAAGATACTACCCAGGAAATCATGGATCAAAGAAGAAGACACAAAAGAAATTAGAAAATGTTTTAAACAGTACCAGTGAAAACACAATAGATTCTAATTCCTGGGGAGTCGCTAACACAGTGCTTTCAGAAATATTATAGCATTAAATGCTTACCTTAAAAAAATTTTAAAAAGGTCTCAAAGTAAAATAATGATCTAGGTTCCCAGACTGATCAGACAAAAGCTGCTTTAACCAAAATAAACACTGGAAGCACCCAACAGTCTGACAACAGAGAAATGGATAAATTGTGGTCTATTCATGAAATAGAATGCACTAAATAAAAAAGAATGAACTAATGTTACACACAAAAGCATAGATGAATCTAAAAAACATTAAATTAAGTGAAAAAACTAGGCACAAAAGTTTCCATCTACATGAAATTTTAGAGAAGACTAAGCCAATCAGGTGACAGAAAGCAAATCAGTGGTTGACAGGCTGAAAGGCAAAGAACAGAATTGACTGGGATGGGGCATAAGGGAAGTTTTAAGGGCGATGGAAATGTTCTATAACATGATTGTGGTGGTGGTTACACAAGTGTATAAATTTGCCAAAATTCAACAAAAGGTACCCTAAATATGGTTGCACTTTAGTTTATGCAAACTCTACCTCAGTAATATTGGCTAAAACATATTGTGTGAATATACAGCATGTACAGAAATATGGTTAGTGTCATAAGAATGCAAAGATATATATATGTTATAAGCATGCTTTGTGTTCATATGGGGTAAAGTAGTAAATATATATGCATATATATGTATATAAGTGTATGTGTGTATACTGTGATTCACTCTCTCATTCATTGTTCAGAAAGCATGTGATTGAAGTTCACAGTAGGATAAGATGCTCAAAGTGTTTAAGACAAAACCCCTGCCCTCAGGGGCTCACCATCTGGCACCATAAAAGAGATGAGAGAAACAGGAGAGTATGAGGAAAGGAAAGATTAATTCAAGTGGGCCCAAGGATTCAAAAGGCAGCTACGGAGAAAGAGAACTCAACTTTTTGTCATCTTTATAAATGGTCTCCCTCATCAACTATAAAACATACAGGTTTTTAGCCCTTGATTTTTGCCAAATATGAGCACAAAATTTCTTTTGATAACCACTGAAGAGGTGACATTATAAATAACTATTTCTTGTAGTTGCAGACTCAAGCTGATGCTAGCATTGACATAGACATCAGAGAAAAAAAAAATTCAAAAAATAAACATCATTTGATATTTCACTCTCCAAAGCTAAATGTTATTTTTACCATTCTTTATATTCTAATTTCTGAAATGGGAAGAAGTGGTTTCCAGACTTGTGGTTTTACATGAATGAATCCCAAATAATTTCAGTTTTAGTGGCAATTGACAACCGCATCAATGCTCCTCAAACTTTTTTTTTTTTTTTTTTTAAACAGCCTTATATGTCAAATCAAGCCTTATGCATAAAAAACACAGAAAACAGGTACAGGCACAACTGTTCCAGTAGAAACTAGAGTACGGTCCACTGCAGAGCCCCCAAGATCTACCCCAAACAAGCTCCAAGAAGCACAGTTTACTATATGGGAAAAGAATCTAAAAAACAGTGGATATATGTATATGTATAACTGATTCACTTTGCTGTACAGCAGAAAGTAACACAACATTGTAAATCAACTATACGCCAATAAAATTTTTAAAAAATAAAAGTTTTTTAAATATGATACAAGATTTAATTTTTTTCACAGATGGCCTTTATCAATTGTGAAAGTTTCTTCTATTTCTAATTTGCTGAGTTATCATGAATATATGTTGAATCTTATCAAATGCTTTTTTAAAATATTGAGATGATCATATGTTTTCTACTTTTTATTCTGTTAATATGATGAGCTACGTTGATTTTTTTTAATGTTAAGTCAATCTGGCATTTCTGGGATAAATCACACATAATCATAATGTAGTACCCTTTCATATATTGCTGGATTCTTTTTGCTACAATTTGTTAAGATATTTTTGTCTATGTCACAGAAAATGTTTCTTTGTAATTTTCCTTTCTTGTAATGTTTTTGCCTTGTTTTGATATCACAGTAATTCTGATTTTATTAAATGAATTGGGATATCTCCCTTTTCTACTATTTTCTGCAAAGAAAAGAAAAGAAGCACAGTTTAAAACTTCTTTGCTGCATAATCATAGAATAAAATTATAATGAAAAAACAACCATTCATTTATTTGAGACAGGCACAAAAACATTAATTTGCTTATTATTCTTTCAGGTAGGGAATAATAAGCTGTGGATGCCCCATTAGAGTTTATTCAATGAAGGGAGGCTCACAGAGACTCTCCACGTGGGAGTCAGCTTTGCTTCATTCCACAACTGCAAAAATCAATGTACACTTGAAAAATCTTCTATGGTCAATAGAGCTAGCCAAGCATCTTTATGTGTCCTTTAAAATAACACTTAAGTACTTATAGTCTAAGGAAAAAATAAGTTTAAACCTTTCGAAGTTATTCAGTCTGACAAACCTTCAAATATGTAATGAGCGGTTTTCCATTAGGGTCCTAGTTTTTTCTATATCTGTTTAGGCTAGAAATTTCTAAAAGAACAGTTCTTTTGTGAAATTCTGAACTTCAACTTCCAGGCCCCAGCTAAAAGAGGAAGTATAAGGAGTGAGTGAAATGAACAAATACTATAAAACTTATCCAAATATTTTCGAGGCTGCAAAAGTATTCAGGGTAAGTTTGGAAAAATTACAAATTGGTTTTTATTTCATAAAAACTGGCTATTTCTATTGTGTTTACTTTGGAAACCTCTTCTGTAAATGAGCTTTTTTCGGTTTGATATTGCACCCTGAATGCATAAATGACATTTGTCTAAATCCACGTACTGAGTATTGTCTTATAATACATTTCTAATAAAAAATGAAGAACAAAATGAAAAAGAAATGAAGGAAACAATAGCAAAAATCAATGAAACTAAAAGCTGGTTCTTCGAGAAGATAAACAAAATTGACAAACCATTAGCCAGACTCATCAAGAGAAAAAGGGAGGAGACTCAAATCAATAGAATTAGAAATGAAAAAGGAGAAGTAACCACTGACACTGCAGAAATACAAACAATCATGAGAGATTACTACAAGCAACTCTATGCCAATAAAATGGACAACTTGGAAGAAATGGACAGATTCTTAGAAATGCACAACCTACCGAGACTGAACCAGGAAGAAATAGAAAATATGAACAGACCAATCACAAGCACTGAAATTGAAACTGTGATTAAAAATCTTCCAACAAACAAAAGCCCAGGACCAGATGGCTTCACTGGCGAATTCTATCAAACATTTAGAGAAGAGCTAACACCTATCCTTCTCAAACTCTTCCAAAATATTGCAGAGGGAGGAACACTCCCCAACTCATTCTACGAGGCCACCATCACCCTGATACCAAAACCAGACAAAGATGTCACAAAGAAAGAAAACTACAGGCCAATATCACTGATGAACATAGATGCAAAAATCCTCAACAAAATACTAGCAAATAGAATCCAACAGCACATTAAAAGGATCATACACCATGATCAAGTGGGGTTTATTCCAGGAATGCAAGGATTCTTCAATATACGCAAATCAATCAACGTGATACATCATATTAACAAACTGAAGGAGAAAAACCATATGATCATCTCAATAGATGCAGAGAAAGCTTTTGACAAAATTCAACACCCATTTATGATAAAAGCCCTGCAGAAAGTAGGCATAGAGGGAACTTTCCTCAACATAATAAAGGCCATATATGACAAACCCACAGCCAACATTGTCCTCAATGGTGAAAAACTGAAACCATTTCCACTAAGATCAGGAACAAGACAAGGTTGCCCACTCTCACCACTATTATTCAACATAGTTTTGGAAGTGTTAGCCACAGCAATCAGAGAAGACAAAGAAATAAAAGGAATCCAAATCGGAAAAGAAGAAGTAAAGTTGTCACTGTTTGCAGATGACATGATACTATACATAGAGAATCCTAAAACTGCCACTAGAAAACTACTAGAGCTAATCAATGAATTTGGTAAAGTAGCAGGATATAAAATTAATGCACAGAAATCTCTTGCATTCCTATACACTAATGATGAAAAATCTGAAAGTGAAATTAAGAAAACACTCCCGTTTACCATTGCAACAAAAAGAATAAAATATCTAGGAATAAACCTACCTAAGGAGACAAAAGACCTGTATGCAGAAAATTATAGGACACTGATGAAAGAAATTAAAGATGATACAAATAGATGGAGAGATATACCATGTTCTTGGATTGGAAGAATCAACATTGTAAAAATGACTCTACTACCCAAAGCAATCTAAAGATTCAATGCAATCCCTATCAAACTACCACAGGCATTTTTCACAGAACTAGAACAAAAAATTTCACAATTTGTATGGAGACACAAAAGACCCCGAATAGCCAAAGCAATCTTGAGAACGAAAAATGGAGCTGGAGAAATCAGGCTCCCTGACTTCAGACTATATTACAAAGCTACAGTAATCAAGACAGTTTGGTACTGGCACAAAAACAGAAATATAGATCAATGGAACAGGATAGAAAGCCCAGAGATAAACCCATGCACATATGGTCACCTTATCTTTGATAAAGGAGGCAAGCATATACAGTGGAGAAAAGACAGTCTCTTCAATAAGTGGTGCTGGGAAAATTGGACAGGTACATGTAAAAGTATTAAACTAGAACACTCCCTGACACCATACACAAAAATAAACTCAAAATGATTAAAGACCTAAATGTTAAGCCAGACACTATCAAACTCTTAGAGGAAAACATAGGCAGAACACTCTATGACATAAATCGCAGCAAGATCCTTTTTGACCCAGCTCCTAGAGAAATGGAAATAAAAACACAAATAAACAAATGGGACCTAATGAAACTTAAAAGCTTTTGTACAGCAAAGGAAACCATAAACAAGACCAAAAGACAACCCTCAGAATGGGAGAAAATATTTGCAAATGAAGCAACTGACAAAGGATTAATCTCCAAGATTTACAAGCAGCTCATGCAGCTCAATAACAAAAAAACAAACGACCCAATCCAAAAATGGGCAGAAGACCTAAACAGATCTTTCTCCAAAGAAGATATACAGATGGCCAACAGACACATGAAAGAATGCTCAACATCCTTAATCATCAGAGAAATGCAAATCAAAACTACAATGAGGTATCATCTCACACCGGTCAGAATGGCCATCATCAAAAAATCTACAAACAATAAATGCTGGAGAGGGTGTGGAGAAAAGGGAACACTCTTGCACTGTTGGTGGGAATGTAAATTGATACAGCCACTATGGAGAACAGTATGGAGGTTCCTTAAAAAACTAAAAATAGAACTACCATATGACCCAGCAATCCCACTACTGGGCATATACCCTGAGAAAACCATAATTCAAAAAGAGTCATGTACCAAAATGTTCATTGCAGCTCTATTTACAATAGCCAGGACATGGAAGCAACCTAAGTGTCCATCATCGGATGAATGGATAAAGAAGATGTGGCACATATATACAATGGAATATTACTCGGCCATAAAAAGAAATGAAATGGAGGTATTTGTAATGAGGTGGATGGAGTTAGAGTCTGTCATACAGAGTGAAGTAAGTCAGAAAGAGAAAAACAAATACAGTATGCTAACACATATATATGGTATCTAAGAAAAAAAAAAAAAAAAAGGACATGAAGAACCTAGTGGCAAGATGGGAATAAAGACACAGACCTACTAAAGAATGGACTTGAGGATATGGGGAGGGGGAGGGGTGAGATGTGACAGGGTGAGAGAGTGTCATGGACATATATACACTACCAAATGTAAAATAGATAGCTAGTGGGAAGCAGCCGCATAGCACAGGGAGATCAGCTCGGTGCTTTGTGACCACCTAGAGGGGTGGGATAGGGAGGGTGGGAGGGAGGGAGATGCAAGAGGGAAGAGATATGGGAACATATGTATATGTATAACTGATTCACTTTGTTTTAAAGCAGAAACTAACACACCATTGTAAAGCAATTATACGTCAATAAAGATGTTTAAAAAAAAAAAATGAAGAACATTGTGGACAAAAAGCAAAAACAAAAACCAAAAAATCCAGAAAGCCAGGATCAGAATACCTATTCTTGTGAAAATTCTTCTACTACAAAATAATGGAATTTCAAGACAAGTTATTTATTTCCTAAAGAAGATACGAAAGTGAAATAAATTTATTAACAATCAAATTGGTCTTTTTGTCTGATATTTCCCTATCTGTAATTTTCTTAAATATATTGTGTAAGACAGTATTATGTCATTAAAAAGAGTAAAGTGGGGCTTCCCTGGTGGCACAGTGGTTGAGAATCTGCCTGCCAATGCAGGGGACACGGGTTCGAGCCCTGGTTTGGGAAGATCCCACATGCCGCGGAGCAACTAGGCCCGTGAGCCACAACTACTGAGCCTGCGCATCTGGAGCCTGTGCTCCGCAACAAGAGAGGCCGCGATAGTGAGAGGCCCACGCACTGCATTGAAGAGTGGCCCCCGCTTGCTACAACTAGAGAAAGCCCTCGCACAGAAACGAAGACCCAACACAGCCAAAAATAAATAAATAAATAAATAAATAAATAAATAAATAAATAAATAGTGTGCAATTGATTTAAAAAAAAAAAGATTGGAAGGGACCTAAGGAAAAAAAAAAAAAAAAGAGTAAAGTGTTAGGTATTACCGATGACTTTCTCCACCACAACAGACTATGCTAATGTAGATATTGCTACAAAAAGTTCATCTTTGTCATATATCAATTACCTCATAGGAAGTAAATCCATGTAACAAATTCTAACAGCACTATGATATCTCTGCATATTTACTTTTTTAGCGCTATACTCTTTAGCGCTGGTTATCCTATCAGGAAAATAAAGAAGCCCAAAGCAGAGGGAAAAGTATATTCACCGGCAAGAACACTTTGAACAACTGAATCTGTGATGTACAAAGAAAACAACATCAGCTGATGGACAGGTTGATTCAGAAGAATTAAGGAAGGGTTCAGAAGGGCTTCTGAAGGGTGGCAGAATATGGCACCTCCACATATGCTTCTTCGGCACAGGATTATTTTGAGCTGATTATTTTGAGAAACAGCAGACACAGAAGAGGCTCTGAAAACAGAGTAGAGGCTACACTTTTATAAGGGAAATGTACATTTATAAAGGAAATCTCCATTTGGAAGCGTGCCTCCCTCTCCACATCAGGAAGACAAGAATGCCTTGAAGTCACAAGAGAATCCTCTGACTTAAATCTGCATAACAAACCTTACCTTTGTTAACCTTGCTTTTCCTGGTCACCTGCCCAAAACTGCCTCCCCAGCCTTAAATAGTATTTAGGCCTGAGTTCTAAGCCATCTTGGAGAGCAACTAATTCTTCCCCTGGGTATCTCCCATGTGTACATAAGGTATACATGTTAATAAACTTGGGTTTGTTTTTCTCTTGTTAAATTGTCTTTTGTTACAAGGTTCAGCTGAGGCATAGAAGGGTAGAGGAAAATTTATTTTTTCCTCGCCTCACCTCCAAGATCCCACTGAAGTAAGTTCCAGGCTCTTGGCAGAAAGGAATAATAGAGAGAGCCCTGGACACTAAGTCAGAGTACCTGGGTTTGACATCACCCTCTGACTTAGAATCAGCATCCCTGCTTACAAGAGATGTGACTAAATTTAGATACAGGGTCTCCCTGTGTGTAGTGAAACTATTAGCCAAACAATTCCTTTCTTCTTCAATTTTCTATAGCATACAGTAGAAGACCTGAGATTTTATGTAAATGTGGAAATCACTAGGGATTTCTTCTAGTCCAAATCTCAATGTAATTCCACCATTTTAATTCTTCATTCATTCAGTCAACAGATATTTTAATATCTGTTGATATTAAGTTTCTGCTAGTTTACTATATGCTTGGCACTCTGGCAGGCAGCAGAAATATAAAAACAAAAGCAGTTCGTGCTCACATGAAGCTTATAGCCTATTACAGTAGATACACTGTTATAATAATACAACATGATGATACAATAAGAGAGGGACAAAGGACAGGCACCTAGCCCAAATTTGGGGATTCAGGGAGGTCCACTGAGGGAAATCACTTCTAGCATGAGATTGAAGGATGAATGGGAATTAGCCAGGTTAAGGGAGGATGAGGGATTGATGGTTATGGGTACAGAGTCTGGAAAGTTTTCTGGGAGGAAAGAACAGCCCATCCAAAGTCTCAGATGATAAAACAAAATGCATCAGAGAAACTAAAACAAGTATATTTTGTAATCAAAACAGTATGGTACTGGCACAAAAACAGACACATAGATCAATGGAAAAGAATAGAGAGCCCAGAAATAAACCCACACACTTGTGGTAAATTAATCTCAACGAAGGTGGCAAGAATATAAAATGGATAAAAGACAGTCTCTTCAATAAGTGGTGCTGGGAAAACTGGACAGCTACATGTAAAAGAATCAAATTAGAACATTCTCTAACACCATATACAAAAATAAACTCAAAATGGATTAAAGACCTAAATGTAAGACTGGAAACAATAAAACTCCTAGAGGAAAACATAGGCAGAACAATCTTTGACAAAAATCGTAGCAATATTTTTTGGATCTGTCTCCTAAAGAAAAGGAAATAAAAGCAAAAATAAACAAATGGGACCCAATTAAACTTAAAAGCTTTTGCACTGCAAAGGAAACCATCAACAAAACAAAAAGACAACCTACTGAATAGGAGAAAATATTGCAAATGATATGACCAAAAAGGAATTAGTATCCAACATATATAAACAGCTCACACAACTCAACATCAAAAAAACCAAAGAAAACCCAATTAAAAACTGGCCAGAAGATCTGAATGGACATTTTTCCAAAGAGGAAACGTAGATGGCCAACAGGCATGTGAAAAGATGCTCAACGTTGTTAATCATCAGAGAAATGCAAATCAAAACCACAGTGAGATATCACCTCACACCTGTCAGAATGGCTATCATCAAAAAGAACACAAATAACAAATGTTGGCAAGGATGTGGAGAAAAAGGAACCCTCATACACTGTTGGTGGGAATGTAAATCGGTGCAGCCACTGTGGAAATGAGATAGAGGTTTTTCAAAAAACTAAAAATAAAACTACCATATAACCCAGCAATTCCACTCATGGGTATATATCTGAAAAAAGCAAAAACACTAATTCAAAAAGATACATACACCCCAATGTTCATAGCAGCATTATTTACAATTGCCAAGATATGGAAGCAACCTAAGTGTCCATCAATAGATGAAGGGATAAAGAAGATGTGGTGTGTATACACACACACACACACAATGGAAAACTACTGAGCCATAAAAAAGAATGAAATCTTGCCATTTGCAGCAACATGTATGGACTTGGAGGATATTATGCTAAGTGACATAAGTCAGACAGAGAAAGACAAATATTGTATAGTATCACTTCTATATGGAATCTAAAAAAACAATAAACTAGTGAATATAACAAAAAAGAAGCAGAATCAAAGATGTAGAGAACAAACAGAGTGGTTACCAGTAGGGAGAGGGCACAGGGGAGGGGCAAGATAGGAGGAGGGGATTAAGGGGTACAAATTATTATGTATAAAATAAGCTATAAGAATACATTGTACAACATGGGGAATATAGTTGATGTTTTATAATAACTGTCAATGCAGTGTAACCTTTAAAAATTGTGAATCACTATATTGTACACCTGTATAATACTGTACATCAACTATACTTCAATTAAAAATAGGAAGAAGTACATTGTAACTGAACCCACATGGCTCACTCTACATTAAACCTAGTCATCCTCTAGGATTGAAGTCCCTTCAATTATCAGTCTCTTTTTGTTCTGTCACCCTCATTCTGTTCTACGCTTTCTTCCTATTAACTTTTCACTCATCCTTCTAGCCCAAAGCTTCCACTGTGATTTCTAAAAACTCCATGTCACTTATGGACTCCCTTACTTCCAGTCTTCACCAAAAATTCAAAAATTCAAGGTACTTCCTAACCTCAAGGGAAATACGTCACCTAGGCTAGTTTCTTCTCCAATAACTTTCTTTAATGAAGGCTGTTCATTCTCCTGTAGCCCATACATTTTAGAGACCTGAGGCAGCTTTCTCTTTCCTCCCTACTGATTTCCCCGCCCCGAATAAAGCCCTGCTCCTTTGAAACCTGTATCAGTCCATCTTTACTGCTCTGTTGCTGATGGTCCTCATTTATTGAAGACTTTGGCACCTGGCCTGCTGTCTTTCTCTCCATCCCAAGCCTTGTCAACACAGTGATTTCCACATTCACACAGATGACTTGTCCCCTGCTGACTCCTGGTCTCCTATAACCACATCACCACTTCATTTCAGCCACAAACCCCCAGAGCCACATCATGGGACTGGCTATCAACTAGGGCAGCTCCAGACATCTTACTTCCTCACTACAGTCTCTAAATCCTTCAGTCTTTATACTTAGTTGCTCTCTCTAAAACCATTTTGCACCATGAGAATGTGTATTACATCTATTTTCGCTTAAAATTGAATCCTTAAAGCCTAACACACAGTAGGGTAGGCCTCAACGTTGTTTGTTGAATGAATAAATGAGTGAAGTGAATAAAGCAAAGAATTAAGATATAAATAAATAAGAGAATGACAGAGAGACAAGTAAAAATGACCCATGGCCACAGACTAAATGAGCCATGAGGTGAGGAAAGCATGCACTGACTGGGAAGGCTAGTATGAAAGTAGAATGGAAAGAATTTTAATAACTGACTGAATGTGAACAGCAAAGGAAGGGAAGGTGTCAAGGATGACTCAGGCCATCTGGGCTGGGATGACTGCAAGAAGGGTGGTAATATCAAGAGCAAAGGGGAGCTCTAAAAATGAGCATGCCTAATGGTGAGATTCTAACTTAGAGCTGTGGGCAGCAGAGTCAGGTTAAGATGACCAAAGGGCAGTTGGAATACAGGACGAGAGCTGGGGAAGCAGTCAGGGCTGAAGATGTGGACTTAGCATCTGCACAGAGTAAAAGAAAAATCAGTGAGATCTGTTCATTCAAAGCATTCATTTAATAACTATTAATTGAGCACACACTATGAGTCCAAACTATTTTAGGCATAAACAAAGGGTATGTAATATAATTCTAGCAGAGAGAAATGCTATAAGGAATGAAGTAGAATAATGGGAACTAGAACAGAAAATGAGGCGTGTTATTTTAAATAATACTTTCAGGAGAAAGACACATTTAAGTAGAGATCTAAATGAACTAAGGAAAAGTGTGATACAGAAAAAGAAAGAAAAGACTGAATTAAAATATCAAGAGAAAAAGTATGTTCAGAGGCTAGGCAAGGTTGGAACACAGACACTTAGAATAATAGGAGGAAGAAGTACCAGTAAAGGAGACAGAGAAGGAACAGAGATCCACTGGGAAAGAACATCAATCATATCATGGATGCTCAGGGCAAGAGGGTTACAAAAAAGCAAAAACGATCAGCAGTGTCGCCTTTTACAAAGAAGAATGAGGACAGAGGCTACAGTCTTGGATTACATGAAAAGAACAGTTCTAACTGGGTACAGAGAGTGAAAATTAGATGCCAGAATAAATAGGTAGGAGGGGACAAAAGAAGTAACTATCCCTCAAGAAGTCTGGTGAAGAACGAAGAAGCAAAATTTAGAAGGTGAAGTTTGGGTCTTGATTTTGCTTTTGGATAAGCAAGACTTGATCTCTCTCCTCTTAGATTCCAGAATCTGGCATCTTTAGACACTAGGTCTATGTGTGATTCATCCTTGCATCCCCATAGCTCACAGCATAGAGCCTTGTTTATAAACCTGGTCTGTAAGTACATGGAGTGCATTTGAAATTTTCTTTTTTTAGTGAAAATGCCTTCACTGCTTTTATTTTTAAAATAATACATACTCATTATTTTAAAAATCAAGAAAGCACATAAAGCAAAAAAATATTAAAATTACCTGTCCCGTAATTGCCATCAACATATTTGGGTATGACCTTTCCAATTTTTCTAGAAATATGCATATATATGTAAATGATTAATGTATTTTTAAAACTGTAATCTAACAGATATAAAATGTTAATGAACATCATTTGAAGTAACAATAATTTAAATTACTTGTTTTTATTAATTTATTAAATTTTAAAATTCATTATCAAATTATTGAGTTAATATATTAATTTAATAAATATTATTTGAACAATGGGCAGATGTTCACAAATGGGTTCACTAATGCTGAGGACTTTCTTCCTATTCCCAGAAGAAATTTTCAAATTTTAAATGGTTTAACCAGACTATGTGTTTTTTCCTAAGTTCATAATTGTTAAAGGTGATAAAGTATCCCAACAATGATATTTTAAAAGTAAATTAATTATTTGTACCTATTTAAAATTATAATCAAGGATTTTGAAAATTTTTTTCCTTTCTCTTCCTTCACACCAAAGCTGTTTAAATTGTATGATAAATGACCTTAAAATACAGTTTTCTTCTGGGGCCTTCAGCAAGAAAGAGAAAAGCTATTTGTAATTTTTGCCACAAAGCCAAATCATGTCTAAGATGTTACAAGGGAGCTCTAAAAGTAGCTCATACCATCTCTCAAAGATTTTGCTTTTATAACCCTATTACAGTTGGTTCATTCCAGGAATGCATAAGGAAACCTGGAAAATATATGAAGCATGGACTCTGTTTCCATTTATTTACCCTAGATCATAAGGAAATTTCTTATATAAAACTTCCTCTACTTTGACTCTTAACTCTTTCATCTCCTCTTTGCTACAGCAGAATAGAAGCAAAAATTAGATTGCCCCTGACGAATTTTTCTAATTAATGCTGAAACAAGTGCAAATAAGGATAAATCATGATATATATTTGGCATTTACATAGCATTTGCAACCTAATATCTTCATGGAACTGCTTACCACTTCACTAAATAAGCCTACTGATTTCAAAGTTGTCTGTTGGTTTATTATTAAATAGAAATATTAGAAGTAAAATCATGAGTTTTCTTCATTCTTTGTACAGGAAATCCTTTAAACTGCCTTTCAAAGAAACAAATTCAGGGACTTCCCTGCTGGCGCAGTGGTTAAGAATCTGCCTGTCAATGCAGGGGACATGGGTTTGAGCCCTGGTCCAGGAAGATCCCACATGCCGCGGAGCAACTAAGCCCGTGTGCCACAACTACTGAGCCTGCACCCTAGAGCCCACGAGCCACAACTACTGAGCCCATGCACCACAACTACTGAAGCCTGTGCGCCTAGAGCCCATGCTCCGCAACAAGAGAAGCCACCGCAATAAGAAGCCCGTGCACCACAACAAAGAGTAGACCCGGCTCGCCACAACTAGAGAAAGCCTGCGCACAGCAATGAAGACCCAATGCAGCCAAAAGTAAATAAATAAATTTATAAAAAAAAAAAGAAAGAAACAAATTCATATGTTTCCTCCAGAGGTATTAAGCCACTTTTAATTGATACAATTATTTCTGCCAAAGGTACTAACCAAGTCTTTTCTTGCAACTGTAAAATAATATTTATCTAATCCGTTTAGTCCACAAGTTACGACTTTTTTCTTTCAGATCAATAGTAATTACATAACAGGACTTCTGGATAGGTAATTAAAAAAAGAAAATTAGAAGATTATGTAAACTCTTCTATGTCTAGAAATTAGCAACAGTCAATTACCTTGGGCCAAATTATTAAATTATCATTATTAAAGGAAAATACTAGCAGTAGGTATCTCTTGATCTGGACAAAATATGTAGTACCCAGACCTTTTTATTTCCCCCCTTCTATGATAAACAAAAGACTGACTTTTGGTATCCTGGACACACAGATTTCTTGGTCAGATGGAGCACTTGGCCTACACATTCAGAAGCCTTTTGGGAAAGAAAGGACTAAGATTCCAAAATTCTTCTTCCCAAGATTCAAGATTAGGTCCTTTTCAAAATAATCTGGATACATGATTTCACTCAATTTTCACCAAAAAAAAAAAAACTTGCTGCCTTTAATAATTCCTAGATTGGATGATTAAATGATAATTGCTTTCTTTTTTTTCCATTAATTTTTTTAATTGAACTATGGTTGATTCATAATGTGTTATTTCAGGTATACAACATAGTGATTCAGTTATATATATAAACATATATATAAATATAAATATATATATATATATTCTTTTTCAGATTCTTTTCCATTATAAGTTATTACAATATATTGAATGTAGTTCCCTGTGCTATACAGTAAATCTTTGTTGTTCTGTAATTGCTTTCTTCACAACAATATAAAAACTTTACAATACACAAATACAATATTTTTGGAAACAATAGGTATATAACCTCTTAAATGTGTTAATTCTCTTGTTCTTTCTGAATTAATATAAGATCAGATATACTCTGGTGTGTGTTTGTAGAGAGAGAGAGAGAAATCATGCCTACTATTTTACCACAGACATATGCCTTCTCTAAACAAAAAACTTTAAAATGAACCTTTAAAATTTAAATAGATGAAATATGAAAGGAAACATCCAAATTGTTGAGGCTCTCTGAAAATGCCTCAATAGAATTTTACTTGCTTCAACACTGCAGATTTTCTTCATGTTTTCTTGTGTTCCTTTGTGGTTCCCAGCAGGAACTCTTCAAGAGATCATGGTCAATGACTTCAAAGGCTAATTAGTTATTTCACTTTTAAATATCAAGCATTTGGGACATATTTTTTCTCAACTCAAACCTTTAGTTTCCATCACAACTCCAGTAAAAATAAAGACCAAGCCTTCTAAATGGAGATAAAAGATTATTTCTTTCAAGTCAGTGCAGATCTGAATAAATTTTTCAAAGACTTTGAGTCTGACACTGTAACTTTTTGATAGTTAAGACTCTTGCAAATCCAGAGTTAGTTATACAAGTAATTGATTGATTCAGTTAAAACTGACATCTCATAGTCAAAATTAATATATTATTTCAGCTTCTAATCAAAACAGAGTCAGCTAAGTAAACAGGTTTATTTCTTTTTCTATTTATTTTGGTCCTGTTGAATGCATGTAACCTACTGGCTAACATTTGCTCTTAAATAACATTTCTTTTTTTTTCTTTAAAAAATATTTTTTCAGGGCTTCCCTGGTGGCGCAGTGGTTAGGAGTCCACCTGCCAATTCAAGGGACACGGGTTAGAGTCCTGGACCGGGAAGATCCCACATGCCACGGAGCAACTAAGCCCGTGCACCACAACTACTGAGCCTGAGCTCTAGAGCCCTCAAGCCACAACTACTGAGCCCACGTGCCACAACTACTGAAGCCTGCACACCTAGAGCCCGTGCTCCGCAGCAAGAGAAGCCACGACAATGAGAAGCCCGCGCACCACAACAAAGAGTAGCCCCCGCTCACCGCAAATAAAGAGAGCCTGTGCACAGCAACGAAGACCCACACAGCCATAAATAAATAAATAAATTTATTTAAAAAAAAAAAAAAAGAGAAGAAATATTTTTTCAGGCATTTATATAAGCTTCTTTTCTCCTTTCTCTTTGCTTTTTTGGTATTTTAGAAAGACGCTTTAGTGAGTGGTATCCATTCTGTTTTCTGAGTTTTGTAGACAAGTAATACCAGGGGTCAAATATCATGACTGTCTTTGGAACACTTTCATACTGAAACTCACATTTCATAGGCAGTGAGTTTTGTTTTGTGGATATGACTCCCACGGCCCTTATAGAATATACTGCCACAGTCTGTAACTAGTACTTCAAATAGTTCCCAGAGCCACTATGTACATGAAACCATGAAATGAAAGATGGAATTCCCATTTTTTTTACAGAGTGTATCCTTTTAAACACTCCCTATTCCCCACTATTTCACATTGCAGAAGGGCTCTATTTGACTCGGTATATTTTGCCTAAATAAGATTCTATTGAGAACAGTCATCTTTTTTTTTTTCCACTCGCAAGGAATATTATGTACTATGTATACTTTAAATGTCATTTTGAAAAACTGTTCACTTTCTCAGAGGTCTATAAGCAATAAATAGTTTTTTAAACCATAAATTATGTTATGTTTTGTTTTTTTCTAAACAAATGGAACCATAAAGTGCACATGGCTTCATTTAACCATATTGGTGACCTATAAAGCACTCCCAGGTGCCCTGGAGTGATAACTACAGGAGCCTTAGTTCCCAGCACACACTCATGACATGTCAATCTTAGCATAGTAATAGAGGAAGAAATCATTCCACTGGAACTAAGGTACGTATTCCTTTTTTGGTATTTTTGTGGATGTAGAGACATCTGTATTATTTTAAAGTATGTGGTCTGAGCTCTCCACTTCATTTGCAACATTTAATTAGGTGAATTCAAAGAAGGGATAAGTGGAAACACTTATGCCTTGTTTTCATACATTTCCTGAAGCTTTCTAGATGTTACAATTGTCTCTGATACATTTTCAAATTTCAGAGGAAACACCCATTTCTACTTATTGTCAAGGTCAGCAATAGGTTATGTTTTTGAAATAATGTGTGTAGTGACACTTGAAATAGAGGAAAACAAAATGGCCGAAACCTCATTTCAGAGCACTGACTGTTCAAAACCCTGAGTTTCAGAGTCTCATCGTTAAGCCCATATACAGAAAACTCTTGGTCTGAATTCTAGTCACAAGTAGCCTTTAGCCAAAATTGCAGGAAGCGGCTGTGCTGAATTCGTACTCCAGCAAAGCTTACAGTTTTTCTCTTTTTTTCCTTTTTTTTGGAGGGGGGAGATGCACTGCATTTAATTTCCATGAAGCTGTGGGAATGGACAGAGTCACAGCTGCTTTTAAATTGGTACATGCTACTCTATTCTCACTGGTATTAAGGTAATTAGTACTTGATTTTTTAGAAATCGATCAATACAATTCTACAGATTTTATTTTTTATTGATATTGCTACGCTGACAATCAAAACCGACTTAGGCTTGCTTTTATTTCACAGAGTTGCCTACAAGTGAACAGGGTACGTATGCGGTGTTAACATCAGCCTCCACACAGTTTTTCTAATATCAATACTGACCCCTATGAAAAGGAGCATGAAACTAGCAAGAGAAATACATCCAGTAATCTCTAACCAATAAGGCTTTTTGTTGCCAGGTTGTTGGTATTTTGCACCAATCAGTTGCAAGATTGTCATTTCATTTTCCTCGGCTTTAGTTACTTCCTCTGAAATATCTAGTGAGTTCAACTCTTCCCTTCCCATTGGAAATTCCTTAGTGGAAAAAAATAAAGATGTTTTCTTTATCTTAGAGTCTCAATTCATGTTACAGACAGAAAGATGATCATCTGCTCTGTCTTCCTCTAGAAGAACTCCATGGACCTATTTCTCAGCTCCAGGATACTACTCCCAGCCAATCAGCCCTCATCTTACCATGCAGGACACCCAGGGACTCTGCCTACTTTCCTCTCCTCTCTCAGTAGCTGCAGCTACACATGCTGACTCCAGAAAGACTCCCAGGGGAGTGGGATTTATTCTCCTCGGGGCTTCTTGTAGACTGCTTATCATGTTATTATTATTACTAGTGTTTTATAGGTCACTAATATGGGTAAATGAAGCCATGGGTACTTTGTTTCCATTTGTTTAGGGAAAAACAAACAAAAAATAACAATTTATTGTTCAAAACATTATCTATTGCCCATATGTCTGTGATGATTAAAGGAATGCACTCACCATAGTGCCTGCAATAAAATAAACACTCTATAAGGATGACCTATATTATTATGACTATAATCAATGTTATTATTATTCCCAAAATAAGGAGTTAAACCCTTTACCTTTAAATGGCTTTACTGCAATGTGAAAATAAGAAAACATGACAAATACAGGGAAATTGTAAATGTTTGAGAATCTTACAGTCTGTAGTAGTTCTGAGTCCATTCTCCCTTAGGTATTTATTTGTAAATGTGGGGCTCACTGAGCCCTCCACAGAATAAGGTCATCCAGGACCTACAATCAAAGCAAAACCATAGGTCCTCTCTGGCATCAGAGGACCTCCAGGCTCGCTGATTTCCATTTTCCTGAGACTCTATTCAGCTTATTATACGTATTCCTTATTTTATTTAAGCTTCAGAACAATCCTGTGAGTTAATTAGTATGCCATTTTTCACATGAAGAAACAGTCTCAGAGATGTTATATAAAGTTACATAAAGTTGTCCAACTATTTAAAGACAGAGAAGTCATTCCAACCCAGATCTCCCTGATTCTAAGGCCCCATCACAGCATGCTGCCTTTGGCCATCTCAACACAGATGGACAGTGAATATATATTTCTTTGTTTTAGGAAAAATTATACAAATGTTCGTGGAATGTTTTGACTAACATGTATCACTAAATAAAAACATTTAATATTTATTGGTATGTTCTAAATACAATAACTTTATGAGGTAGGTACTGTCATTCTCCCCATTTTCAGATGAGGAAACTGAGACAGAAAAACTATGTAACTTATCTAATGTCACATGGCTGGGATATGAGCCATGGTCCCAGAGCCTGGAGTCTTTACTGCACAATACTGCTTGTGCTGGATACTTTCATTTTGCCCCTCCAGATCTGTTCTCTGCCCTTCTCCATTAGGCTCTGTGTCCAGGGATGCTGATCTTTATGGACCGCCTCACTAGGGGCTCCTTGGTCTTGAGGCAGGAGACAGATGGGCCCCAGGCTGAGCAGCTTGTTCCCTGAGGACAGATACTCCAAGATGAAAAGGAGGAGGAGCTGAGCCCTGCCCATAGAGACCACATATTTCTCATTCTCAAGGTCAAGGAAACCTTCCCGACCATACATGTGCAGAGAGGCTCCTTGGAGGTCAAAAAGGGAGTGACGTCAACCTACCCATAGGCCTCTTCGCTAGAATCCACCTTGGCTAAGAGATGCGCGCGCACACATGGGAGGACCCAGAGATTAACCAAATACGGACTCAGAACCAGACAAAGCAAGATGATTGGACAAAGGAAACCTGGAAGAAATGCCCCATATAAGTGATTCAAACTACCAAGAGGGCGCGACTCTTTCTCTGAGTCCGCCTGTGCGTCTATCCACAGGTATTCTTTTTCCTCCTAATAAACACTTTACTTGTTTCACTACTTTCCGTTTCTTTGTGGAAATTCATTTTCTGCAAAGCTGTACAGGCCAGGGCCTTGTCACTGGTCACTGGTCTAGTGGCTAGGATTCAGCTCTCCCACTGCCGCGGCCTGACTTCAATCTCCGGCCGGGAACCGCAATCCTGCTTCAAACCGCTTCAGGATGAGGTCACCCGAGATCAGTGGCCCAGCTTCCAGTTAGATTGGGTGAAATGAAAGGGATAAAGAAAGAGGAGTGGGGTATTCATTCCCCTGGTTCCATCCTCCAGGGCTGCAGTTTGCCTATCAGAGGTCCTTAGCCTTGATCTCCCTGGGTGATGGTCCAAGCTCTCTCCTCTATTGTTGCTGGACTCTTAGTGCTTCACCATTCCCTGTTGGCTGTCCTTAGGCCTACCCACACCTTGGTAATCTGCTATTCAGTAAACTCTCTTTTGCCCCTGTTGAGTGGGCCATCTGTTTTCTGCCCAGATGATTACTGATATCCTGTTTCTTTTATCATTCTTAGAGAAAAATTCTGGGATGACCTCCCCTCTCTCCTTGCTGTTGTAAGAAAATTGATGGTAAACTCCCAGAGCATGTTGACTTTAGCAGCGGTTGGAACAGTCTTGCCTAGGAGGGAGGAGAACTTAGAATGGAGATTCCTAATGTCCTGGACTTTTACCACCCTGCCACATATTCAAAGAAAAGTAGACAGCATTTCAGTGCCTTTCCAGCCCCTTATAAGGTAGAGGGTAGTAAATTTAGATCAGATGCCCAAGTCTATTGTTAAGAGATAGAAAGGACAGGGGGAATGGGGTTTGCAGTTTTGCTACTTGAAAAATAATATTAAAAAATAAACAAAATGTTTTCAAAGGCTTATTATGTGCTGGGTACTACTGAAATTTCCCTATTTGCTTAATCTTATATGGTTGGTATTATACGTATCCTATCTATCAATGAAGAAATTGAAGCACAGAGGAGGTAGATAACTAAGGGTCATGAATCTAGTAAGTGGTGGAGCTAAGATTTAAAACCAGAGAATCTGGCATTAGATGCCCCCTGTTCACTCCATTGGCCAAGGCAGCAGTTAGGACCCTGAGGAACAGAGTGTGTGCCCTGGTCTTCAAAGAGACCCACGCCCTTCTTGAGTGAAGTCTCTGGCTGGTTAAGGAGTTGGGGTGGTCTCCATCAGCTATTATCGCCCTGTAGTGTAATTACATCCCCTTTCCTCCTCTAGGCTCCTTGAAAATCAGGACAGCATCTTGTTGATCTTTGCTTTCCCATGGTGTTTAGTGTGGTAGCTAGCGTCAAGTAGACAAACATCTGCTGAACAAATGAATGAGGATGGAATCTCTGATGTGTCACTTTATTGTTAAAACTGCATCCTCTGATGAAAATAAAAGACGAAATCAGAGGCAGGACTCACAGTGGTTAAGGGTGCAGTCTCAGGAGAAAGCATGCATACATCCCCTATGTTCAGACACTTAGCAGCTAGCAGCAGTTTAACCCTGAGCAAGATGCTTTGCCTCCCTATGCTTCATTTCCCTCATCTGTAAAAAGGTGATGATCATGGTGTCTTCCTTATAGGCTGTGGTAAGGATTAAGTGAAATGAAATGAAATGAAGTGAAATAAAATTCATCTCTTGTTGAATGGCCATAACAAGCACACAATCATTCTGATCTGGTATTATTTTCTTAATCACAGGGCAATCACCAAAGAAAGGAAAGAGTCGTGGGAGTCTTTCACATCTAACAGAGAATGACGGTCGAGAGGAGTATGCCGGTGCCAAACAGAGTAGCACAGGGAACCACTCCAGAAGAAAGCACTGGGTGTTAAAAAGGAACGCTGGAACTAAAACATCCTACACCAAAGACCTGCAAGTTATATGATAGATTAGTCATTAAGATACATTCTCATGGGACTTCTAAATATCATTATTGACCTCCTTCAAAAAATATAAATTTCCTGACAATTATTTCTTTATTTGATAAAATTTCCTTCTGATATAACATAGCCAGCTAGCCAGCATTACTTAGAAGTGGGAAATAAAACCAATCCACAAGTCTGGGATGTCCAGGGAGAGGTTTTTTTGGGGGGGATTGGAAGGGGAGATGTTTGAAGACGTGAGTTGGGAGAGGTGGAGAGAATGGATGGGGAAACTCAGAACAAGCGAATTATCCATTTGATAATGGATTTTTTTGTGTTAGGTTCTTGGACACAAGAATATAACATCTATGGGTAACTTTGAGATTTCAAACTTGGACTTTGCTTAAACCTAGGAAGCATTAATTAGATCATTGACAATCACCCCGTTTACAAAGAAATGAAAGAGTTAGACTGTTTAGTTCCTTTTCATCTTCAAAGGTGAAATGTTTAAGTACATCCTTTAGATGTGTCTTAACTTGTATTTCCAAACTGTAACACCATACAATGATTTATATGCCCCTGATGTTCAGCCAAATGATTTCTTTACTTTGGTTTCTCTTTTATGTTAAAAAAAAGATGAAAGATACCTAGATCTTCTTTTAAAAAAGAACAGGAAGAAAGAAAAAAACTACAAGTTATCTCAAGAGAGAGGATACAAAATATATCCCACTAGGTTAGGAAATTGATGAACTAGGTTAAGAGAGTAAACCATAATACTCTACAGATTCCTTTAGAAACAGTAGATGAAAAATCGTTCTAGTAAAATGAAAGGACTCAGTACAGGCATGGCTTCACTGCAGTTCTTAAATCTATTAAATGTGCAGTTATCATTAAAGCATCTATATTCTCTAGAGTTTAAAATATTTATATAATAGGAGAATCTGGAACAATGAGACAAGAAAAATGGCTAAATTATATGCTAAAAATTTTGCAAATCCAATTTTAACACTGTCACTCTGCTTTTTGTTAACAAAAACTTTTACTTTGGTGGCTTTAAAGAACATATTGACTCATACAATTCCAGTAACCCCTCACAGTATCTTTTTGCACACACATCAAAAAAGAACCATCTCTCCAGCCTTTTCCTGGACTCTCCCACTCAAATTTATTTCCCAGCAACCGACAACTAGCCCCCTGGTTTCTAACAAACACAGTGGCACAATTTCCCCACTTTGAAAGCAAAATAACAACATTATGAGGATTATAACAATACTAGTTAACATTTATTGGGCACTTACCCTGTATCAGACCTGTGTAGAACATTTTACATGCATTATCTCATTTAACCTTATAACAACTTCCTGAAGTGTATAATTCTATTATCCTCATTTTACAAACAAGGAAACTGGGACTTACAGAGACCATGTCACAAAGAAACATAGAATTCTTATCAGTTAGAATACATTTATCTTTAGGTAACTTAATACTCAACTCTAACTGGCTTAAACAAAAAGATCACTTCCTTGATTCAGAGGCTTAGAGGTAGGATGGTCTGAGTGTTGACTTAAGCCAAAGGCTCTGGATTTTCTTAGCTCTTTACTCCCCCTCATATTTGTTTCATCCTCAGACTTGTATGAAGATGCCTATACCAGATCTGGAATTCACATCCATGCAGGACAATATCTAGAAGACAACTTTTCCAAGTCACCCTTAGCTAAATTTCCCTGCATCTCAGTGGCACAAAGTACATGAGATGACCTTTCCTGAACAACCTGGAAGGGGGATTGGAAATGCTATGGTTGACATATGAATTAAAGCCCATCCCTGTTGGCATCAAACTCCAGCTTATAAAAACGGACAATTTTAGCAATGCTTTTTGCTAGTCCTTTTCTGCCTAGCTAAAGTTAAAGATCAAAATAGCAGTTGATGATCTGGGAGAAAAACACTATTAAGATTACAGTGGGTTAAATTTATGTTATATATCTATATCTATAAAATTTTCTGTAATTCACACCAAATTTTTTAAATTGTTCCTATAAATTATTTGGTAATTGTCAGAATTATTAGGACTACAAAAAATATGCATTACCCCATTTGTTTAATAAGTAAGCCTGTACCTCTGTAGGACTCATATTCTCCATTTAAGACAACAGTATTTTCTTTTCTTTTTTAAAGATTTTTTTTTTGATGTGGACCATTTTCTTTTTCAAGTCTTTATTGAATTTGTTACAATACTGCTTCTGTTTTTTTTTTTTACTAATTTATTTTTTTATTTTTGGCCGCATTGGGTCTTTGTTGCTGTGCGCGGGCTTTCTCTAGTTGCGGGCGAGCAGGGGCTACTCTTTGTTGCAGTGCACGGGCTTCTCACTGCGGTGGCTTCTCTTGTTGCAAAGCACGGGCTCTAGGGGTGCGGGCTTCAGTAGGTGTGGCACACGGGCTTAATTGCTCTGCAGCATGTGGGAACTGCCCGGACCAGGGCTCAAACCCGTGTACCCTGCATTGGCAGGCAGATTCTTAACCACTGGACCACCAGGGAAGTCCCGACAACAGTATTCTCAATTTTGCATAAATCAATTTTCTCTGAGTATATGAATATAGAGTTATATTTATGGGACAGACGAGCTTATATTCTAGCTCTATGGCCCAACTCCTAAAAAAGTCCTATGGTTCTCCGTAAAAGTTTACCCATTTGTTTTGAGAACTTCCAAGTTATGCCTGACTGCTCACAGCAGGTTCAAGCAACTGTTCTTGCAAACGCTCTAGGTGCTGACCACGGCCATGTCTCTTCTCACCTCTTCTCTAGTACTTTCTGCTGAGAAACACCCTGCCCACTGGGCATGGTATCCTCTGCTGGCAGCAATGCCCCATCTGTCTACACTGAACACCATTGCCACTTCTCCCAAAAGCCTCACAACCCCCTAAGCGGATGGGATCCCCATTGATGCAAGAGAGAATGTTGCTTTTCCTCACTTATGCCCTACCTTGTGCTGATGATACTGACTGTACCCCCAGAGTCTTACATAATTCCAGGTTAAAAAGCAACTCCAAATAGTGGCCTTTCTTTTTTTTTATTGGAGTAAAATTGCTTTACAATGTTGTGTTAGTTTCTGCTCTACAATGAAGTGAATCAGCTATATGTATACCTATATCCCCTTCCTCTTGGACCTCCATCCGACCCCCCATCCCACCCATCTAGGTCATCACAGAGCACTGAGCCGAGCTCCCTGTGCCATACCACAGGTTCTCACTAGCTATCTATTTTACACATGGTAGTGTATTTATGTCAAACCTAATCTTCCAATTCGTCCCACCCTCCCCTTCCCCCGCTGTGTCCACATGTCCGTTCTCTACATCTACGTCTCTATTCCTGCCGTACAAGTAGGTTCATCTGTACTATTTTTCTAGATTCCACATATATGCGTTAATGTATGATATTTGTTTTTCTCTTTCTGACTTACTTCACTCTGTATGACACTCTCTAGGGCCATCCACATCTCTACAAATGACCCAATTTTCTTCCTTTTTATGGCTGAGTAATATTCCATTGGGTATATGTACCACATCTTCTTTATCCATTTATCTATTGTTGGACATTTAGGTTACTTCCATGTCCTGGCTATTGTAAATAGTGCTGCAATGAACATTGTGGTACATGTGTCTCTTTTGAATTACGGTTTTCTCAGGGTATATGCCCAGTAGTGGGATTGCTGGATCATATGGTAATTCTATTTTTAGTTTTTTAAGGAACCTCCATACTATTCTCCATAGTGGCTGTATCAATTTACATTCCCACCAACCGTGCCAGAGGGTTCCCTTTTCTCCACACCCTCTCCAGCATTTATTGTTTGTAGATTTTTTGATGATGTCCATTCTGGCCAGTGTGAGGTCGTCATGGTCAAGCTCAGTGTATGGGATGGGACAAGAAACCCAGTTCCTGAGACAGTCCTGCACTCTTCTCCAACTCTTCTCTTCCCAGGCTCCCAAATTCTCATGCAGATGTTTATTCAAATAACTGCTAAGGGCTCAGCAGTTGAGTAGCTGTCAGACCTGCCCAGGCATTTCTGGATCACTACAGTGGACACAATATGGACTCAAGCCATATATCGCTCTAAGGCTGTTTCTTGCAAGAAAAAAAAACGTTTGGACTAGAGTAACCTCCCAGGTTTGTATATCACATATTAATAAAAAATATTTTTGCTAAAATGTTTATTCTAGAAATTTGCAATGTCCTATTAGTTCCACCATGATGTAATAGGAACTCTTTAGTTATAAGAGGACTACTGAACCATTTCTTTCAAGACAAGGAAGTTCGTCATGAAATTCATAGAACCTGTATATTGACTGTATTCCCTGTGCTGTCCATTACATCCTTAAACTTATTTATTTTATACTTAGTAGTTTGTACCTTTTAAACCCCTTCATCTATTTTGCCCCTCTCCCCCACCCATTCCCCTCTGGTAACCACTAATTTGTTCTCTGTATCTGTGAGTCTATTTCTGTTTTGTTACATCTGTTTGTTTTATTTTTTTAGATTCCACATATAAGTGAAAATATACAGTATTTGTTTTTCTCTGTCTTACTGTACTAAGCATAATACTCTCCAGGTTTTATATATATGTATATATATATTTATACATATATATATAAAATCCTGTCCTACAAAGAGAAACCCATATTTTTAGCTCACATCAGAAACTTAAATATTTACCACATATTAGATCACAAAGAAAGAGGAAAAAAAGAAAACATACACACACAAACATACATCTACATATATGTACATATATATGAGTATGTGTTAAGTATCTGTGAATATATATATATACAGTCAATCATGCTTGTTATCTTTCAATCAATAGTTGAAAAATTGTTCATTAAGAAAAATTTTAAATAATACTAATTGCAGTAATGACAAACAAAGAAACAAAATATAGAATTTTTTTGATACACTGACCACATCAAATCAAATGTGAATTATACCCATGTAAAATCTTATCTTTGTTCTGGCATGTTCCTAGAAACTTAAGTGGGAGCCAAATAAATAAATAAATAAGTAAACAAAATTTTATCATCACAAGTAAGGTCAAGGCAAGGTAACAAAAAGAAAGAAATAATCATGACAATTAAATATATCTCAAACACTTCTTTAGAAAGTACCAAGATTTTCTTAGCATATCAGTTATAGATTTTATTATCATAAAAATTTTTAGATAAGTATATAGTTACTGAGTTATAGTTTTTTACTTTTAATCTTAGAGATCAAACTTCATTAGAATTTGGCTTAATAACTCATTTTTATATTCTATTTCAGTAAACAAATGTAAAATGAGTCAAGTAAAAGTCAAATCAAGCCTCATTTTACCAGTTATCCACAAGCTGTACATCAGAAATACAAACTGACCTTACTAAACAACAACAACTACAAAAATTTTCAAGTTCCACTAAATGAATTTTAAATAAATATATGCTTAAATCTAAATAATTTATCAGTATAGCATAATACAGTCTAGAGATAAATACCAGATAAATCTATGTTTCTCCACATTGTTTTAATGACTTTACTGACCTGTGGGGAATGGGGGAAAATTTTGTTTGTTTGTTTTTGAAATCAAAACTGACACAATTAGGTTTGCCTAACTGATGTTGGTAAGGTAGCTGGTAATAAAGTAGACCCACTTTATTAAACTGACCTCATTAACTTGTTTTTTGTCCAGATGGAACACTTGACCAGAACTTGTAGAGGCAATTTCTTCATAGACTCTATATCCAATATGGCCCCTGTCATCACAATCTCCAGTGAGCACAAATACCACCTATGATTTTTGAAAAAGGAAGATAGTTTAAAGGGTTCTCAGAAATCAATATATATTTACTGAGCACTTACTATGTATTAACATACTACCAGGCAAGTGGAAGATATATAGATATAGATATGCATTCTATTGGTTCTAAGCCTGCACTCAAGAGGCCTTGGGTATTTCCACTTGCTCTCTAGTGTTTCTGCCTTGGTCATGAGAAGAACATGCCTAAACTAGCTTCCTGGTCTCAGAAAGAGGCTGATAAACCTGCAAGGCAGAGCCAAGTCACCCCAGAGATCACCTAGATAAGCCAAACCCAAACTATGCCCAGATACACAAGTGAGCAAGCATAGCCTAGCATAACTGAAACCTGCAAACATGTGAGAAATAAATGATTATTGTTTTAAGTCATTGAGAGAACAGCTTGTTATGCAGCAATAGCTAACTGATACAATGAGTAACTGACTCAGACAAGATTCCACACAGGAGGTGATATTTGAAATACAGGCCTTTTCTGTCAGGGCTATGTTTTTGTCAGTTATAAGGATAAGATGGTAACAAGCATCTTAATTAAACCCTAATCATTTCTTCTCCATATTATGAAACAAGGCATTCATATGCTATATACAAATATCACATATCCATTTAACATGTTTAGATTAAATGATGCATACATATTGGAGTCCATATATATGGATCAATAGTTGTAATTATTGGCATTTGTCACACATAGTATAGTCAGGGAGGGGAGGCAATCTCTTGTATTTCTTACAGCTGTGTTCAGATGGAAAATTCAGTGGTGGGGAGTTGATTCCTACTCACTTGTGACTGTTTCTGTTGGATAAGCTGCAGCACCTCATGAGTGAGCCGATAATCCTTGGACCGTGCATCAGTGAAAACATAGATGAAAGAACCAGGAAGAGAAATTTCCAAGGCAATTTTTATAGCTCCAATACTCATTTCTGGACAATCGCCACCACCCTGTTGAGGAGCAGTGAGAAAAAAGTCAATTATTTCATTAGCAGAAAAGAGATACCTTAGTTATTACAAGTTGCTGTAGGAGCTCTAGAACTGAGCGGTTGTCTTCACTTTTATTTTCTGTCAGTTTGCCACTGGATTAACCACTTTGGTTACAAGGAGATGGAAAAGATATAAAGTGATGCAGAGATAGAAAAACGTGTATTTATGGATAAATTAAAAATTCACCCATATGATCCTACAATCCCGTTCCTAGGCACATATCCGAAGAAAACCATAATTCAAAAAGATACATGCACCCCAATGTTCACTGCACCACTATTTACAATAGCCAAAACATGAAAGCAACCTAAATGTCCATCGACAGATGAATGGATGAAGAAGACGTGGTGTGTATGTATATACAATGGAATATTAACTGTAAAAAAGAATGAAATAATGCCATTTGCAGCGACATGGATCAAACTCGAGATTATCATACTAAGTGAATAAAGTCAGACAGAGAAAGACAAACATCATATGATATCACTTATACGTGGAATCTAAAAAAAATGATACAAATGAACTTACATACAAAACAGAACTAGACCCACAGGCAGAAAACAAACTTATGGTTACCAAAGGGGAAAGGGGTGGGGGAGGGATAAATTAGGAGTTTGGGATTAACATATACACACTACTATATATAAAATAGATAACCAACAAGGATCTATTGTATAGCCCAGGGAGCTACACTCAATATTTTGCAATAACCTAGAAGGGAAAAGAAACTGAAAAAAATAGATGAATATGTATATATAACGGAATCACTTTGCTGTACACCTGAAACTAACACGACATTGTAAATCAATTGTATTTCAATAAAAATAAGTAAATAAATTAAACTTAAAAGAGTCAGGAAAAGAAAACAATAATAAAAATTCACCAAAAATACAGAAAATAATAGAAATTGTTATATGCTTTTTAACTAATATTGATTGACTCCCACTCTCATACATGACTATTTTATACATTCCCTCTTTTCTTATCCCTTCTCACTCTTATTTGATGACTTTTCTTCTACTGTACTGAGAAGATAGAAGCAATCAGAAGAGAACTTTCGTAAACTCCCGCACCGATACCAATTAACCTCCAGCAACAGCAGGCACATGCCCTGCCTTCATGGTGAAGGAATCATTTACACTCACAGCTTAGGCTAACTTCTCACCTGGGCCTAATCAAGGACATGGCTCCTAAGGCTGTCCCTTCTCCCCACTCCATTGTCAAACATTCCCTCTTTACTGGATCATTCCCACCAGCAAACAAACACACTGTTTCATCTCCTATACCCAAGTTTCTGTCCAAATGTGACTTATCAGAGAAGCCTTCCATGACCACCTTATATAAAATACACCCCTCTGTCACTCTTTTCACTCTGCTTCATCATTACTACTAACACATGATCTCTGTGTTTTATTTTCTACTCGATTAGGTTCAGTATACCTTCCTAAACAAAAATAGTCCTCACCCTAAGAGGAATTCTTGTCACACTTATTTCCTTCCAATACATGTGAATTGATAGATAAAACTGTGAGCATGCTGTAATTACCATTTTATACATTATATTTTAAATTTAGAGCTATATCCTACTTATGTTATCACGTCATCAATGTTCTTCAAAATCACAGGTTTTAATGATTGTATGATATTCTGTCTACATCCCATAATTTAGTCAGGCATTTCTCTATGGTTAAATATTAAGTCTCTTTCAAATTTTCCTCTGTTATAAATAAATACAAATCTATTATAAATATGCTTATATTTATAATATATATAATATACTATAGCATTTTATATTTTTTTTCTCATGTCTGATTATTTCCTTAGATGTCAATAACTACAGGGCCAAGGAAATGGACTTTCAACCAATATGTTTTGAGCAATGAATAACTGCTAAACACCCTGCAAGGATTTAGGTACACAAAGATGAATAAGCCAAAGTATCTTGTCCTTAAGGAACTCATGCCTAGAAAAGACAATCAAATAAAAAAGCAGGGCAGCTTGGGATCCTGGGGGGCTTCGTGTTTCCACGGTCCACTAGAACTCAGTGAGTAAGAGCTCTTTCTCAAAAAGAAAATAATTACTTGATGAAAGGGATAAGGTTTTACCTCTAAACTCTGAAGATTCTACTTGGTTCTCCTATTGGGGCTTTCCCTAGGCTCCAAACAATCTCTGATTCTGATACAGATAACCTGAGCACCACAGATCTAATCAGGGTCATAAGAACCAAGCACTAGAATTGTTTACACTTTAGCCTGGACCACCTGAAGAATCTTTTCTTGCACTGGATGCCACTCAGTACTTACAGCCTTTAAACATCATTTATTCAATGAGTTGGAACTGAGCACCAACTATTACAAATTACTTCTAAAATTGAGACACCCATTAAATATTATGCCACTTTCTTAATAGTAGAGGGCTGGACACTGCAGTAACTTTCGAGAAGATAACAGTTACCGACTCCCAGAAATTTTATTGAGTTAGCAGTTCCTTCTATTTTTTCAGTAAATATCTCCTATCCTCTTTTACTTATGTGCATTTTCACAGGATCTAGCTTAACAGATAATACTGTTCTCAAAAACTTGTATACTTGTATCCTCAGACTGTACTTATCTCCCAAATTCCAATTTTCTATTTACAAGTGCTTGTTAGACATCTACTCCTAGATGTTTTACAGGTGTCTACAATTCAGTGCATCTACTATGGAACTCACCGTATTTTCCCCAAACATATCTTCCCTATTTTTGTTAATGGTAGCATCTGCCTAGATGTTCAGTTCAAAACCTGAGTCATCTTTGACTCCTCCCTCTTTCTTCACCTAATCAGTGGTCAAACCATTTTCCTTCTACACCCATCATGAATCTGTCCCCTCCCTTCCTCTTTACTTCCTACAATTCACTCTTATCATTAATTTTATTATAAGTATAGCCTCCTATCTAATCTGCTCTTCCTACCACCAAACTTAATATTTCCTGAAGTAAAGAGCCGTCTATATCACGTTCCTAGTTAAAATCTTTCACTAACCACTGTGTTGGATCAAATTATCTTTCTGGCTTTCTATCTCCTGATGCTCCCTCTTCAAAAATTGCTTCCTTGGTAATTAGACTTACCTTGGTGATCATTGTGAAATGTATAGAAATATTGAATTCATATGTTGTGTAACAGGAACTGTGTTATAGGTCAATAATACTTCAAAAACAAACAAACAAACTCACAGAAAAAGAAATCAGATTTTGGTTACCAGAGGCAGGGGGAGGGGGAATTAGATGAAGGCAGTCAAAAGGTACAAACTTCCAGTTAAAAGTAAGAGAAGTACTGGGGATGTAACATACTACATGATAAATATAGTGAACACTGCTGTGTGTTATATATGAAGGTGGTTAAGAGAGTAAACTTTAAGAGTTCTCATCACAGGGAAAAATTTTTATTCTATTTCTTTGGTTTTATATCTATATCGGATGATGACTGCTTACTAAACTTATTGCGATAATCATTTCATGATGTATGGAAGTCAAATCATCACGCTGTACACCTTAAACTTAATACAGTGATGTATGTCAATTATATCTCAATAAAACTCGAAGAAAAAAATTGCTTCCGTTAATCTGAGGCTATTTCCTGTTCTTTAATTATGCCCCTTGCTTCACATCTTAATTCCTTTAGTACTTTCATTCAAGTAATCTTTCTTCTGCTGCATCTCCACCATCAAACATTCCTTACCGATGTATGCATGTCTAAAATCTGCCATTTTCTATAAGCTATTTGATGGCAGGAACTGTGTGCTAAGTCCTTGAGAACTCAGTACATAGCATTTGCTGACGTACAGTAATTATTGAGTAAATATTTGTCAAATTGAATTATTTTCCTTCCAAGGTTGAGATACTATGCCTTCCCCTCTTTAAAATGTTCTCTTTTCTCCCATTCAGACGTACTTCCTCCCTCTTCAGATGTACTCTAATTTGCTCTATTCTTTAATAATGAAACATATTTTCCTTGGCATAACAGTTATTTGGAGGGATTACCGTGCGCAGCAAATGCCCCTGAGTGAGCATTTGTGGGCTAGGAAAGTGGGAAAAAGCTACTGGGCACATTGGTAACTTTAGTATGTTGGATAGGAATAACTTTTACTTGTAGCCAACTCTACATATCTGTAATGAATATTCTGGACTGCTCAAAAATGTATTCGATTCCTACTGTATTTTCAGCAGCTTAAGCAAAAAACAATTTCTCACCTGCACTTGACATTGTGCACCTGAGTGGAATCACAATATAAGTTATCCATTCCACAGCATTTGTTAAATGGCCAAGTACACAATAATGCTCTGTGGTAAATAACTCTATGGAGAGATGAATTGCTTTCTGCTCATTGTCACCTAGTGTCAAGGGGCTAGGAGAAGTCATCTGTCTGTGGGCCAAAAATCAGAACAGCTAAGTCAATCTTCAGAGATACTTGTTAGGAATGGCAAGAATGATAAATCTTGTCCAGTTACTGAGTGGAGAACAATCTTTGAGCCACTTGACTTGCATTCAAATTTACTCTAAGAGAACCTCGGGATGCTCATCCCTCAACGTCACCCAGGAGTAGACTCTAAAGACCACTAGAATCCTTGGAAGTTTGCCTATCTCGTTGTACATGTAGGTTCTTGAAAAGAAAAATAAGTTTCTTTTTTCCAAAAGAAGTTAACATATAATGTTATAGCCTTATAAAAGGTCCCTCTCTGATACTTGAGTTTAATTTTCTAATCATTTTAAATCATAAATAACCATTAAAATGATCTATAAAAGGAAGACTTCAGATATGGGCTATCTACTATAGTAGCCACTAACTAGCCTTATGTGGTTACTGAACACTTGAAATAAGATTAGTGAAACTGAGGAACTGAATGTTTCATTTTATTTTAAAATTTAAATTTGAAAACTGAAGTACTGATTTTTATCCTGATGACATGTTAAATTGATAATATTTTAGATATAATGGGTTAGATTATTTAAATTAATTTCAACTGTCTTTTAAGATTACATATGTGGCTCACATTCTACTTTTGTTGGACAGCACTGCTTTAGAATGATATGTTTGGTTTAGTTATGTAGGCTTCATTCTAGACTATTATTTGTAAAGCTGTTGACTTGATCTAAAAGTCTTCCATGAACTTTGCTTCCTGGAAGAAGTTATTAGAAACAAAAATTCAAGTTGTTTTAATTTACTAAGGTTTAGGAATCAAGCTAAAATCTACTCCAAAAATCTATAAATCACTTACTTTGTTTAAACATACACATACACACACACACAAAGTTTATAAATAAAGTTTTTATATGTTTACATAAACATATAAAATATCTTAGAAACTTAACTCACAGGTTGGCTAATAGTGTTTCCCAAATCATTAACTAATCTTCTGATCATTAAATTTAGCTAAAAGGTAAATTTGTCAGAACAGGACTGAGAACCTTTGTCAAAACGTCCATGCTTATAAATAAGCCAAACAAAGTCAGATACTTTAGGTTAATTTGGGTCAAATTCATGTACAGATTATAAAATTAGTGCAATGGGATTGTGACTGAAATTATAAAAACAAACTGTTTTAAGTTTTTAGTTCCAAACTTAAAAAAAAGGTAGTCCTTTAAAAGTCTTAACATTTTCTGTTTTGACCTGAATACCAAACGGAAAAGTAAAATAATATTCTATAAAACATCTATGATGAAGAAATTTGGAATAGATAAACGTGAATCTATGAAAAGCCTCATTTATTTAACTGATACTTTGTTGGTGATGACACTCTACTTGTATTAACTCAACGGATATCGATTGTGCACCAAGCACTGAGACGGTATTGTCACACATGCTCCGCTATTTATGCTTTACATCAATTGATGGGGGAGGTAGCATTTTTAGCATATTTTATTGACAGAGCACTAAATCTTGAAAACCCCTTTCCCAGGATCACACAACCAGTACGTGAAAGAGCAGGGATTAGGAACTCAATTTTGCCTGGCAACACGCAAACAGCAGTGTGGCATTTTATTTCCTCATCTACTTCTGTGGCTGCAAGCAGCTTGTCAGGGACACTGTAAAAGCAGCAGAAGAAAGATTCTCCTTCTTCTGGATGGCCACAGAATATTGTTCATTCTATTATAGCATTCGCTGACTTGTCCGTATAACTTATCTGCTTCCTCCCACTAGATCATTGTTCCTTGGGGAACTTAGTAAGTGTTCCATTGTTGTTTGATGAATGAATGGATAAGTGAATGAATAGTGTGTAAATGGGTGAATGAGACTGTGCAAAGCAATCCTGACACAATCTAGACACACTCGCTGTATTCAGTCTGAGCTTTGCTCAAGTCTGGACCATCTCAAGTAGTAAAATTCCAGAGCTAAGTCTCCTGAAAATACAAGTGCCAAAAGTTGTTCTTTAAGTAAGCAATACATATATGAATATATATTTGTGTGTGTGTGTGCGCGTGTGCGTGTATATATATATATATATTCTTGTGATATATAAAACTAACTCCCCCCACGTCTCCCCTCTCCCCCTCCTCCCTCTTCTTCCCTCTTATCTCTCTCTCTCTTTCTCCCTCCCCACCTCCTTCCCCCCACCCTGCATCATGAGGTCAATTTTTATATTTAACAGAAAACAAACACGGCAATGTATATTCATCCCCTGAAACCACATAAACCTGCACAGACACATGAAAATGAAAGTTGTGAGGGAGATAGAGTTGCATAATGCATTGAATTGCATAATTCCTTAAAGGTATATAAGAAGGGTCTGACTTTGTTAACTTAGAGTTTTTTATTTGAATTCTGAAATATAACTAATTTGTATCAGTAGTTTCATTCATCATTTTGTCTTTATAATTCTACTGATGGCAACAACTTACCAAGTTGCCAAAGACACTTCAGATAGAAAAAAATGTTTACTGAAAAAAGAGAAGTATGTGCCCTTTCACAGGAAACACTGCTCTTGAAATTAAAGGGAAAAAAATGGTAACCTCCGAATTACAGTGATAATTATGTTCAGAAAATAAATTCCTGTCAACAAGATTAAATAAGAATGAATAGAAATGCTATCAGTCAAGGGAGTAATAAAACAGATTACCATGCTGTCTTTTCTAAATACAAGACAGTATGGGAGTGGTACTGGAAGAAACTGAACCTTTAAACCCTGAGAGGAGTTGGAGAAAAATGAGGTCTCTGTCCAAAACCTAATGGGAAAACGCTCATCAAACAAGGGATCAGAGAAGGAAGAGGGCTAATCTCAAAGCAGGCCCTTGCCCATGCCTTATTATTTCTCTTCCAACCCATTTCAATTCTTCTATTCTCATCAGCTATTTTCAATGAATTAGTGTTTATACCAGTTGTTTTCCAGTTACGCCTAATTCTAAGCAATCAAAAAATGAAACATTTTTGGTAGGCTCATGCCTGAGTCCAAAAGAATGTCTATTGGCATTACAATATTTACCCTTATTCTAACATGACTACAACCTACTAAGCCTAGTTTCAGAGTCAAACTGTATTTTCCTTTCACATGGAATACCCATTGTTTTGGATGTCTTACTTGCATAATTTTCCCTTTACATATAAAATTTATAAATGAAACTCAGTTACAAGCTGAACAAAAGTTTACCACCCTCAGTTCTCTTTCTAAAAATACAGCTGTGCGATTCTATAACCCAGAAAACAGAATGTACATGTGGAAACCATTAAATTACATTGAATTTAATTAAAGTTGCTCCCAATCAAGTATAAAGTAAATCAAAATGACTGTAGAATCCTAATGCATCAGTGACATTTGGTATTCATCACTTGTAGAAAATACAGCAGGGCTGTACTGAGGGACAGAATATTTCAGAGCCCAAACTTCAAATCTCCATAATCAAAAAAAGAAAATACCGCATCCCAGGCAGTCCACCATGCTGCCCTTTACTAGTCTGAAGAAGGTGGAATCCAAATCAAGGCATCAAAGAACTGCTGATCTCAATTCCAGGAATATTAAAGGTTAACAATGACAACCCTTTCCAGGCTTTCAGGTTATCACCTGTCAGTAGTAGGAGTCTAACTCTTCAGAAATTGATCTTTCCATTTATTGGAACTTATTTCATGTTGAGCCTTAAGAGGATATTCAGTTCACTTCCATTTAAATAATCATAAAGAAGAGACTATGTACCAGACGCTCAATATCTGGATTAATAAATCAGAAAATAATGTGCCTTCATACCTTAAAACATTTCAAAAGCTTCATAATTTACATGAATTATAATAGACCATGGTCCTGTCAAGAGGGAAACAGCGTGGAAGCAACCAAGCATAACAAAAACACCACCGAATAGCTTCTCGTGATCAGGAGACATATAGAAGTGTGCAGGGTTACCTCCAGGCAAAAATGGGAAACTGCAAAATGATATCTTGGAATTCTCAGTATCCATTTCAGTAATCCTCCTCTTCTCTGCTACTTAAGAGAATTCCCTCCTCCTTCAAGGATTCTGTACCTTTTCATTGGGACCTTTTCTTTTCCCATCAAATTAAGACACTGCCTTGGTCTCTGGTTGGAAAGGACTCCTGGTCTCCAAATGTCTCTTTGAGAGAGATTCAAATGTCTCTCTTGTTTGCTCAGTGAGAAGGAGCCAGAAGAGGGCAGGGGCATGGTCTAAGGAGGCCCTTGTAGCCAATCATCATTTGCTTATTCAAGGGCTAGGCATTCACCCTGCTTGCACTTCCTCTGGGAAGGCTTTCTTTCTTCCTGTCTTCTCTCTGCTATGACCCCTCTCTACCTTTCCTCTGTACTACCTCAGACTCTACCTGCCCACTTTCTCTTCCTTTCTGTTCCAACATTCACATATGGATTTTACATGCTTTCCAGCACATTTGGCATTATCTTTGTTACTAATTGAAGAAGTCGTAATGTTGTGATTCTTTTTATTTAAAGTGATAAAAATATATTTATACTATGTAGGTTATAATAGGTCTTCATGAAAAAAATTAATAGAATGTATTTTTACTAATAAAATCATTATAATTTGTGAATATTACATTTATATAGAAGTTGGAGATAGATAAGTTTGTTTGTTTTTTTTTTAGAACAAGTAAGTAGTCATTAAACAAAATTGGTGAACTAAGATCTAGGTCATCTCAAAGGAGGAGACTAATATATAGAGTAGATAAATGAGGAATTTTAAAAATCAACATGAATATAGAAGAATGGAGACCCGGTTTAAAGTTTGCATAAGGAAACCTGAGGGACTTAGCTGGTGACTGGACCAGTATTCAGTAATGGGATACTCCTGCCCAAGAAAGCCTGTATAAGCCTTGAACACCAACAGAGGCTCCCAGATATTGCTCCACAGGAGCCCCAGGTATCATCTGCTGAGGAAGGCCAGTGCTATCAAATCTCTAACTGATGCTAGTTCATGCCTGTGGTACTGATAAGTTTCTGGAAGGGATCCGAACATCTGAAGGGATAACTGAACAAATAATACGCAAAATCAATACCAAAACCAAGACTCTCCTAGTCTTCTTGAGACTTTTTCAAGGCCTAAGAAGAAAAAAAGATGGCTTCTTGAGAACTGCTTCAGATCAATTTGGATTGAGAAGAAACTCTTTAATTTTCCTTAAAGAAACTCTTTAATTTTCCATTTTGTTGAAAGTGAGGTTTATAGGTTTTTTCTAGGAGTCATGGCTTTAGATCAAGAAACATTCTCCCAAGAAAAACATTTTGACCTCCATCCTTACCATCACCTAAAACCTGACAAAATCAGGTATAGTACTTATTGTGGGGAACAGAGCAATCCCTTGATTGACTTAATAGCATGAATGGAATAAATCCAGGCATCATAGGTCAAAGGAGTCCTCTTTCTAAATGTTATTCTGTCACATATATTTGCAATATTTACTCCACAATGACTTATGTATGTACCCTTAAGAACATCCCCACACATCCACACTTTGAAAAGAAAATCAAGAAATGTCCCATCATAATCCACACCCACCCCATTCTAAGTGTGTGTGTATTCTGCTTTGAAAAAGCAATGCAACGGTCAGAATACCCTTCTATACTCTTTGTCCTTTGAAGTGCACACAAAAGATCATTAAGAAATCAGCCAACTCTTTGCTTCTGGATAGGAATACCAGGATGGACAGCTAGAAAGGAGCCAATCATTCCCACTCGGTGCCCTCCAGTCACTTATTTTAGTCCCCATCCCTCACTTCCTGGGAATACAGGATTGTTTGTCCCTCAGAGAATTTATTACCCTAGCAGAAAACTCCAGCAGCAAACTAAAGTTTGAATAGATGCTTCATTCAGGCACCAAGAAGTTTCAACAATAAAAATAATCAAAACCGCCTACAAATACAACTGCAGGATAAACACTACCTTTCAGTCTCTCAAAATGCATCTTGTTCTCGTGTCTCTCCAAGGTGACTGTGAGGTTACACTTAAATAAGCTTACCACACTAAGTAGCATGAACACATGCTGAGCAAAGGGAGTAATTTTCAATTTACAGTTATCATTCTCATTAGCTGCTCAGTAACTTTAGGTGAGCCAATAACCCAAAGTGACTGGAGGTAGAAGAGGAAGTCAAAATCTTTAAGAAATAAACTTGTTTCGTTGAGGATGAGACCAGCCCTAGACCTACATCTGTCTTTAATTCTCTACTTTCCTACTTTGAAGTAAAATACAAAGAGAAATGATATAAATAAACGTAAATTTGATTAGCTTAATAAGGTTACTTAAACCAATCTTTAGAAGAAAAGTAGCAAAGTGAAAAAGGACACTGGCTTTGACATTAAATACCTCCACTTTTGAGACTAGCCTTGCTCCTTGCCAGTTTGGTGACCTGAGTAAGACATGTTACCTAAGATCTCAAAGCTTGACTCTCCTCATTTGCAAAAAAGGAAGATTAATATTTGTGTAGGTTTGAAATGAGAGGATGACTTTAAAATACATGCAAAATCTTTCACAAGGCACATGTTCCATAGTTGTTGTTCATTTATGGTATAATTATTTGATTATTTCTGTTAAAAGAACCTCGGAGTACTAGAGATAATAGTAGTAATAGCAGTAACAATAGCTAACGTTTATCAAGCCCTTATTTTAAGCCAGATGCTGGTTCTACTATTCTTGTAGCTTTCACACGTATTATGAATTTTATGTATTGGACTCTATCTCACTTTCTTCCCTAAATTAAATACATGCCATTCCTCCTGTAAAAGTGTATATATATGCTGATATATATGCATTTGTAAGTCGAATGCATATTTGTAAGTCAAATGCATATTAAGAAAACTTAAATGGAAATGAAAACTGCTCTCTTCAGTTGAATCATGTCCAACACCAAACATGAAAATCACATCTTTTATAGCTCTACATTATATTTATCCTAACATATAATCCTTTCCCTTTTCTTGTTCTAGTCAATTTTTCTTTTTACTTTCTTAATTTTTTTGGTTATGTATCAGTTTTGTTTTTTAAATTCATATAGAAGACTTCTATAAATATAGAAATAAAAAGGACACTTTTGCACAGTAGCATGATTTAGAATACTTGAAATTAAATAAAATGTACACTGAATTGACATCATAAATCAGCATTATCCTCTGTTTTAACAGTCTTTGCCTATCTGGCCACAGTTTTTCATATTCTCTGTTGGCAGTTAATTCTAACATCAACTGTTCTTATTCTACAGCAGAACATTTTTTCCCCTTAACCTTAGTTTATTCTTCTGTTTCAGTTAAAGAATGACAATAATTGGACCTTACCCTAATCTTCACAACTCTATCTTGTTGCTATGTCATGATGCTGTTCTACATATTTTTACTCTTATTCTTGCTTTTATTAAGGTCAATTTTATCAAAACACTTCTCAAAGAAAAACTAAATTATGTGTGAAATTTTTCAGTTCTGGGGATCAACCATCTATATGAAAAAATTGTAATTCCATTACTGTAGAAATATCTTCCTTCTCTACACTTCAAATGTTTGACTAATATGCTTTTTGTTCTTTAAAATGTTTGGATAAAAGGCTTGAAAGCATACCATTGCGAATACCATTTTCTAAAAATCAACAAGCTTTATAGTTTCTTACAAAGAATGTGACCTGAGGCAGGACTTCGCACTGCATATTTACAAGGATATTAATTCCCAAAGCCCTGTGTGATTTGAATACCATTGCTATCATTTGTCTTCCCTTCTTTTCCCCAGAGAGAAAGCTCAGATACTTTTCAAGTTACTTCTCTGCATTCCAGATGAAAGAAGATGATGGAAAATGAAATTAATGTTATAAATTTAATGATTTAAGTTTAGCTATTTTTGTCACGTTTTTCTTGGAAATTTTTAAATTGCTTTTCCTCAAGTTAATTCCATATCCCTACAGGAAAAATAGCTGAACCTAGTAAAAAGTTAATGGGCAATTATTTAATTTACTTCCAACTGAATTTACTTTTCTTGCTTTCAAAACGATTAAAGTGTGAAAGGAATATTTTTTAAGGTTTCTTTTTCAGAAAATCCAAGTTAATTTTAATAAGATAGCAATCCTTGTTGCTCTTTATATCAGTGATTTGGGGGGAGTTACTAAAAATGGTAGAAGGGGAACTGAAGAAGTGTCTGGAAATTATACACACACACAATTTAGTATTATTCTAAAATTTTATGAAATTTGTAAATTTTAGTTTCTCAGAGTGATTTATGAAATAAAATATTCTCTAAGAAAACACTGAAGAGAAAACAAAATATATTCTTTAGGTTAGATGTTAAGCGATAATGTAGCCTAGTGTCTTGTCATATTTGAACCTTACTTGATGAAATTTTTTGCCATTGATTAAAAAAGGAATAATTCACTAGAAACTTTGAAAGTAAAAACACTTCTGTGGTATTCCCAATGCCTATAACAATGCACGATTTTGAATGAAGAGAAAAAGTAAATATTTGATTTCTTCCTTGGCTGGTTGTTCTAATTAAGCATCCCCTTGGATCCCAAGACAATTCAAAAATAAATTCCATAGGATGCAGACAGTAAAGAGGAAATCTCCAGAGAAATGGACACCAGCTTTCATTCCAGGGGAGAAAGAAAGATTATTTTCTTGAACAGAGATGTTATATGACCCTATAGAGTGTCTGTATCAAGTTCAATTCCAGAGGTTGGCTGGGGAGAGAATCAATGGAGTATGATTAAGAATCACAATCCTTCACCCTGGAGACAAATGGAGCAAGGAGGATAAGGGCACTCCCTGAAGATCCGTCTGAACAAAAGAAGGGGAGAGGCAGGAAATCAGGAAGTGCCAGCGCCAGGTCTCATTGAGAATGTAGGCATTTTCATTCGGGCCAGATTTCCAAGAATATATCCCAGCTGAATTCTCTTTTGCAGAGAAAAAAAATGAATAGAGTAAATCTCTTCTTAACATTCTATCAGCTAGAAATCTCCATTACTTGGCCCTTCTGAATCTTTATATAATGAAAACTGATGATTAGGTTTTTAAGTATTTTTGTACCACCAAAGTAAAGCTTGTATTATATTTGATATAGTTTAACTGTTAAATATACATTTTTAAAAGAAGCCACCCGTGTATGACATTCATTTATAGCTATTTGAGTCCACTCTACTGCCGACACTTGTTCATCCCACAGTGGACCAGAGGCTCAATGAGAGCTACAAGGCTCTTGCCCTCAGGAGCTCATGACAAAATACCAGAACATAAAAATTTTAAACAATTAGGGCAGTACAACTTCTAATTCCTATGATCCATGTACAGGATAGAAATTTTTCTGTAAAAGTTTTTTTCAAAGAATGTGGACATCCAAAGCGGCAAAGAAGTTGTTATATCAAGGGATAGAAAAGTAAATTGTCAGTAAGTATCAAGATAATGACTGAAAAAGAATGACATGGTTTAAGAGAAAGGAAATGGAGGATTAATGAAAAAGATTATCAGAAGAAATTGAATAAAAGAGAAAAACAGTCAAGGGATAACTATATACACCTATTTAGATATTTATGAAACATAATTCAATTTAGTATGCAAATTAAAAAGAAAGACAGTCACAATAAAAAATCACGATGGAATACATATTTGGAATGCCAAACTTTTGAGTCTTTTTCATCCTATGCCCCAATTATGCTCATACCGTATATAATTCCAAATCAAGTCACGCACCCTACAGTGAACCAATAAAGTATTAAACTTCAAACTCTAATTTGGACTCTGTTAATTTGTACATAATGGTTTGTTGATTAGTTCGTTCATTCATTTTTGCATTCATCAAAAATTCAGCACGTTCTATATGCCAGGCATTTTACTAAGGGATTCACTGATGAGCTAAATCAGACATAGTTCTTCACTGTGAAATGCCAACAGGTTTGTGACAGAGAGAGGCAGTGAGATATGACCAAGCCTGGAGGATAGGGCAGGATTTTCTGAGGAAGTGGTATTCCAGATGAGATTCTGAATATAGGATTTTAAACTAGGTTAAAGGAGCATAGAGGTGAGGGCAGGATGAAGAACAAGAACTTCCTATGCAAGGAGAACAGCATGTGCAAAGGCCCTGTGGGGAGACAGGTGGGGATACAGACAGGAGGAGGCTCTATGCAAGGCCCCTATGGCAGAGCTCAGGGCCCAAGGGAAGACAGCGGCTCTAGGCAGGGCTCTAGGTTGACAGGCCTCAGGTCACTCATGAACTTGGGAAGACTTTAATGAGATGGGGGTAGGAGATGAGTGGACAGGGTATTAGGGGGAAATGTTCAGAGATGTATTTTGAGATTATTTTGTCTGCCTGTCAGAGTAGAGAAAGGCCTGGAAAAATAAAAAGAAGAGTAAATGAAGGAAAGTCACTTAGAAGCTTTTTTGCATTAATTTAGCCTAAAGATACAGTAACTGGGACTAGGACAGTGCCAATATGCCAATAGAAAAGAAGAAAAGTCAATTGATATCAAAATTATTTAGAAAGTTAAAAACCAAGACTTGATTCATGGTTTGTATATTGGGGTTGGGAGGGGGGCGGTGGAGAGGCAGGGAACAGATATAGTAAGGATAACTTAGATCTTTGGTAGTATAACCAGAATATTGTAGGCATCATTCACAAAGATAACAAACACAGAACAAAGAGCAAGGATTTAGGACCAGATTTGGGGCAGTGGAAAGAGAACATTTGTGAATTTCACTTTGGAGGGCCATTGTGACATCCAAGAGCCTGACACAAGGGTCTATTTCTCAGAGGAGAGGCCTAGGCTAGAAACATATTTATGTGGGTATGGATAATTTCTCCTAAAGAGAAGATATAAAAATGAGAGAAAAAATAGGGCCACTTTCAAAACCTTCTAGGATCCTAAACACTTAATGGCCAATTGGACAGAAATGAGCTGCCTAGGAAGCTGAGGAAAAGTGGGGAAAAAAATGAGAGCATACATAAGGGAAGAGAATGTCTCAAGAAGAAGGGAGAGGCCAGTATTGCCGAGAATTACAAAGATGTTAATCTAATATGCTGGCAAGTGAAATGTTACCACTGCATTTAGCAAAATACAAATCATGTATCACCAACTAGAGCTACTTTGACAGAGCAGGGGTGTGGCGACTAGATCGAAGTAGACTGAGGAGTAGATGGGGAAGGGATGTGAAGAAAAGATGACAGTCAATACAGACAATATTCTTGACACTGAAGGAACTGAGAGAGATAAGTTATTTGTAGGAGGATTTGAGAAAAACAGAGATTTGTTGTTGTTTATTTTGTTTTGCTTATAATGGTTTGATTTGTTGGGATGCATTTGTTTTGGGGGGAGACTTAAACATATTTAAAAGTAAATGGGAACCCTTAAGCAGTTGAAAAAAAAAAGAAAAAAACAGTTTGACAGGTTAAGATCCTGAGAAAGCTAAGGAGTTGTGATTAAGTAGAGAATGAGGATAGGATGGATACCGGATGTAGGTGGATGACATGCTAGGTACGGGGAAGCAGAGGGCTTCCATTTATATATGCCTGTGTGTGAAACAGTAAGTGAGATAGCTTGCTCAGAGTAGATCATTAGCTGAAATAGCTAGTAGTAAAAGGGTAATGGGATAGAGGTTTAAGAAGAATAGATAAGATTTGCAACTGTCATTGAGAGGAATGGGAGATTTAATTGACCAAAGAAACACAGTAGGATCATGGAAGTATTAAGAGTCCAGTGAAAATAGGTGGTTATGTATTTACAGTGGAAGCAACCTGCCATGTTGTGAGGTTTCAACAGCACTTGGCCATCGGTGGACATAATTGCAGTCATTCAGGAATGAGGTTTTGCCTTTTGAACAGAAAAGCAATGGACAAGAAAGAAAAGGAGTGTTTTTGAAATGATAGGACTCTGAGCTAGATTGGAAGAAAGTGAAAAAGGAGAGATCTGATGGCCTGGGAGACAGGATAGGGGTCAATGGACTAGAGTGCTTGATGAGGGTGAAGGAGTAGTTGTAGTGTAAGTAGCTGCAAAAACAAGCTTGGTGGAGCTGCTTGAATTAGTGATCTGAGAGATGGAACAGACTGGGGTGATCATAAGATCCAGAGGGTGTGTGTGAGAATAGAAGACTGAGATGGAGTAATGACAAGGTCATTGAAGACAAATAGCAGGTCAAAGAACTGAGAGGAGAAGGTTCTGACAGGTCATTCCCGTCAATGCTGAAGTGCTCCGGAATGATGGCAGCCCGAAAGGGGAAAGGTAGCCAATGATTCGGGTATCAATACCTTAAATGAATGATGAGGAGTGGCCAAAAGATTTGTAGGTGATTGCAGCAGAGACCATCCATGGAGGATAGAACAGTAAAACAGCCTCAAAGAAGCAATTCTTTTTTGATTAATGGATTTGGGAATAATGACCTCAAAGCAGCAGTGAGGAGAAGGTGTATATCAACCCTATATCCAAGTCCTGTTTTCAGAATAACATTTAAACCAATTATTCATCTTCTCTACTAACAAAATTATACTTACAGTCAAAAATTTTATAAAGATGACTTACAGCAAAGAATATCAAGATTGCCGTAATTTTACCATTACTATTACAGGGAAAGAATTAACTGCTCCTTATGATTCTCAGTGAAAGGAGTCATCTGGAGCAGGAGTCAGTAAACTTCTTCTCTAAAGCATCATACAGTCTGTCACAACTATGGAATTCTGCCATTGTTGCATGGAAGTGGCTATTGACAATGCATAAATAAAGGTGATATTTTGAACCCAATCTGTCCCACTACCATAGCTATCATTCAAATCAAGTCAGAAAAAGTGGTATTAGAATTTAAAAACCAATAATCACTGCTTTCAGACTTAAAACTAAAGAAAATCAGCCAAAAGCTCATGATTTTCCTTTCCCTTAAAAGAAATAAAATTGAATGCAAGAACTCACCTGAACATAGAGTTCTCTGAGTTCATACTGAAACTTCTTGGGATCTGTGGTAACTGTTACTGGGCCAATTTCTGTGGAGATAAAAATGACATAGGTCAAAAATAGTACTCAATAGCGTTAAAGACTTTAACGTACTATGTCTGCAAGTGTCTTTTCACTATGCACTACATGGTTATTTAACAATTAGAAATGGCAAAACAACAAAGACCACTTCTCAATTTATAGCAACCAAAGAATACCTTAAAATTTGCTGTAAATTATGCATACCTAAAAAAGTGGATTTTTAGCCTTAGAAAATGCAAAGAGGTAGTCAAAAATGTCACAGGACAAAGAGTCAGGAGACCCCAGTTTCAGTCTCTTTTTACTCTCACCAGTCAGTGATATTAATTGAGCACCTACTTTGTTGTTGAAGTCTAAATGAATCACTTATTCATCTTTTAATTCTGCTTTCTCAACTATAAATTGTAAATTTGTCTGCAAATAAAAAATTTAATACTAAACAAAAAGAAAACAAACGACCCTTCCCTGTCTATCCCACAGGGTTTTTAAGAACTTGTAGAAGCACAGATATGAAGATATTAAAAGTTCAGAAAACAGTCCCTATCACTTCCTTCACCATGGCTGGTGTTGCTGTCCATCACTATCACCATTCTCCTAAGCTGGCTTTGACCACCATAATTATCTTTGAGGTCATTGACACCCTCATAACTGCCTTAATGTACTGCACAAACCATTGTTTCAAGTGGAAACAGGTGAGGGGACCACTGCATTCCTTGGAAAACCAAGATCTAAGTCAGGTGAAGAGAAAGAGCCCAGATACCGGTGTGGGTTAAATTGATTTATTGATTGATAGAACGATAGCGAGACAGATATAAATATATAGATATACATATATACAGCAGGTTTATAATAAACATTTTAATGTGCCAAGACCATTTTCTAAAAACAGAAAATCAACCTTTAAAATAGACAAGCAGAAACTGGCCTTTACAGGTATCAATAACTTCCCCCAGGAAACATTCATATATTTAAGTAATAGTATTAAAATTCATCCGAGTATCATGTGTACAGACATATCACCTTAAATTCCTAGGGTGGATGAAAATTTTTCTATTTTATCTAATGAAGATAACAATACAAAATTATAAAAATACTTAACATTTAGTTTTTATAAGACATTATCTAGCTTCAAATGCTTACTGCTAGAAAAGGACTTTACGACTTCAAAGGCTAATAATTAATTAGCCAGGCTTTCTATAATGTGCTAACTGTGATATAAAAACAGACTTTTAGAATTTTAGAAATAAATGAGGTAAATTGGAAAGGAAGCACGATATGCCTGTCATAAGCCATGTAATTTTTCTTAGAAATTACATGAAAAAAAGGTCTCCATCCTGCACCATAGATTAGACACCTTGCAGTATGCAAAAGGAATGGAGAGGCGATTGAAGAAACTGTGTGAAAGTGCAAACATCTGCATTCTATACAGAGCAGAACAGTCACTGGCTGTGTAAATGTCATGTCCTGAGTATATGGAAAATCGGAGAAGCCCACTCCCTCAAGATTAAACAAAGGCATACTTTGCAAAGGAATGCAAAACAGCAAAGAATATGCTAGGCAGTTACACCCTGACATATAAATTGTCAGCAGCACTGTCAAGCCAAGCTTCTATGTTCCTACATGGTATAATACTGAAGTAATTCTAGAATTCCAAACTCAAGAAGTAGAAAGAAGTACAAAGAATACTAGAAAAAAAAATCAATTACATGAAAATAAAAAGTACAGACATGCCAGAACATTCCCTATAATAATAATTTTTAAAATAACCCTGATATATGTCTGTTCTTCAATAGTGGCGATTAAGGGACGCTATTAAAATAGGAGGACGGATTAGCCTTCATTTAGTTATTGAGAGATTCAAATATCCACCTGTTTTCAACAAAGATAGGAAATATCTCCTGAAGCTCATTAATATACATTTTTGCAAATCACACTGGACAGCTGAGATAAATCTTCTATCAGTTATGAGCAATACTCAGGAGAGGTAAAGGCCTGCTGAGTTGCCACATGCCTCCAGGTGTAAGCATCTTTTCTAACTCTTTTGAATTGAATGATATAACCATTTGGCAAAATCAGCCCTCCTCCCTTTCAGGACCTGTGTCCATTCCAGTCTTTCTCTTCGTTTAACAGAGCCCTTTGACAGCTGTGTCATGAACAATTTCCTCTTCTCTTCCTTTTTTCTCACGTTGGTTTCATCCCCTGCCAAGCCTTTGATGACATTCAACAGGTATGACTTCGTCTTCTCTTCCTGCCTGAACATGGTCCTCTATTGCTTATAGAATTAAATGGGAACTGTCCAAGGCATTTCAGGCCCTCTCTATTTATCTAATCTTCCAACTTCGTCACACCCCTTAGCATGAAGCTACTGCTCTTCCTCATCACATCCATGGCCATCCCCATGTCTTTCATCTGCCCATACACCTCTTATTCTGTAAAGCCTGATTCAAGTCCTATCTTCTTGAATGTTTTGCCTTTTCTTCAATATGCTTTAATGTTGTTTGATAATGTCTGTATAATAAAGACATGGGAAGAATGAAGGTGAATAACATTTAACAGAATGCAGGGATAATATCTTATTTTATTCAACCATCAATCTCCAAACAGAATCCTCAAGCTAGATGGGGCATTAAAGATCATTTGGTTCAATTCTCTTATCTACAGACAAGAAAACTTGAGGTTCAGGGAAGATGACCTTGAAAGATTTTGGTAGTGAAGAAAGAGGTTAAGATATCTAAAAATACTTTCTACACTGAGCAACCTCCACACCTCACTAACATTTCCTCTTTACCAAGATCTCCATTCTGTCAATGATTACATCACTATTAACTTTCTTCTTTCCTCTGGACCATGGGCAAGACAGGCCATGTTCGGAGTGCCTAATTCGATGCACACAATGTCTAGAATTCTTTATTGTCACATGCCTGGATATTATCTTTAATAGAACAAAGAAAATTATCTCTCTTGCCTAGTAGATATTATAATTAAAAACACAAAGAAACCTCACTAGAAAATTCCTTCTCTAATCTATTTAACAAACACACATTGATCATGTACTATATATGGCTGCCACTGGTAACATAAGGATGACCAAACATGAACCTTGCCCTCAAAGTCCTGATGGATCTAGTGGAGAAAATAAAACTAATATGTAATTACAGTACAATACAATAAATGCATAAAGAGAAGTATGGAAAAGGTAGTGTGGGAGTACTAATTAACATAGAAAAAAATTTTTTTCAGAATGAACCATGGGGATTTCAAAAAGGAAATGAAAATCTAGGATTTCATATTAGAGAAAACAAAAACGTTCTTTAGTAAAACCAATTTCTTTTTAAATTCTATATATCAAGTTTTCACGACAGCCCTGTATTTTATCAAATTACTGGTATTACCTATAACTATCGATATTTGCAAGTACAATTCACAATACTTTGTAACATATAGTGGCTTCCTTTGAGCCTCACAACAACCTCATGAAGAAGCTAGAATACATATAATTATACAAAAAACTGAAGGTTGGATGATAAGCCAAAGGCAACCAGTCCCTTTGAAGGCTACCACAATACTGTGTGCCTGCGACATGATGGCATCTACCATATAATACTGTGACTGCCAATGCTTTTTTGTCTCCCTCACTTGACTGTCAGCCCAAGGAGATGAATTGTCTCAGTGTACCTATAATAGATTCTCAGTAAATGTTTGAAGACGGGAAGAAGGGAGAGAAGGGAAAAAAGAGAATAAAGGTTAAGCCCAGGCCTTCAGACCCTTTATTTTGTGCTCTTTTCATTTTACCATGGAGCTTCCATGCTATAGCTAAAGACCATGCTACATGATCAGCATGATGGCACTGACTAGTCAACTGAGAAAGTCTTCAGTTTACCCTTTTAACCAAATGTTTTGCTCTTTAATCAAGTTCTTGATGCAGATAATCAATAGATACAATTTTCCACATACAGCTTATCTTAAAAAGCAAAAGAACATCAAGGTAACGTGTTATTAAAAATATAAGGAGTATGTCACGCTTCAGAACACCACTTTTGATTTAAAAAAATAACTGTACTGAAACTCTAAAAAAGTCTTTCCTCTTCTCATTAATTGTGTTATTTCCCGTTTCCTAGGGATTTATCAGATGGGTTGGATTTATTTCCAACATCTCAGCCATTGTTCTCTTAACCTGAGTTGCTGGATTGAATTTGAGAAAATAGTGGAAAGAAGTTCACAGTGTAATATTTTCTTTCACTGCTTCACTTGGCAAGATCGATATCTAGTTCCTCACTTCCTTTTTCCCTTCCACTAACAGATTTCTGCTTCTTATAGTTTTTCTTTACTCATAGTGGCTCCTTGATAATAAAAGGAATATTTACTGCTGCTTGCTGGGGTCTCAGTACTGTCTGTGAATGATTTGATAACAATGTTCACAATTTCCTTGCTTTTCTGAAAAAAATTATGTAGTTCTTGGCTTTATATTTATAGTTACACATAAATATGTGAAAAGTTAAAATGAAAACCCCTAAGCTGCATTATAAATTAATCAATATTTGCAAAGCACTGTAAAAGAACAAAAGAAATATATAAATCACAGGGCTTGCCATAATGGAAATTTAAATATAGTTGAAAACTTAAAAAAACAGCAAGATATGAAAAATTAAACAGTTTAATCTAGCATCAGAGAAGGGCAAGTGATATAGATGCAGAGGGACAGCAAATTTCTTCAGTGTCCAGAGAAAGACCCCCGAGCTCTAGGGAAATACACAGTGAAGGTATCAGGGAGAAGATGTGGTATGGAACTTGAAGAGAAAACTGGATTAACAGAGGGTGACATCAGAGCAAAGAAATTCCAGGCACTGTGATATGGCCTATTCAAAATGCCTTCCATGAGCTGAATCTCAACACATTCCACTTTGTAAACATTCCACTCTTAGTCAATAATTTTACACAAATCAATGATGTCTTCTATGTGCAAAGTTGCTAATATAAATATATACATATTCAAAATATTAAAATTGTTTACATGAAAATTAATAAATTATGTTTCTTGCCTTGGGATGGTACAGAAAATCAGATTAATAACTATATTTACTTTCACTGTTTTCAGTTTAATCTACAATACACTCTTTCCAGATTTCTCTCTCCTCATTTAATTATAATGTTGCTGTCCAGCACCATTTTTAAATGATTTGCATCTAAGCCACAAAAACAGAACTCTTTCCTGACTTTGAGCTGAGCCAATGCCAAGCATATTTCAGGCCTCATTTAATTGAGTACATGCCTACTCACATTAGAACAGGTAATTTTCAAGACCACTTAAAGGCCCTTAATGATTGTTTTGACATGAAGTGATGTACTTGGTGTGTTTTATAAAACTGAGTCAAAGATGAATTCATTCACAGCATGTTATCTAATATTGATTACATAGCATTCTGCTTTAATTTCCAAAAAGATTATTCATTTAACAGTGAGTTGCATAACCTTAAATGTATGCACTTAGCAACACTGCAGATAATATATGTATAATGAAAGGCTCATTTCACTTGGACTGAACAGGATATAGAAAAAGTCATGAACATGAATTCAGGAATGTTTCACAGCTGTTTAGAGGAGGAAGCAAAGAAGAATGCCTTAATAATTGACAGTCCTCACAGGACCGTGAGGTATACTGAGTAGGATGTTATTGCTTAGACTGGACTTTGGCCAGGGCTCCAGCAAGCATTCTTACAACAACAGCCGTGGGATTTTTAATGGCCAACAAAATTCAGACGCTCAGTTTCACCTGTAATCCTAAAAATGGCATTTTTTTTTTTTTTGAGCAAAGATGTTGCTGATTATACAGATCTGAAAATGAAAACTCCAAGATAACAATTTTTTTTTAATACATCTTTATTGGAGTATAATTGCTTCACCATACTGTGTTAATTTCTGTTGCAAAACAAAGAGAATCAGCCATATGCATACACACGTCCCCATATCCCTTCTCTCTTGAGCCTCCCTCCCATCCTCCCTATCCCACCCCTCTAGGTCACCGCAGAGCACCAAGCCGATCTCCCTGTGCTCTGCTGCTGCTTCCCACCAGCCAACTATTTTGCATCCAGTAGTGTATATACGTCGATGCTACTCTCACTTCGCCCCAGCTTCGCCCTCCCACCCCATGTCATCAAGTCCATTCTCTATGTCTACCTCTTTATTCCTGCCCTGCAACTAGGTTCATCAGTACCATTCTTTTCTTTCAGATTCCATATATAGGTATTAGCACACGGTATTTGTTTTTCTCTTTCTGACTTACTTCACTCTGTATGACAGTCTCTAGGTCCATCCACCTCACTACAAATAACTCAATTTCGTTTCTTTTTATGGCTGAGTAATATTCCATTGTATATATGTGCCACATCTTCTTTATCCATTCATCTGTCGATGGACATTTAGGTTGATTCCATATCCTGGCTATTGTAAACAGTGCTGCAGTGAACATTGTGGTACATGACTATTTTTGAATTATGGTTTTCTCAGGGTATATGCCCAGTAGTAGGATTGCTGGGTCATATGGTATTTCTATTTTTAGTTTTTTAAGGAACCTCCATACTGTTTTCCATAGTGGTTGTATCAATTTACATTCCCACCAACAGTGCAAGAGGGTTCCCTTTTCACCACACCCTTTCCAGCATTTATTGTTTCTAGCTTTTTTGATAATGGCCATTCTGACCGGCATGAGGTAATACCTCATAGTAGTTTTGATTTGCATTTCTCTAATAATTAGTGATGTTGAGCAGCTTTTCACATGCCTCTTGGCTATCTATATGTCTTCCTTGGTGAAATATCTATTTAGGTCTTCCGCCCATTTTTTAACTGGATTGTTTGTTTTTTTGATATTGAGCTCCATGAGCTGTTTGTATATTTTAGAGATTAATCCTTTGTCTGTTGTTTCATTTGCAAATATTTTCTCCCATTCTGAGGGTTGTCTTTTTGTCTTGTTTATGGTTTCCTCTGCTGTGCAAAAGCTTTTAAGTTTAATTAAGTCCCATTTGTTTATTTTTGTTTTTATTTCTGTTACTCTAGGAGATGGGTCAAAAAAGATCTTGCTGTGGTTTATGTCAAAGAGTGTTTTTCCTATGTTTTCCTCTAACAGTTTTATAGTGTCTGGTCTTACATTTAAGTCTTTAATCCATTTGGAGTTTAAGATAAACTCCAGAAAAAGCTATCACAAAAAAAGAAAATTACAGACCAGTATCACTGATGAACATAGATGCAAAAGTCCTGAGCAAAACACTAGCAAACAGAATCCAACAGCATGTTAAAAGGATCATACACCATGATCAAGTGGGATTTATCCCAGGGACGCAAGGATTCTTCAGTATAAGCAAATCAATCAATGTGATACACATTAACAAACTGAAGAACAAAAACCATATGATCATCTCAATAGATGCAGAAAAAGCTTTCAACAAAATTCAACACTTATGATAAAAACTCTCCAGAAAATGGGCATAAAGGGAACCTACCTCAACATAATAAAGGCCATAAATGACAAACCCACAGCAAGCATCATACTCAATGGTGAAAAACTGAAAGCATTTCCACTAGGATCAGGAACAAGACAAGGATGTCCACTCTCGCCACTCTTATTCAACATAGTTTTGGAAGTCCTAGCCATGACAATCAGAGAAGAAAAAGAAATAAACGGAATACAAATTGGAAAAGAAGTAAAACTGTCACTGTTTGCAGGTGATATGATACTATACATAGAAAATCCTGAAGATGCCACCAGAAAACTACTAGAACTAATCAATGAATCTGGTAAGGTTGCAGCATACAAAATTAACGTACAGAAATCTCTGACATTCCTATACACCAACAATGAAAAATCAGAAACAGAAATTAAGGAAACACTCCCATTCACCATTGCAACAAAAAGAATAAAATACCTAGGAATAAACCTGCCTAAGGAGGCGAAAGACTTGTACTCAGAAAACTATAAAACACTGATGAAAGAAATCAAAGATGACATAAACAGATGGAGAAATATACCATGTTCTTGGATTGGAAGAATCAATATTGTGAAAATGACTATACTCCCCAAAGCAATCTACAGATTCAATGCAATCCCTATCAAACTATCAATGGCATTCTTCACAGAATTAGAACCAAAAATCTTACAATTCATATGGAAACACAAAAGACCCCAAATAGCCACAGCAATCTTGAGAAAGAAAAACGGAGTTGGAGGAATCAGACTCCCAGATTTCAAACTATACCACAAAGCTACAGTAATCAAGACAGTATGGTACTGGCAGAAAAACAGAAATATAGATCAGTGGTACAGGATAGAATGCCCAGAGATAAACCCCTGCACATATGGGCACCTAATTTACGACAAAGGAGGCAAGAACATACAATGGAGAAAAGACAGCCTCTTCAATAAGTGGTGCTGGGAAAACTGGACAGCTACATGTAAAAGAATGAAATTAGAACACTACCTAACACCATACACTAAAATGGCATTTTAACATCAAAATATATCCAAGCATTGACAAGCTATACTTAGATAATAAAACATATAATATTTTAAGTCATGCTATTTAATAAAATTTAATTAACAAGCTTTCCAATGTGATCAAGATACTCTGAAAGCAAACAAGAAGAAAATTAATACTATTTTCCAGAACATTTTTAAATTTAGATATGATATTCTTATAGGAAACTGTGTTTTAAACTTTAAAATGAAAAATATTAGAATTCATTTCAAAGTTTTAATTGTTCTCTTAGACAATTCTTTAGCATTAATAGTCTTCTAAATAAAAGTAGACATCAGGGGGGATAAAGAAAAGAAAAACTATAAAAGGAGCAGTAAAATGTTTTTGAAAAAGAAAAAAATATGCTTGCAAATCCTTAGAAAAGAATCATTAATACTGCTGAAATTTCCACATGTTAGGAAAACACACTTAACTTCAGCCCTGATTGTTGCCACAACTAAACAAATACATGCAGTCCTTTGATCATGTTTTCAGGGAAAATACAATTCAGTGGTCCAAAACCATATTTATGAAGTAAACGCTTTATTTGCAAACAATGAGAATCAGAGGCATGGAAAAATATAGATGCTTTTCATGTGTCTGTATATATGTTATAATATGTGTATGCTTTTCCCTAAATACTTGCATTCATTCATTCATTCAACAAACAGGCACTCTATCCTTGAGTTTGGTTCAAATAGGCAGGAGAAAGCAAATACATTTAAAGAGTGGGGTCTTGAGTATAAGAGTCAGAAGTATCTGGGTGTATCTTATAAACAAAGAGGTGGCTGAATGGACTTGTGACTGGTACAGTTGTACAAGGCCCTACTCTCAAAAGAACCCCTGCCTTGGGGTTTAATGCTTTGCAGTCACTGTCTTGAAATAATTTTATGTCTGAATTTATGTTTCGTAAAGCAAATTTCAATGGGAAGATGTAACATGTACTCCAAGTTTGTAGCCTCATCTCATACATGGTCCTGCCCCCTATCACCTTCTGGGGACAGGTTCTCAGCCACCGGTTCACCCACCCCCATATGCCCCCGGTTCACCCACCCCCATATGCCCCTGGCCATACCCAGCACCCCAGTCCCTGCTTCTACCATCTGCCCCAGTGAGGACCTGGATGTGAGGATGGGGAGGGTTAGGATGAGGGCATGCAAGTGCTGGCCAAGGTTAGAGGCCAAGTCTTAGCCTCTCAGCTGGGACAAGCCTTTTAATGAACTCCCAACCCATACACCAGGCACTTCCCAGCACCAAGGTTTAAAGATCCCTGGGGGTCATCTGTCTGCCAAGAGTTGAGGCAATGGGGCCAGAGACAAAGGAGATACCTGGCTCAACTTCACCAGACCCTGTTTCCAGCTTGAGCACAGTGCTTGGGTCCCAACGGCAGGAGGGGGAATCCGACAGCCTGCATCCCTAGGTGGGACCTCAGGGACCACAGGGGCCAGTGTGGGTCTGCACTTGAACCACAGGTATCCTGCTACCCAGGGGCGCTCCCTTCGCAGGTGCCATGCCAGGAGGATCTTCTCTTCCTCCTTGCAACCCTCTGTAGCCTAGCTTAAACCATTAAGCAAACTTTACCATCCATCTTTATTTTGTGCAATGTCAATATTAGACGCAAATATCAGAGCATTTGACTATTATGTAGATATACCCAAATTATACAATTTGTATTTCATGGCTGATACCAGATGGTGCCTCCAGCTTTCCAGAAGAGACACACAAGTCAGATTTGGGAAGGTTGAAGGAGGAACCATTCATTTATAATCCCAGCAACAGGATGAATGTTCCAGGTTTATCATGACATTGAATTAAATAGTACTTCTTATTGAAAAACATAAAGGATTTTTTAAGTGAAAAAAGACCACGGTTATATAAAAGAAAGCTAAATATTAAAATGTTATTCTGCCAAGTTGATTTATGGATTTAATACATTAAAAATCTCAAAAAGAATTTTTTTTGCTTGTTTTAGAATACTTAGCAACAATATTCTTAAATTTATTCTGAACAGCGCATGGGCAATCATATCAATGAAAACTGGCCAAAAAAACTATAAACAGGACATCATGAGCATGAATAACTAAGAGGATACAAGTGCTGACATACAAATAAATATGTAATAAGTGGAAAAGAATTAATAATTATATACAAACTAGCATCTGAAGACAAGATGCATAAAGTAAGATTATTTATTTTAAAAATATTTATCTCTAATTCATATTTTACAGTATCTAGTAAAAATAAGCTCCAAAGGGTTAAATGGTTCAATATAACCATTGTAATTATTTTAACTGAATCTAAATTAGAATATATATCAGATATATATAGAAAAATAACATTCTCCTTTCCAAAGTAATAGAAGAACTCACAAGGGGAAATACTGACAGATATGAATATATAAAAATCAAGTAAAAATTAAAATCTAAAAAAGATATAAAGCCAGATTTGCCAACATTTATGTCATCAATTAAAATAAATTAAAATCTATGCTATCTGAAGAGATCAAATTTAAACAAATAATAATAATAAAGTACCAATCACTAAATGAAAGGTAAATTCATTAAAAGAAGGTTAACAAAAAAAAAAAAGACCAGAAACAAACGCTCATATTTAGTTATAGCAAAAGAGAGTAAACTGCAGCAAATTTGAAGTATCTTGTAAGAAAGAAAATGGTTTTGTTTAACATTATCACTCAAACCAGTATCATAATAAACCTGCAATACTGGTACTGTTGTTAAGATTATAAGTGGTTGTAGCTTTTGTGAAATTCACTGTAGTTATGTGTATGATATGATTATAGGTATGATAAGTCTTAAAAGTACCTTGTGATAAAGTCATTTCCCACTTTGTTATAATCCGCTGAAAATAGATATTGATATTACTAGGATATCAATAAATAATGTCAAAATAGAGAAATGATTATAAACATGATTCTCTAAATAATATTAGGCAGCAATTAAACTACTGTTCCATGTAGAAACACAAGTGAATGTTTATCATATAACATTAAAAAGCAAAACATAGAATTATAGGTACCTTGATTGCAACTATCTACAAAGACACATACTCATAAAAACAAATTCTGAAAGGTCACACCACAGTAAAAATTGGTTCTTGGAATAGGTAGAGTGATGATTACTTTTCTCTTTCATCAAATTTTTCAAATTATTTGTACTTGTAATTTAAGGAGAAAGAGAAGACTTTCACTTGATCACAGACAAGTTTGAGGTTTTGCTCATAAATTCTGGTTGACTGTGGTTCTTAATTGGTCACTGGAAAAAAGAGGCAAAAATATTTTTCAGCATTGGGCAACGTAACAAGAAAAGCATTGATTTGAGACATTATCTGTTAATGTTGTGAGGAGAAATATTTTAACTATTTAGAATCTAACCAGAACAGTCATTGTCTGGATATGGTATTCTTTTCTAATCTTCTCACTTCCATCTTCCATCTTTCTTTCAAATGCCCAACTCTTGGCAATGTCATCTTTCTACTGTTAGTTAGTCTTTATTGAATATACAAAGAATTCCTCTTGATTGGATGAAATAAAACACTCTCCACACCTGTAACACGGAAGCTCAATCACAGTCACATTTTGTTTCTCTTCTGCTTATTACTGACTTTCTTCTCTACACACTCTTGCAATGACGTGTGTTTATTCATATACACATGTGTCTTCTGTTTTGCTTTTTTTCTCTTCATAGAAAAAATATGGGAAATAGGAAATACCCAGTATAATTGTAAATATTGAACATGAAACCAAATCATCACTGTGAATATGCATTTTAAATTTAAATACCTCTCCTACTGGGAAGAAGTTCAGAGTATCCACCTTAGTTGGTAACTAAAAGCATCCCAGATTTGGAAGTTACTATAGTCTAAGGTAATGAAGTTAATTTACTATGTGCCATTGTGAATAGACTCCAAAGGCATTTTCAACTCAAGACAAACCCGTGCATCGTGCCCGTACCTGGTAAGAGGAAAGCATTCACATAGGAGCCATCTCACTTCTTCTCCTCCCACATCACCAGTGCACCCACTACTGCATTAGCAAGGAGAGGGATGTCCCCATAGATACCAAGAGGCTGTGGCACATATCCAAATCAAGGACAAGAGACACTCTGTGGCATTTCTCTTGTATCACAGTGATCAGTCCTTTCTTACCATCGGTTTCAATACCTCTGCTCCAAGCTCCCATGCTTCTCTATTTTACTCTGAAGAACATTCCTATTAACCAATTATATCAAGCCTTCTCTTTAAAACTTGAACTGCAAAACGCAGGAGTTGTTTCCTTTTTGTACTACGTTACTCAAACCAAAATAATTAATATGTTTTACAGATATCCATTAATAAAAATTAGCAGAGACACTGAGAGGGAGATTTGGCCAAGTGAAGTTCCCAACCAAACTGATTAACAATAGTGCTTAGATGGGTGCTGATCCAGACGCCACCAGAAAATCTACATAGTCTAGATGAAAAGTGACATTGGATTTCGGAAACTGTCCACTCACATGGCCCTCATTTACTAAATGTTTGACCGAAGAGTCAGTCGGTTGTCCTTCTTAAGAGCTCAGGCACTGGAATCAAAACTACTTGGGTTAGAAGCAAGGCTCTGCCACATAATGGTTTTTTTGTTTTGTTTTTAATTTTTATCCAGTTCCTAAATCTCAATGACTTTCAGTTTCCCCATCTATAAAGTGGGGAAAATAATCATAGCTATGCCACTGGGTTGTCGTGAGAGTTTAATCAGGATAGCATGCACGATGCAATGCTTGGAATGGATTAAACACGCTAACTCTGCTATTGCTACTGCTGCTACTGCCAGTAACTTTCATGACAATGTGAAATACATTATGCTAGGTACTATGATTGGTTAAATAAAAATCTACTATAATATACGGAACAAATTCAGTCTTGGAGTTTAGAAAAACATAATACTTTTCTTGTGCTTATCACTGCTTAAGATGATTTAATGAATTTGAATTTCCAACTCAAATCGCATTAGTTAAGTAAGGTGTGTTTTGTTTTTTTAAGTAAGGTACATTCTTATCAAGCCATGCCTCCTAAAAAATCTTCATATTTTTACCTTGTATCAGATAAAAAATGTCAAACTTTTAGACAAGTAAAACTCTTTCTGGCCTTTGGAGATAACAGAACAACATTTCTCATACTTGTCATTAAATCAGATCTCAGAATCTGAAGTTACATGATCAAGCATTTCAAAAATATGTTTGATCTTTAATTTCCACTTCTCTGATACTTAAAAATATTAATACCGAAACAGGATTGAGATAAGAACAGCATTTATCAAAAAGAGAAACCAGGTATCTGATTTAGGGTTGCTAATTAATATGTTATAAGAAAATACTACTGTCAAGTTATATTTTCTATTCACTCTTCCCAAAGTAATATAGAAAAATGTCCACCTCTACACCTTTGTTTATATTTTTTCTATATAAGAGACTGTTCTCTCCCTTATCAAACTTTTAAGATTTAATTCAGGTCCCAACTTTTTTGGAACAAATTCCTGAGTGTTTCAATCCTTAGAGGTCACTCCTCTGAATTCTTTTAATGACATATCTCAACTGTTAAGTATTTACCCAATGTGGTAAATGTCCTCTAAAATGGCCTCCAATGATCCCCACCACCTGATACTCACACCCTTGTGTAATCTCCTCTCCTTAAGAATGGGCTGAACCTAATAACTTGCTTCTAATGAAGAGAACAGGGCAAAAGTGATGGGATGTCACCCACCACTGGGATTAGGTGCAAAGAGACTATGGCTTCTGTCTTGCATGTACTCTCTTGCTCTCTGATGGAAATTACCCATATGAGCTACCCTATTATCCTACGGAGAGGTTCACGTGGCAAGGACAGAGGGCATCCTCTGGCCAACAGCCAGCAAGTAACTCAATCCTGACAACAGCCATGTGAGTAACAAAGTGCACCTTCTCCAGTCAAGCCATGCAATGACCACAGACTCAGTGCCTTAATTGTAGACTTGTGGGAGACCCTGAATCAGAGGACCCAGCTACGTTTTACTGGGATTCCTGACTCCCAAAAAGTATGATTTAATAATTGTTTGTTATGTTATAACACTAAGGTTTGGAATAATTTTCCATGCAGCAATAGATTCATTTAACTCCATATTCAGTCTCCATAGCTAGATTATAACTGCTCTGATGACAGCAACTGTGACATTTTGAATCGCCATCATTTCGACAGTGACCTTCACTGTGTGATGATGGTAAAGTTACAGAAATACTTACACAACAATTTTGAACAGTATATACAAGTATTACTTTAAAATAGTCACTATAAATTGCAGTATCTTCAAAAATCTGTAATTTAATTTGCAAAACAGAGAAAATATAAACATATGTATGTATATATGCATGTGTTTATAATAAGTAAATGCCCACAATAGAAACAGATCATTAATGACCAAATTTAGAAGAGGCAAAGAAGTAATAATTAAGGAAATGAAAAGTGTGATATCTGGAAAATCAGAAAACAGTATGGCTATCTGAAAAATATTTAAGAAAAAAATACTAAGCATTACAAAATCTCTTAAAACAACTATGGCATTTAATCCTAAAAATTAGAGAAATAGTGAACATTAATAGAAATGATGTCATTCATACATTATCTCTAATGGTGCCTATGAATTTCATCATGATAATTAAAGCAATAAAGTTAGGTGGATGAATTAAGCAAAGAAAATTCAAAGAAATTGAAATTGAATTCAAGACTCTAAAGAAGTTATTAATAAAGTATACATTCTACCAAAGAATAAATGGACAAAAATTTAAGCTCTCTTCTGGCAAACACTCTTCTTCTAACAGTTTTTAATTCAATAAACCATCTTTCAGTCCCTACTAGGTAATCATACCCCATGCCTGAAGCTGACCACCGGAAGCCTGATAAAACAGTTCACATTGCAGCCCAATTGCTTTGTGAATTTGTGATGTTTTAATTCTGTAAATCTCAACTCACCTATCAAGTTTACTGTAAAAAAGCAGAATATGTTTGGCACAGGTCATAAGGAAGAAAGTTTAGAAGGCATATTTCTGAGACGGAATACAACAGACTAGCATAGAACAGAATTGTGAAGTGCACTGTTCTTAGTGCAAGGGAACCAACTGTGGAGGACACAGACGTGATCTCCTTCCCCATGGATTTCACAGTATGAGAGAGAAAATGGACAATAAAACAAGTAAACGAGCAAAGAGAAACAAAAATGGCAACAGGTTGGAATAAGTGTTGTGATGGAAATAAGCAGGCTATGGGACAAATAATGGGCAGAGGGGCTGCTTAATAGTACGGCATCAAGGAAGACCTCTTTCATTTCCTTTGTGCAAAACGAATGTCCATAATCTTTGTCCATTTTTATACTGCGCTGTTGCTCTTTTTGTGTCAATCTGTGAAAGGTGTTTATATTAAGTAAATTAGGTTTTGTCTGTGACATGAGTTGCGAAAAGTTTTTTCTACCTCGATGTCTCTTGTGGCAATTTTGGTCATGTAGAAATAGTTTTCTTTTATGTAGTAATAAAATTTATTACTTTTTTCCCTATGGTTCTTGGTTTTTATCATAGTTGGGAAAACTTTCTTCATGCTGAAGTTATATAGAGTTCTCCCATGATGTCTTCTAGTCCTTTTAAGGTTTATGTTTTAGATTTACATCTATGGTCCATTTGAAGTTTCTGCTGGTGTAAGCTATGAAGTATGGATCCACTTCTCTTCCAGATGGCTACCCTGTTGGTTCATCATTATTTATTGAAAAATCAATTTTTCCCTACTGATATTACATGCCACTACAATTCATGTATGTATTCTACATTTTTTTCCATTAATCTTTTGCTTCATGCCCAGAACCAAATTGTCTTAAAAACTGAGGCATAATATGTTTTAATCTCAGGTGGTGCTAATTTCCACATCATCACTCTCCTTTTGCTGAATTTTCCTAGCTATTGGTGCTTATATATTTTCTGTAACAATTTAAGATCAGCCTATCTAGGTCCGAAAACATCCTGTAGGTATTTTTGTGTATGTCACATAAATTTATAGAATGAATTAGGAGAAACTGACAAGATGCTGAGATTTTCCATGGTGTATTATTCCAATTATTAAAGTATCCTTTTGGGAATATTAGAAGCTTTTTATAGGGTTTTTTCTACATAGAAGTTTGCATATTTCTTGTTAAGTTTATTGCTATTTCATGTATACTTTTTGATATCGAAAATCCATTATATCTTCTAAATGTCTGTAACTTTGTATATCCAAAAGCTACTGATTTTGTATATTAATTCATCTTTTACCACTGTTTAGATTTTTTTTTACTCTTTGTAAGAATTTTCAGCTGATTCTTTTGGTTTTCCAGGTATACAATCATATAAGCCACAATGATTTTCTATTTTTATATCTCTAATTTCTTTCTCTAATTGAATTGGTTAGTATTCCAGAACAATGTTAAATAATAATTGTGATAATGAACATCATTGTCTGGTTCTAAAATTAGCAAGAATACTTCTAGTCTTTCCACATTAAGTATGATACTGGATTTGGGATTAAAATATATATATTTTATCATATTAAGAAAATATTATCTAGTCACAATTACACTAGAGATTTTTCTTTCTGGTGTTAATTATAAACATTAAATTTTGTTGCTTTTTCATGTGTATGAATATAATCATGTGCTTTTCTCCTTAAATGTAATGTTAATAGATTTCCTTTTATTGAACCATTATTATATCCCTGAAATAAACCCCCTTAATCAGGATGTTTTATTCTTTTAATGTGTGTTAGATTCTGTTAACATTTTATTTAGGATGTTTGTGTAGTTATTTGCATGAACATGAATGATGTAAAGTTTTCTTTTAATTGTAACCTTTATTAAATTTTGATGTTAATATCATGCTCATATTATTTTAAAAATTGATAAATTTCCTTTTCCTGTTCCCTGAAATAGTTTAAATATCACTGACATTAGGTTTTAAAGGTTTGGTAGAATTCCCTTGTGAAATCATCAGGATCTAGTGCTTTTGTTGATGGGGGTACTATATATTTCTCCACCCTCCTCGCCCCCCCCAACTTAATATGTCTGTCTTTATTTTCTACATATTGGAGTCTTTTAGTAAATTATCTCTCTTGAGATAATTTAACCACTTTAACCACTTTATGCAGTTTTTCAAATTACTCATCTAGAGTTTAGAAAACAAAATCTCTTAAGGCTTAAATTTTCTACATTTTGAGGTATTTTCCCTATTATCCTTTCTTACATTATGTATTTTTGCCCTCTACATTTTTTATAATTTCATTAGCTAATATTTTAGTTTTCCCAAAGAAAAGTTCATCTCTTATCTAATCCATTGATTTCTGCTTTTATTTTTTTAATTATATCATTTTACTTTGCATAGATTGATTTTGTTGTTTTCTTCCAGCTTCCTAACTTACTACTCAAAGTAGCAAATGTATACTTTTTCTTCTGGGAGTTATTTATCTACATATCATAGATACTGATAGGCTGTATTTTTATTATATTTATTTTCTATATTTTAACAATTTTAGCTTGGATTTCCTTTTTTTTTTTTTTAACTTTGGGTTTATTTATTTATTTTATTTATTTATTTATGGCTGTGTTGGGTCCTCATTTCTGTGTGAGGGCTTTCTCCAGCCGCGGCAAGCGGGGGCCACTCCTCATCGCGGTGTGCGGGCCTCTCACCATCGCGGCCTCTCTTGTTGTGGAGCACAGGTCCCAGATGCACAGGCCCAGCAACCGTGGCCCACGGGCCCAGTTGCTCTGCGGCACGTGGGATCCCCCCAGACCAGGGCTCGAACCCGCGTCCCCCGCACCGGCAGGCAGCCTCTCAACCACTGCGCCACCAGGGAAGCCCGGATTTCCTTTTTGACATGACTTTGAGAGAAAGATTTTCTAATTTGATGAATTGTTTTAAATTTTATTCTCTTATTAATTTCTAGTTTTATTGTATTATTATTAGTGCAATTTTCCTTGTAGTACTGTAAATGTTTCATTTTTGTTAACATTCCATGCTCACTTGGAAAGAAGATGTATTCTCTGTTTTAAGGAAACATAGTTTTATACATCAATCAGATCCATCTTATTAATTATATTAACTAGGTCTTACAGATTTACATAGTTTGGGCCACTTGGTCTGTCATGAACTATGGAAGAAAATCAAGGCTCCTCATTCTAAATTGCTTATATTTCTTCCCCTAACATTACTTTGTTTTATGAATGGTACATAGATATATTTCACTGTTATATCTTCAATATGAATGCTTCAACCCTTAATAAAGTATTATTTTATCTTGTTTAACATTATAGAGTGCTCTTTTTATTTCATTTTAGGTTAATTTGACTTAGAGTAAAACTTGCCTTCTATCATCTAGATCATGACCCTAGCTTGCTTTTAATTTGCATTTGAAATAAACGTACTTATTTTACCTGCCAGTCTCTTTCCCTCTACTGTCTCACTTTTGTAAGGTTTATTATTTCTACTGTCAGCACAACTAAGATTATAGTCTATTTTGTTGCTCTAATCCCCATATTTGCTCTACTGTTAAAAGAGTTACGTGGATCTAGTGCTCCTGGCTAGTACTTTTGCTGTAGTTTTTTCAGACATCTTCAAAATTCCTGAAGACATTTCATGGGAACAATATTCCCTGAGTTGCACATGATCAAAATTGTTTACTATTGCTTTTGTACTTTAACAACATTTTTGCTGGCTATAAAATTCTTAAGTCACACTCTTTATCTGAAGATTCTGTAGATGTTGCTCCACTCTCTAGCACTGAACGTGTTATAGAACAGCTTAAGGTCACATTAATCTTTTCCTTCTACAAGTGACTCTTTTCTTGGCCACCCAAAGGATTCTTTCACTATCTTCAATGTTAAGCAATTTAATGTGGATGTTTTTACATGGATGCCTCTGGGGCAATTTCCATTGGGCTTGATATGCTTTTTAACATGTAAATGCAAGTCTTTTTTAATTTATGGAAGTTCGTTTAATTTATATCTTTCATTTTGTCACATAATTTCTGTTTTATTTATTAGCAACTCCAGTAATATGCATGATTGACTTCCTTTGCCTGTATTCTATAGCTATCATTTTATCTCTAATCTTTTTGAACTCTTTTTATATTTGTTTCCTTTTGCTCACTTTTCTCACATCCATCCTCTAGATTTTTGCTATGTTTCAGCAGTGTTATTTCTTATTTTCCTGCCAACTTTACCTTTATTTCTATGATGGTTTTATTTCACTCTTCTATTTCTTTCTTGAGCCTCCTCACTATTCACCTACCATCTCTTTTCTGAGTTCTTGTATTTTACAGTTGCACTAACCCTTCAGAGAGACATTTATTTCTTTAAGGTTTTGTTTTGCTTTATTTTTAAATTTATGGCACAATGTTCAAGAACAATTTTTGTCTCTTTCATGGCTACATTGTTTTGTTTTGTTTTGTTTTTTCATGATCCTTCCTTACTGAGCTTTTGGTTTTCCTGTTCACTTCCTCATATTTTCCTTGTGATTTTCTTTAAAAAGATCTTGGGCTGGTTCTTTTTTGTATCATAGTAGTAACACTGGTACTTTTTTTCTGTACCAGCTGTTTGCTGGAGATTCATGTGGGGACAGATCCAGGGACATGTTCCAGGATAATAGCACTTTTTCTCCTGATAAAGGATTTTGTTTGTATATTTATTTGCTCTTTACACTTCCTCAGCCAATGGACATGGCAGCTGTGGCAGTTTTCTTAACTCAACATTCTTTTCTCCACTGCAACAGAAACTGCCTGTTTGCTGAACTATTCTCTGTATTTTCTTATGATTAACCCATCTTCACTGCTGAGAACCAAACCAACCCAAAGGGTCTGAGAAAGCCCTTGCTATCTGCTGGTTCACCCCATGTGTGCTGTTATAAAAACAGAGGTCAAGCATTGCACCTCAGTATGTGTCCCCCTTCTTCAAAAATGGTCCTCTTCTAGAACATCGGCTGCATTCTGTCTCCATTCTGTTCCATTTCCACATCCTACTGTACAATGTCCATAGCTTTGGGTAGAAATTCATTTTGGGGGGTATCTGGGGTTTTAGTAGTCTCCTAGTTTCACCAAAAATGGTTCTTAACATTTTTGTTTCTCTTTCACCTTCTTGTTTTGGATAATTTCTGGGAAGAGGATGCCATAACGTGATTGTAAACTACCACATTCAAATCAGAGGTCCAATCCTAAATTCTTTAATTTTTAGTCTTAACAATTGAACATTCTCGGACTTCCCTGGTGGCGCAGTGGTTAAGAATCCGCCTGCCTATGCAGGGGATACAGGTTCGAGCCTTGGTCCGGGAAGATCCCACAGGCTGCTGAGCAACTAAGCCTGTGCGCCACAACTGCTGAGCCTGCACTCTAGAGCCCGCGAGCCACAACTACTGAGCCCATGTGACACAACTACTGAAGCCCGTGCACCTAGAGCCTGTGCTCTGCAACAAGAGAAGCCACCGCAATGAGAAGCCCACGCACCGCAACGAAGAGTAGCCCCTACTCGCCACAACTAGAGAAAGCCCACATGCAGCAACAAAGACCCAACGCAGCCAAAAATTAAAAAAATAAATAAATAAAATTTAAAAAAACAAACAAACAATTGAACATTCTCAAAATCCACACATTTTATATGGTTAGGAATTGAGTTGGAAGTACTAAGAAATAATAATAGCCATCTGCTTTGTATCTGGCACTGGGCATACACATATATTTATTTTATTCTGTAGTCCTTAAAACAGCCCTGCAAATGAGGTATTATTATCTTCATTTTACAAATGAACAGCAGAGCCCAGATTTCAACCTGGATCTATCTGACTCTAAAGCCCACATTCTTTACTCCAAACCACACACAAATAAATTCTTTTTCTCTACAGACAATTTTTAAATGTTTAATTGTTGTGGAAACAAAGGAATTCAGATTGATTAGATTATGGCATTATTTCCTTGTTCTGGAAATTAAATTTCTTTAGTCTCCTCCAAATACTTTTTTAAACCACTGGTTACATATAGGAGGAAAAATTTTAGAACAGAAATGGTTGCATGCTATCGAACAAGGACTGGACTTCCTAAACTGTAAAACCACAAAGCCCAACATAACACAACCAATATGCTGTTTGGTTTTGTCCCCTAAGCAACTGACCAAACACTACTATAAAAGTGCCTGCCAATGGATTTGACAAAGATTAAGAATGTTGATATACCCCTACCTAAAAAGTAAACTTTGAATAAACATAAATAATAAACAGGCGAGCATTCAGGTGACAATTTGAGAGTAAATTACAAATGCTTCATTTTGGACATAATTGATAAAATTACTTCATGAACGTTTTTAACTTGCTACATGTACGAAAACTACAGACACATTCACTATTTCAAACAGTTACAGATAGAAATTAGCAATTGCTACCATACTTTTCTTGCCATTCAAAACAAAGAAAGCACTGCACAAATCTTCCCTTCTTTCAAAATAAAGTTTTATTTAAAATTTTTCATAGATATCCTCTAAAGATAGCACTGAAGAAGACACAATAGAAGAGCACTGTGTTTCAAATTAAGACTTGAGTTTTTATACCAGTTCTACACTATTAATGGTGTGAATCTGGGCAAGTTACTTAACCTCTAAACTTCAGTGCCTGTGCCTGTAAAATAGACTTGGAAATACCTCTCCTTGGTGTTCCTGTGTGGCTAATACCTGTGTAAACTGGCTAGCATAGTTTCAAACACATAGTAGATTGTCAGTAAGTATTTACTGAATCTGAATAACATTATGAACAATTTCTTGTTTCTCCGTTCTGCTGCACTGATCTAATATGATAATAATTATATATCATAATATTATGACATTACGATGAATGATAACAAACTTAAGTTGCTATCAACTTAAAATCGACTGTTACAGACACAAGTTGACTCATCCATATGCTGCCTACAAGAGACACACTTTAGCTGTAAGGACCTACACAGGTAAAAAGTGAAGGGATAAAAAAGATATTCCATGCAAATGGAAACCAAAAGAAAGCTGGAATATCTATACTTTTATCAGACAAAATAAACCCTAAAACAAAGACTGTAATAAGAGACAAAAAAGGGTGTTACATAATGATAAAGGGGCCAATCCAAGAAGAAGCTGTAACATTTGTAAATACAATAACTGTAGAGAACTTTAATACCCCGCTTACATCAATGGGTAGATTCTTGAGACAAAAATCAATAAGGAAACATCAGCCTTGAATGACATGTTAGACCAGATGAAATTAACAGATATCTACAAAACATACCATCCAAAAGCGACAGAAGACACATTCTCCTCAAGTGCACATAGAACATTTTCCAAAACAGATCACATGTTAGGTCACAAAACAAGTCTTAATAGATTTAAGAGGACTGAAATCATATCAATGGTATGAAACTAGAAATTAATTACTTGAAAAAAACTGGAAAACTCACAAATATGTGGAGATAAAACAACATGCTAATAAACAACCAATGGGTCAAAGAAGAAATCAAAAAAGAAATCAAAAAATGCCTTGAAAAGAATGAAAATGGAAATGTAACATACCAAAATTTATGGGTTACAGCAAAAGCAGCTCTAAGAGGGAAGTTCATAGCAATAAATGCCTACCTCAAGAAACAAGAAAAATTTCAAATAAACAACCTAACTTTACAACTCAAGGCACTACAAAAACAACAAAGCCCAAAGTTAGTAGAAGGAAGGAAATAACAAAGATTAGAGCAGAAATAAATGAAATAAAGACTTAAAAGAATATAAAAAAGATCAATTGAACTAAGAGTTGGTTCTTTGGAAAAAAAAAACAAAATTGATAAATGTTTAGGTAGACTCACTAAGAAAAAAGTGTGAGGACTCAAATAAATAAAATCAGAAATGAAAGAGGAGATATTACAACTGGTATCATGAAACTACAAAGGATCATAAAAGACAATTACAAACAATTATATGCCAATGCATTGGACAACCTAGAAGAAATGGATAAATTCCTGGAAACATACAACCTATCAGGCCTGAATCATGATGAAACAGAAAATCTTAACAGACTGATTACCAGCAAAGAGATTGAATCTGTAATCAAAAACCTCCCAACAAACAAAAGCCCAGGACCAGACAGCTTCACTGGTGAATTCTACCAAACATTCAAAGAAAAATAAATACCAATCCTTCTCAAATTCTTCCAAAAAACAGAAGAGGGGGAAACTCTTCCAAACACATTTTACAAGGCCAGCATTACCCTGATTTCAAAACCAGACAAGAATGACACAAAAAAGAAAATTACAGGCCAGTATCTCTGTCGAACACAGATGAAAAAATCTCAACAAAATATTAGCAAAACAAATTAAACAATACATTAAAAGGATTATACACCATGATCAAGTGGTATTTATTTTAGAGATGCAAGGATGATTCAACACCCGCAAATCAGTCAATATGATATACCACATTAACAAAATGAAGAATAATAATCACATAGTCACATAATCACCACAATAGATACGGAAAAAGCATTTGACAAAATTCAACAGCTATTTATAACTAAAAGCTCCCAACAAAGCGGGTATAGAGGAACGTACCTCAACATAATAAAGGCCATTTATGATGAGTCCACAACTAACATCATACTCAATGGTGAGAAGCTGAAAGCTTTTCCTCTAAAATCAGGAAAAAGACAAGGATGCCCACTCCCACCACTTTTATTCAACACAGTAATGAAAGTTCCAGGCAGAGCAACTAGGCAAGAAAAGGAAATAAAAGGTATCCAAATTGGAAAGGAAGAAGTAAAGCTTTCATTATTTGCAGATGACATTATATTAGACACAGAAAACCCTAAAGACTCCATCAAAAACCTGTTGGAACTCATAAACAAATCAGTGAAGTTGCAGGATACAAAATCAATTTGCAAAAAGTCTGTTGTGTTTCTTATTTATACTAATAACAAATTATCAGCAATGTTTTGAAATGTTTTTTAAATCTCATTTACAATTGCATCAAAGAGGTAAAATACTTAGGAATAAATTTAACCAAGGAGATGAAAGACTTGTAGATTGAAAACTACAAGATAGTAATGAAAGAAATTGGAGATGACAAAAATAAACAGAAAGAAATTTTGTGCTCATGGATCAGAAATACTGATACTGTTAAAATGTCATTACTACCCAAAGTAATATACAGATTCAATGCAATCCCTAATAAAATTCCAGTGTCATTCACTGAAATAGAACAAACAATCCTATAATTTGTATGGATACACAAAAAAAACATAAATAGCCAAAGCAATCTTGAGGAAGAAGAAGAAAGCTGGAGGCATCATACTCCTTGGCTTCAAGTCATATTACAAAGCTATAATAATTAAAACAGTATGGTGGGACTTCCCTGGCAGTCCAGTGGTTAAGACTTTGCCTTCCAATGCAGAAGGTGCAGGTTTGATCCCTGGTCCGGGAGCTAAGATCCCACATGCCTTGCGGCCAAAAAACCAAAACATAAAACAGAAGCAATATTGTAAAAAATTCAATAAAGACTTTAAAGAATGGTCCATGTCAAAAAAATCTTTAAAAAAAAAAAGATTTGCTTTAAAAATTTTTTTAAAGAAATAAATAAAACAGTATGATAGTGGCATAAAAACAGACATATAAATCAAAGGAACAGACAGCCCAGAAATAAACCTATGCTTATATGGTCAAGTAATTTACAACAAAGGAGCCAAGAATATACAATGGAAAGGGGAGAGTCTCTTCAATAAATGACGTTGAGAAAACTGGACAACCACATACAAATAAAATGAAACTGGACCACTATCTTACACTGTATACAAAAACTAACTTAAAATAGATTAAAGACTTGAACATAAGACCTGAAACCATAAAATTCCTAGAAGAAAGCAAAGATGATAAGTTCCTTGACATAATTCTTGGCAATGATTTTTTGGATCTGATACCAAAAGCAAAGGCAAAAACAATAAATATCTGATACAGAGCTAATATTCAAAATATAGAAAGAACTCATACAACTCAATAGCAAAAAAAAAAAAAAGAGCAATTATTAAAAACTGGGAAGAATATCTGAATAGATATTTTCTGAAGAAGACATACAGATGGCCAACAGACACATGAAAAGACGCTCAACATCACTAATCAACAGGGAAATGCAAATCAAAACACAATGAGATATCACCTCACACCTATTAGCATGGCTTATCAAAAAGCCATTCTATTGGAAGGCACTGTGTACCCTGCAGAGAGGGTAAATTTTATTGGGTTATACAATTTGAGTGTTCTCAGTTTTTTCAACCCCTGATCCTGAAAGGTCTACAATTTAGTAGGAAGAAAAAAATGAACCAAATAAGTGCAAATAAGACTGTGTAAGATAAGTTTAGTGCAAGCAAAGCCACAGGAGTCTAGAGAAAGAGAGTATCTCTTTCACCTGGGTCAATAAGCCTAGCAGTTACACACGCGGAGTTTGAAGGAGAGACAGCCTGTGCTCTCATCCTGCTCAACCACTTACTAGCTGCATGACCTTGAGCAATTTACTTAAACGCCTTTAGCCTCCGATTCCTCATCTTTAGAATTGGGGTTGTTGAGAGGATAAAACACACCAAAGCGTAAGGCCCAGCACTCAGGACCCATGAGTTAATGATAATATCACTGTCATCATCTAAGTCACACAGTTCAGGACAGAAAAGTTTTACATCTATTCCCATTTCTATCAAAGATATGCTGTCAGTTCCCCCATAGAATGTTGTTTATGGTGATTTAAACAAACAAACAAAAACCTACTTGCTGTTAGTTCTAGCTCACATATGTTTGGAATAAAAAAATAGACGAAGTAAGATATTATAAAGCAATAAAAACACAATAACATACTTGACTGCACTATCAACGAAGTAATTTAATTACTTGTTTCTAGGAGTCTAGATTGCTTTAATTCTAAATTGAAAATGCTGCTTCTTGTTTAAATTTCAATTCTTAATTTAGAAATAAAAAGACTTAAGGAAACACACACAGGTCCTTTAGGTAGTTTATTTTTCTAGAATGGGATATTTTACTTCGCTTCTAATCTTCTGGCATTCAGTCCTGTGAACTGCTAGACAGACCTGAGTTGGATTTTGCCAAAACCACAAAGCCAAGAGATGGCACCTGGGAAGTTCATGACTAATTTTAACCTTAAAAATAAGCATCTTTGCCAGAAATCTGTAGTAAAATGAGGCAACATCAAAGTTGTAGTCAACTGAGGCAACAACAACAACAAAAATACCTATCAATATTTAGAGCTATGAAATTAGCATTAAACATCATTTACACTTTAAATTTCTAAGAGCATTTTTTTGTTGCCCACTCTTTCACACTTTCCATGTTTGCCTTAGATATGACAGGAAGCTTGTGAAAATGTCAATATAAAGATTTTTAATTTTGCTATTGACTATGGAATAAAAGAAAATGAACTACCTTTTCCCATAAAATGTCTCAACACAAGAACAGATTGTTTCCAAAAAATTTTTCTAATCACTCCTTTTTTAAGGGGAAAAAATCTTTTAATGTCCAACAGAAGATAATGAAATAAATAATGATCCATATGTAATATTTTAAATAATGTTTTGGAGTAATGTTAATTCCTTCTGGAAATACTCATCATGTATGTGGGGGGGGGGTGGAGGAAGTACAATACAAAATAAATATCCCATATATTTTCCAACTGAAACAAAAAGGAAAGAGAGAACAGTGAAGGGAGGGGAAAGAAAGACAGGAGACAAATGAAGTATGACAAATTTTAACAGTGAGATTGTTAGAATTTTGCTGATTTTGTTGTTCTCTATACTTTTATAGTCTCCAAGCTTTCTACAAGGAACATATTTGGTTTCATAAGCAAACAAATGAAAAATCTTGAATCTGAAGCATTATCTGTTAAATGGGATAATTCCTGCCCACTACACAGACATTTTCCATCAAGAAAATCACTACCAATTCTTAAAATTATGAAATCATAAATGAGGAAGCCCATATCTTCAGTTAAAATGTTATTTAATGTTAAATGTTATTTTTCCAAATCTTCAGTTAAATGTTATTTTTTAGATGTATTAACTCTTGCTGGGCAACCAATATGCCATTGAATCTTTGCCACTGAAACAGGTTCACCAACAGACTAATTTCTAACGCTAACCTAAGACAGATTTTTTTTTTTTTTGAACCTAACCCTTTAGTTTAAAACACTTATTGGCTGCAGGAAAGCACTCCTAGATATTCTAATGGACTTAATCAAGTACGTTAATGCAGTTGTGTAAGGAAGCGTTTGATTTAATTTACACTGAACACTATCAAGTCCTTCAGGTTAATAAGAAAACGCTGACCAAGCAAGCAGAAGCTAGAATACTAGCTTTGATATGTTTGAAGCTCTAGTTTCCTGGCACATGGAGAAAAAAACATAAAGCTTAATATACAGCAAAGCAATCAACAGGTAATAATTTCATATCCCAAGCCAGGACACACTATCTCTCATTCCCACAGAATCATCTCTGCCTGCTCAACTACTCCCCAGTTGCCTAGCCTCCTCCTTGGCTTTCCTGAGCCTTCCCCAATTTGGCCAAGCAGAAGGGGACCATGGGCAGGCCCTGCTGCTAAGCGTCTTCCTAGGCTCAGAAAATAAGATACTATCAGACTGGCCTCACAGCTCTCAGAAAAGCTGAAAACGCTGAGCCACACCAGGGCTGAAACTTACTTGTCACACACACACACGCACACACACACACACACATATATACACAGAATATGATTGTCACCAGACTCTCACAAAACTGATAAATGAATTACATTCTAAAAAGTTGGTTTGGTTGCAAGAATTACAAATATCGTCTCTGGGGAAACAAATTGCCCACCGCTGTCTGCAACTCAGTAGGGATTACAGTATGCTACCCTTAAGCTTGTTTATTACAACTATTAGTTTTTTACTAACACATGACAGAATATGAGTTTCCTACACCTTTCTATCCATAAGAAAATTCATTTCTCTTAGATCAAACATATGTCAAATACCTAATGACATACAGTTACTATAAATTTAAAAAGAGAGAAAACGAAACTTGAAGCGAACCTCAGAATTCCTCTCAATGTATGTATCTTTAGTTAAATTATGCCAGAGAATGCAATCCTTTACATTGGTGGTCTCTACAGTGAGGTACACATATCCCAAAAGGGTGTATAAGAATATCTGTATGCAAGAAATCTCTGCTTATATTTATCTCAAACATTTATATTTTCTGGAGTTTTTCAGTTAACATAATTTATAAGAACAATAGTACATGCATGTGGTTTATAAATTAATATGTATATTATTACAGTTATATACTCAATATTTTTATCAGTAAGGATGTTTGTTTTTAAAAGTTTGAAATCTGATAATCAGAACTAGAAAATCAGAACTAAAAATCTATATATAAAAATCAGTGTGCTAATCTCTACCTGAGCAAGAATCTTTACCCAGCTCAAGGCAATAGACAATCCATTTCACTTATAGTTTATCACAAGCACTTCAGAACCAGAAAATATTGCTATAAAGCACTGAAATATTATATATTCTATCAATACTTCCCACAAAGTGTCTCTAATGACTCAAATATATTTGGCTAATGGGCCGCAGCTTGTACCCTTTATCACACTTCATTGTGCATTTTTCCTTTCTGCTACTTCCTTTATCTACTTCCTGCTCCTTCTCTGAGTTTTTATTTTCTTGTCCTGTGCTTTACTACATATGTTTAACAGGCTATATGGCATGATACATTGTTAGTAAAAGGAAAATAAAACTACATTTCAGAATCTTGGTTGGGGTTCATAATATTGAATTGTTTTATTGAGTATTTCCATTGAGAAAACATCAGTGGTTCAATATACTTCCTTGATCTATTCTGGATTTCTCTTGTTTTTAAATATTTGGGGCAATTTCTTATAAGATTGCTTCTTTCTCCAACTCTTTCCAAACAACAAAAGAATATTTTCTAAAATCAAATATTTAAGAAGGTTATATGGAGGTATAATTATGATTATATGGAGGTATTTTTTTAAAGCCATTGTAATCAGAGAAGTACGTACAAAATCATTGAAAAGACAAGAAGAGAATAATCAATCAATTTAAATAAGATATTTTTCTCCAATTTCTGACTAAACTACATTTTAGTTTCTTAAAGACCATACACAAGGGTGCAGATTGATGTAATACCTCAGAATTCATGGACATAAGAAAATGTAACAGAAAATGACAAATAGGAAAAATTTTTTTTTTCAAAAGAGTGACAAATACTGAAAAGCATATATGGACTGGTAAATTTAATTTTAAATTCAAGAAAATGTCTAAAATGGCCATGAATATTTAGAAAAAGATGTAGCCGCATGTGAATAAAAAACAAAATATATCAAACTAGCAGCAGTTCCTTTTTAAAACATGGTTTCCATAGTGATAGATCAAGGAACTGCATAACATAGCTTGATTTCAGAAAAAAAAAAAACAGGTAAAATTTCTTAAATTATTCATGTTCAATGAGATGGCAATTTTAGCCCAAGTGAAAGGTTTTGCTTTGGGTTTTTATTTTTTAAATTGAGATATAATTGACATAAAACATCATATTAGTTTCAGGTGTATGGAAGGTTTTTAAAGATGGGATTTAGTTAGGATGAGTTTTACATTCTATCAATACATGTTTTCAAAAGTACAGAATGGTGTTAGCTGGTGCCATTCATTTACTCATCCAAAACCACAGTTATTGGGCACATACCATTTCAATTATTCTGAAAAATATGTTTAGACTTTAGCCAATTGCTAGCTTTATATCATTCAATAATGTGAAATCACTAACAAAAAAGCTAAAAATCTTAGGGTTAATAAAGATGTTGTATAATATCAAGGAGGGTAAGAATTCACTACACTCAGTTCTACCCAATTCACCTTTGCAGAACTGTAGGCCACTACATATTTTAAGACAGGAAAGTGACCAATTAAAGTATATCCAGAGAAGGGCTATAAGGTTACAAGACGTCTTAATCTGGAAACCATTTCATATGAATATTTAGTAACAGGAAAATCATCTTCAAACTCTTATAGCCATGTCATTTAGAATGAAAAGAATTTAAATCAACAGTAATAGAAACAGATAAACAGTGCAATATAATGAGGAATTTTCTAGTACAGGCATACCTCGGTTTATTGCGCTTCACTTTATTGCACTTCACAGATACTGTGTTTTTTACAAATTAAAGGTCTGTGGCAACGTGCATCCAGCAAGTCTATTGATGCCATTTAGCCAACAGCACTTGCTCACTTTGTGTCACATTTTGGTAATTCTCACAATATTTCAAACTTTTTCATTATTATTATATTTGTCATGGTGATCTGTGATCAGTGATCTTTGATGTTACTACTGTAATTGCTTTGGGGTGCCACGAACCAGGCACAGTGATGTTGTGTGTTCTGACTGCTCCACTGACCGGCCGTTACCCTGTCTCTCTCCCTCTCCTCAGGCCTCCCTATTCCCTCAGACACAATATTTAAATTAGGCCAATTAATAACCTTACAAGGGCCTCTAAGGGTTCAAGTGAAAGGAAGAGTCAATTGATGCAGCAAACTTTACTGCTGTCTTATTTTTAAAAATTGCCACAGCTACCCCCAACCTTCAGCATCCACCATCCTAATCAACACTGAGGCAAGACCCTCCACCAGCAAAAAGACTGGCTCACTCAAGGCTCAAATCACGGTTAGCGTTTTTTAGCAATGACGTATTTTTTGATTAAGGTTATGTACATTTTTAGTCATAATGCTACTGCACACTTAACAGACTACAGTACAGTGTAAACATAACTTTTATATGCACTGGGAAACCAAAAGATTCATGTCACTTGCTTTACTGCAGTGGTCTGGAACTGAACCCACAATATCAACAAGGTGTGCCTGTAACTAAAACTGGTGTAAGATGATATTTCAATCAGTCATTCGAAATATTTAAGGGCAATTTAGATCATCAACCTCAGGGATCAAATCAACTTCAAGGATCAACTTCAAGGCTTGGAATGAGAGAATGATTAACTGATCCATTCTTGAAATCAAAGATGATTATTGTGCAGTGAAAGAAATATGAGGAGAGGATATATTCAGGTGCAGATGTGGGTCCATTTGCCTCATAGATGTGGGTAAGTTCAAGGAAGGTTTCAGGAGAAGCACAGAAGAAATAACAAATGGTCTGAGTTTTGATGAAAAAGTTGGGTTTAGCCACATGCAGGAGACGGACTGATGGTAGCAGGAGGACCAAAGAAAACAACACAGGTAAAACCACTAATACTAGAGAAAAAAGAGTAGCTGCAAGGGACTAAAAGTATTTAAGCTTGGTTCCATTGTCTTCCAACTCCTGAGCTTTTATGAGCCAAAAGAGCTTTCTGTGCTCCACACAGAATGATGATTTTCAGGCTTTTCTCAATCTTCCTTCCCTATGTTTCAAATCTGGATGTAGACTTCCATCTTGGGCCACTTTACAATAATTATATTAGATATAATGCCTAGGCTTTAGTGAATTTAAATCTGAAACAATCTAAACAATTTTCTGAAAACTGTGTAATATGCCAAGAGGTATAAACTGTGGCTAGAGACCTTCAGGATTTGAGAACTGACCCTTACCCTTACATTCCCTAATTCTAAGTAAAATCTTCACTGCCTAAAGTGTGAACTTCTTTATCATAGCTTTGCCAGCCCTCCATCATCTGGCCCCGGCCTTCCCCTTCAGCTTTCTCTCCTACCTTGTCCTCTTACATATCCTACCCTGGGTCCAACCTCTCTGCTTATTGCTCTGCAATCATGCTCTGATGCTTCCACCCATCTTTGCTCCAACTGTGCCACCAGCCTGGGTGCACCCTTTCCGCTGCTGCCTCTTGCTGCCAACCCATCTCTGAGGACCAAGCAGAATGTCTCTTACTCCCAGGGAGCCCCGCAGTTCTACTCCTGAAGTTCCAGAGACTTCATTCACCACTGTGGACCCTCAGGGATACTCTGTGTTGTCTTATGTGCACATGTCTTCCCTGCTAGGCTCTGGGCTGGCTGAGAAAAGCAGAGTTTTTCATTCATCTTTATTTCTCCTGTCACACCTACGAAATCACTTTGCACAGAGTCGTCTCTTGGCAAACTCTCTTGTTCAATTTATTCACAAATATTTACTGAGCTCCTACTATGTACCAGGCTCTGTTCTAGACACTGAAGATACATAGGTGGGAGGGGAAAAATAAACAATCAGCAACCCCTGCCCTCATGGAGCTTCCACTGGTGGGTAGAGGGAGGTCTAAGCAGTAGACTAGAAAGAGGTCCAGGCCACAGCATCAAGAACATCCTGCAATAAAGATATATTAAAAAAAAAAAAAAAAAAAAGAACATCCTGTCGTCAGCCATCAAGCCATATGATAGTCAAAGATGAAGCCCTTGCCACCTTCTACTTCTGTCTGTCTCCTGGCTTCCCCTCAGCTAGACCCATGGATGTATCCGATTCCAGGCACTAACCCTAGCAACATCTGACATTCCTAAAATCTTAAAACAAGATGTACTTAAATGCCTCATCCCCGACACTGGGGCATTGGTACTGAGTCACTCTCGCTGCTAGAATGTTACCCAATACTGACCACGGGGTTTTCCATGTTATATTCCAATGTGCCTTTATTGCTAATCAGATACAGCTGACATTATCATACAAACGTCATCTATTGTTATCTAAAACTTTCTCTGCTATCGGCAGAGTAGAGATAAATTGTTTCAATCTCTTTTCCTACAACCAATAAATTGAATGTATATTGGGAAGTCACAGTGGGATGAGCACTGTTTAAGAGATTTAAAAGCTGCGATCAAGCTAAGGTTATAAGAGTCTGGGAAACTCCTCTCCATTAAACATACTACAAGCATCCGTCAATATACAAGACTGCTTTTCAAACATTAAACTGGTAGAAGGAGATATCACTGACCACTTTACAAGGTCAGCTTAGCACATGGATTGATGAATCTGAGTTAGTAACTGCCTATAATTTATGATCTTTTTGGGTCCCTTAACGTTCCAGTCTGACTAGATAGTGACACCATCCCATGACCATGCTAGATGCCCTTCCTTAAAAGGGAAACAAAATGGAATTTTTTTGGTTAAGGCAAAAGACTTTCCACTCTACCGGTCCCAATTTTTCCGCATGTCAAACGTAGTCCATGAATTCTTGCCTGGATTCTGACCCCTGGGTACATTCATTACATAGTCTCATGGGTAAAATATTCCTAAAAAAATAGCATTATCACCAAGAAATGGAGTACACAGCAGCATCTGAAATTATAATAAACAAACCAAAATGGTGTTCAGCAATATAAAACAGTAAATATTTTAGCAAGGAATTCCAACCATCTGCAAGTCTTAGGTGGCCAAATGTGAGAAGTGACAATCTGCGAAAACAGCAATAGTCTCAAAACTGAAGGGCTGTTTTCATAGACAACCAGGTTGACAAAGCCTAATGGCACTACTATCAGTTATACTTACTTTCATGGATTAGTGTACATGCATTTTCAAAGTCAGAGGAAACAAATATTTGCATAACATTGTTACTAACTTGTTACCGAGCACACTAAACTGCTTGATTTGATGCTTTTAATACTATACCAAAATCACCTCCACAGCAAATAATCTAAATAACGAAAGTAAAGATTTGCAAATTCCTATTTAGAATAAACACATTCTTTCATTCACTTATCTTCCTGGAGTACCTTCAACGTGTAAGCACAGCTCTCGGAAGTATGGATGATAAAACATGGTACCCATTTATAAGAAACCTAGATGACTATAGGCACTTAAGAATAACTTATTCAGTTTGTAAACAACTGACACACCCACTTTTTACCTAGAAAATCTCAAGCTTAGGACTTGACAAATTTATCATCCTACTTAATTTCCTTAGGGTCCATGTCGAACAATGTTTCAAAAGTTAATTAGATCATTCTTAGGATACTGTGCTTCAAATTATCTAGTTAGTATTTCTGAGTAATCCATCTATCATTATAAATGTAAAATTACTCAGATATAAAGCTTCTGCATTTGCCATTGGTTTTAAGCATGTTTTTCTTGTCAAACTAATGACATTGTTCACTTTTCTCTTTTTTACCAAGATCTTTTTCAAAAGATCCTGATTTTTTTACCCTCCGCAACCCCTAAATTATGCTAATTATACAATAACATTCAAAAAATACTAAGTATAACAATATAATTAAAAGATAACCTCCTGAGAAACAGTGGGTAGGAGAGATAAAATAGATGCCTTCGTTGCTAAGTGAGTCCCTAGGAGCTAACTGATTAAATATCGCCAAGCACCAAATTTGCCTTCTATTGAATAGATTGTTTAAATAAAAAAAGAAGCATGAAAACAGATTTTCATCTTCAACTATACCCAGGTAGGACTGGGAGTAATTTCTCAGAAACCAACTTTAACTGTCTATTAAAATTCACTGTATTGTGAAAACCAGTACACATTGGGAAATATTCCCTCATCCTTGTTTATAGCACTGATTTTCAATTTTATAGTACATAGATGTTCCAGAAAAACATCATGTATTTAAGGCAGAAGAATAAACGTTTAAGTCAGAGACTTATCAACAACTGCTTCAAAAAGACAGCTTACACAATTACTGGTTTAAGGGAAGAAAACAAGACTCAAATTTGAAGTAAGGCCTTTTCCATTTTCAAGCTGTCAGGTTCTATTTCTCTCCCAATTAGAGGTTAAACTTGACTGTTCTGTTTTACTTTTTAGAATTCCAGTTTGTCATTCAGAAAAAAAAATATGCAGTGCCTTAAGCCGTGAATAACAAGATGCCATAAATGTAGAAGTGATGTAAGCCAAACATGCTTACATGAACATCTAAAACTCCACTATAGCTTCTCTATCACTCATCTTTCTTCACTCTTTCTTCATGATGAGTCTATACTTGGCTTTGCAGTTACTTCTGGTATGTGTATTTTGATAGTATACATTGAAGATAGATCAAATGTAATATAGCAAAATTATGACTGCTTTCATGATAGCAAACTCATGGTTCAAATCCAACAATGAAAAGGAGTAAAAAAAATTTTCTATTAAACTCCAAATTACCTTATATACAGAATTTAAGATGTGCACATCATACCATGATATGCAAAAATCCCTTATAAAATTATTGACCAGGATTTTGGTCCTACCACATGAGTCAGCCCTCTAGAAGGGTCTATTTGTTATTCAACACTGGAATATAGAGCCACTTACAGGTACTTTTAGATCCAAGTTAAAAAACTATTGTAGACTAATCTACCTAAATTTATGTTTATTCAAAACTGACTTAAACCCTCCTATAGTTGTATATCTTACAAGAATAATTAGGATTTGATTCGCTTTAAATGTGTCCAAAAGTAAAATTAAATAGAAATTACTCTGCTCCTGTACTAAGTTTCTGTTCTGGCTTATATTTTCACATTTTAACTAGGTGGTCAAATAAAACCTCAGTAATTAAACTTTTACCCTGTTTCCATGTACCCAAGTTTCAATTTTAATAAATGAACAAAAGTTACATAATTAAGTATCCATTGATTCATTCATTCATTCACTCACAAATATTAATTGAGCATCTACATATAAAGAGCCAAGCTCCATGTTAGACTCTGGGAAGCAGAAAGAAACAAGGAAGACCTGGACTTTACAGTGTAGTTCAGGTTGTCACTACCACTTCAATCAGATGCAGTGAGGAAATCATCACAAAATGCTCTCATGAGGAAAGCATGTCAAAAGTGTACCCATGCACACTGTGTAGAGAAAACTCATAATTGTTATCTCTGTGAAAGTACAGTATTGAAAATTTGGAAATCTTATCATTTTGTGCTATATATTTCCTCTTAGATTAAAAAAAAGTTAGGACTCATTCCCATCTCATTTAGCATGATGCATAATGAAGGCATGTGTGTGTATGTACATGAAAGTGTTCATACTGGGATAATTAAAGAGCTAGGAAGCAATTTCGTGAATAACAAAATTGCCAAAAAACATTTTCAATACTTTCCCTCAATTATTCAATTATTCTTACTTCATGTACAAATATAAAAACTATTTCAAAAGCCTGATGTCTGCACTAAATATTTACCTTTAAAAATTCACAAAGTGGGCTCTGTGATGGGAAGCAGATCATAAGTATAATTTTCATTTCTTAGATTTCAATGTTATATGTTGTTAACAGCAATAGATAACCAGAGAATGTGAAAAAGCTAAAAGGCATTTCAAATAAGAAATCAGTTTAATTTTTCTTGGAGCTGAATATGGCAATGCAGCTTTTTTTTTTTTTTTGTCAAAATTAGATTCATTTGTCCATGTCAGCTAGCTCTTATGATGATCCAATTTCTTCTAGAAGTGTTTTCCATTGGTTTGAGTGTGTGAGTGTATGTTTTTCAGTCAAATATAATACTAAAATCAATATTTCAGTGGAAAGATATTTACTGAGAAAAAATCAGCCAAATAATTTCAGAGGACACAGCTGCAATCAGCCGACCCACCAACCACTCCTTGTTATCATCGCTTATATCTTGCCCTAAAAATACCAACATACTATTAAGCAGATATAAATTTTTTAAAGTTGACTATCTGAAACAACTGTATACTACCTAGAGATTAGCTGATGGGTTACCAAAAGCTGAGTATTCTAGAGCTCTGACAGGATCTACCTTAAATTGAAAATAAATGACCTTTGTAAACGTTATTAAATGTGTCTCTAGTTTTCTCTCACATCACAATTCTTAAGGAAATGCCCTAGAAACTACTTCATCTCATTAACTGAGGCAATCTTAAAATATCGAGCAAGTATTTAAAAGAAAAGTATGGAAAAATAATGTCAAGAAGGAAGTTCTAATAGGTTAGTTTAGTATGTTCAGTATTTTCTTTCAATCTTTTAGTTAAAACAATTGAATGAAGGCATCTGCATACATGTTTATACATTTATTTTTTTCAGAGTGAGTGAGAGAGATCACATTGCCTTTCTTTCTTTTTAGTCTCCTAACTTAAAAAACAGATCCATGAGAAAAATGAGTTGTATCAACAGACACTCACACGTTTCTATCAAAATCCTATTTCCCTGTTTCAAGTAGCCTGATATGTGGAGAATGGTATATTCATGGCCCTCCGTAAATGTGTGGAATTCAGTTGATGAAGCACATTGGAGGGGGACATACATAGTTCTTTGTGGAGCCCATATAAGAGAAACTACCCTGTCCCTCAGACTAAGACCCCAAATGATTATATTCTTTAAGCATTTTTTTCAAAATTCTATCTTAAGTCCTAAATGTAAGAATACATGGAAATGAAATAAACAAAAACTCAAATGAAATAAGCAAATAAACTAAAACTCATAGATGCACAAAAAATGTGAGACTGACTTTCATGCCACTTAAAAACATTTCGTGACAAACTTAACTTGTTTGAGAGACTGGGGGTGTGGGGTGTTTTTTAATAAGCAAATGCAGATGTTGAGGGAAAAACGTTTAGATTTTTGACACTGTTCTTTGCTAACAGAATTGCAAATGTTTTCCATAAGCAAACAATGTTGAAATGTCTGAATATTTTTTTCTTAAACCACCACCCAGTTAAACTTTGAAAAATGGAATTTATCAATTTACCATTATTGAGATTATACATTTGGTATTTTCTCATCAATATTTCTTTGTTCAACTTTAACTTATTCTCCATGCACTTTACAAATTGTAATCAATTATGAGAAGAATTCATGGTCTTCCCATGTTGTACGCACAGACATACATATACATATACACACACACACATACACACTAAGTAGTTATTCAAGTGTCACTCTCTAGGAACATACTGAAAGTTGTTCGTAAATAGATTGTGGGATGAAATATTTCATTTTACTACACACAGAAGTCTGGGTTCACATTTATATAACATGCAAAACTACCTGTATTTAAGTACTCACTGCCAAATCAGAAAAGAATACTCAACAAGTAAAACACTGATGCAGGTTTTCTTACACTTGAGTTTTACTTTCAGTCATTACTGTGATGCCCCTGAATCTTTTTATGAGGTCAAATATTTTTTTTTCCTTTTAGACTTAAAATAGTCACTGATTATACTGAATAAGTTTCACTTGTCTATCTCTTCCCAAACTCCGTGTGCAAAATTGCCCCAACTATTAAGGAAAACTTTGTAAATTCGGTTATAATGCAGTTCCCCTATTGAGATCCTAAGAGCTTATTAATCAATGGAAAAAATGACAGATTAAAGCGGACTAAGTTGAATAATTTAACTGCAAAATATGTCTTCCCCTTCATTCCATTTAAGAGTGTGATGAAAACTCAAAGGAGTCTGACTCTCCTGTGCTTTGCAATGCTACAACCCAAGTATCAAAAGATTACTTTTCAATTACCAATAATGCCTAAAAAAGAGCTTCCGTGATGAGCTTGCCTTGCCTCTTCAAGAATTTATTTCCTCACCTCCAATCTCCTCACTAGATAAGACTTACAATAAATAGGGCCAAAGGAATTCCAGGATACAAAATAAAAATTGATACCAAGGAGAAAAATAATACTACAAAGACAGGCTACATTCTGCAACAAACATTTTGAAGTTTCTAGTGGGTAGTGGTAGGAGTTTGAATAGCTTTGGAAAGTATCTTAAGCCTTTCAAAGTGGTGATTGATTAATGACTGAAAGTAGTTTACTAAATCTGATAAGTATAGACAAGATCTAAATGCTTTTGGAGTACTTCATACCTGGCTGATCCCAACATCCATATATCAGGAAGTATGTCAAGATCCTACTTAATATTATTTCCAGAAATGTTAACTCTACCAGGGCAAGGATCATCTTTTCATCAACATTATCTTCCTATGTTCATCAACCAAGTACAAGATGCATAGTAGGCATATTTCAGGAATACCTGGCACTGTGTGTGTGTGTGTGTGTGTGTGTGTGTGTGTGTGTGTGTGTGTGTGTGTGTGTACACACTAGGAATTTCTAGTGAGATATATATATATAAAATCACGTGTGTAAATATGTAAATACATATGATTGTGTGTGTGTGTATATATACAATTGTTAATGGAGTAAAGAAGAGAACATATTTTATTAATCATGAGTATCTCAACTATTCTTATTAATAAAGCTTATTAAAAGAAAGTATTTCAAAATTAAAATTCTTAGAGAAAACTGCCAAAGTCTGTGTTCCAGAAAATGGCCTTATGGTCCAGCCCTGTCTGTAAAATGGGGTTTTTACTATTGTGAAGGAATAAACTTGGCATCTATCTTATTTTTAGACATATGTTAGGAATGAAGGAGATGTTAATACAGTGCTTATATGTCCTTTGGGAGAAAAATTCTATACCAAGGGCTATCATAAGGTAAGTCAAAATGTAATTTGACAAAAAGGTAATTACCATTTGAAACCTTTGGCTCTGGATCAGAAAAGAGGAGGGTGGGTAAAGTAACCTTGAACAAGTGGTCTGGAATAAATTAATAGCTATCCATTCCAAAGAGCTAATCCATTACGTACTGCCTGTTGCTATTTCCCTTCTGAATACTTTTGACTCTTGTAAGAGTTGCCCAAAGATCCATGTTGGATGCCATCACATCATTAACAGTCAAAGACAGAAATATTGATCTGCCAAGAAAAATGGAACAGTTAACCTCTCATGTCATTCAGATGCCTGAGAAGTAGAGAAAGTAGAAGGTACTTTGAAGGATTCCATTATTTCACACAGTTGATCAAGTTGCAAAGATTGAAATATAATATGAAATGCAGCTGTAGGCTTATTCCCACAAAAAGAAAATCTTGTAGGAAGCATCACAACCCATTCAAAAATTTAATAAGTAGTCCATACCACATGCAATAACAAAGGCAAATTAGAGATAATTTGATTGGTTTTAAGTAATTATTCAATTAATTATTTTTATAATTATTTGGAAATTTCAATATAAACCAGAACTGTCTCTCTACACCCAAAAATTAGATCAGAAAAGTCCATGTCTTAAATATTTCTAAAGGAGAAATTTTCTGTCACTTGTTTCTGAACATAATAACGTTTCAAGATGTTTACTTTTTAGAAAACTGGAAGAGTTGTACCACCTAATTTGTTATCTCTTATCTTTCAACTACAAGAGAAAAAAAGAAGTCTTCTTGTCATAAAAGAATCTTTGCGGAAAGAATCTAATGTAAAGAGGTATAAAATTCATAAATATGAAGGAAGTGATACTAAAGATAGGAATGCAAGGCTCATTCTCACAAATTATAAATAATGTTGGAAAGCTTATTTTAAAGGAGTTTTTGAATCCTTATACCATAACACAGTCATCCAAGAACAGCCCTTTGGCCACAACTAGTCTTACTTTCAAATATGTGTGTATATGAGCATGAGTGCGTATGTGTGTATGTATCTATGAGCACATGTGTATATTTGTGAGTGTATATATGAGCATGCACAGGCATGTGTGTGTATGCACATGTATGCGTGTATTTGTATGTTAGTGTACATATGTATTTGAGTGTGCATGAGCATGTGTTTGAATCTGTGTATGAGTGTGTATGTGAGTGTACATAAGCATGCGTGCACATGCATGCACATGTTTGTGCATGTTTGCATGCGAGTGCATGCTAATGTGCTAATTTGCTGTTCTCAACCGTATTTATTCTTCATGTTTTAAGAAGCAATCTATTTTCTTGTTTGTGAACTATGCAGAATGTATACAAGCCATAATGTTGCATGCAACTATTGGGCAGAGGATTGGGAAGGTGGAAAAAAGTCTAAACATTGATTCTTCAGTACCAAAACGCCACTGTTTATTTTGCAAGGACTGTGTAATCTTCCACAGGAAACAATCACACTGAAGTATTAAAATTTTTCATATCATTCAAGGTTTTTGAATGTTCCTAGGTAGTTGGGACAAGGACTTTAACAGAAAACCTGTTTTATTTATTTTACAATCTTCAACATATAAGTAGCTCAAACAAACATCCATCCTCTTACTAACTGCTGTTATAATCATAAATTCTAGTGAAATTAAAGTTATTTCAAAGTCAAATGCATAATTTTAAGTATTTTCATTCAGTGAGGAAAAACCCTGTTTCATCAATGAAATGTTAGGAAAAAAATTTACAAGACAGGAAATAAGAAGGGAAGGCCTCTCATAACAAAACTAATTAATTCAACCTTCTCAACAGATTGCCTGCATTAAGCCATGTCAAATAGTGTAAACACAACCAAAACACAGTGATCATTTTACATATCTATTCATAATATTACATGAAAACAAATCTTCGTAGTGGATTATATTTAATTTTCAAACTCTGAAACTTTAAAAGGCTCTAAGAAGCAAGACAGTTTGTATAGGTAAATGAGGCAAGAAGCAATGCCAATGTACATGAGACATGCTTGGTAAATATTGCTGAATGAAACTTCTGTTAGGCCTCAGAAACACAGTATGTAAATCTGAGAAAAGCACTCCCAAGTTATCAGAGGTGGTAAAGCCAAATGGTTAAGAATGTGGACTCTAAAGTTAGACAGTGTTCAAAACTCATTTCTGTCTCTTCTTAGCTTTCTGAGCATTTAACCTCTTAGTGTCAGTTTCCTTACCTACCAAATAATAAAACTACTCTGTAGAATCACTGTACATTTAAATGAGTTAATAAATGAAAGCATTTAGAACAGTGATCAATAGTATGTGCCAAGCTCACAATAAAATTTACCTATTATTATCATTATGTTAAGTTTGTTTATGCTTAGATTCACTCTACAGTCAGCTCTACGTTTTTTCAACCATAAATTTTTTTCATGGAAAATGAGCCATGACGCAATCATGAACGTGGCACCAAGTCATAATGAGTAAAGCATCTATATGCCTGCACCAAGATCAACTAAAGAGCTGGCTGTACAAACACTGGAGCATTTCAGGAAGAAGGCAGAGCTGAAAAAAATCTTCAGAAGTACTTTTGTACTCCATGGATGAGCGTTAGGCATATGAGGTAAAGAGACAGAGACAGAGATTGAAACAAAGAAAGGGAGAGAAAGAAAGAAATACCACATATGCCACAGCAAAATCCTGCTTTCCCAGAATGAATACACCAAAAGATCAAATGGTTTAAATATTTTTTTTCAAAAATAAGTTTCGCTAAAGATAAAATACTCATGTTCCTTTTTTGTTCTTTGTTAATAATGACGTGTGACAAAAACTCAACAATAATTCCCACTAAAGTTAGGAAGCGTCAATCAAATTTGATATTTACTTTCATTTCACACACACAAAAACTAACATTTTTAACTAGATGTTATTAGATAGCAATGATATTTTTACTATTCCAGAAGTAAAAAATTTAACTTTAGCCTCTCCACTTGATCATTGTGGAATGGGGGAGTACAAAACTCTTAGTTGTCCACTTTATAGGCATATGTGAGGGGTCGGATTACTAATTTAAAAAATACTGGAGATTGGTTCAAGATGGCGGAATAGAAGGAAGTGCTCTCAATCCCTCTTGCAAGAACACCAGAATCACAACTAACTGCTGAACAATCATTGACAGGAAGACACTGGAACTCACCAAAAAAGATACCCCACATCCAAAGACAAAGGAGAAGCCACAATGAGATGGTAGGAGGGGCGCAATCACAATAAAATCAAATCCCGTAACTGCTGGGTGGGTGACTTACAAACTGGAGAACACATATACCACAGAAGTCCACCCACTGGAGTGAGGGTTCTGACCCCCACGTCAGGCTTCCCAATCTGGGGGTCTGGCAACAGCAGGAGGAATTCCTAGAGAATCAGACTTTGAGCACTGGCAGAATTTGATTGCAGGACTTTGACAGGACTGGGGGAAACAGAGACTCCACTCTCGGAGGGCACACACAAAGCAGTGTGTGCATCGGGACCCAAGGGGAGGAGCAGTGACCCCATAGGAGACTGAATAGACCTACCTGCTGGTGTTGGAGGGTCTCCCGCAGAGGAGGGGGGTGGTTGTGTCTCACCGTGGGGACAAGGACACTAGCAGCAGAAGTTCTGGGCAGTAGCCTTGGTGTGAGCCCTCCCAGAGTCTGCCAGTAGCCCCAGCAAAGAGCCCGGGTAGGCTCCAGGGTTGGGTCACCTCAGGCCAAACAACCAACAGGCAGGGAACCCAGCCCCAGCCAGCAGCAGTCAAGCGGATTAAAGATTTACTGAGCTCTGCCTACCAGAGCAACAGTCAGCTCTACCCACCACCAGTCCCTCCCATCAGGAAACTTGCACAAGCCTCTTAGATAGCCTCATCCACGAGAAGTCAGAGGGAGAAGCAAGAAGAACTACAATCCTGCAGCCTGTGGAACAAAAACTGCATTCACAAAAGATAGACAAGATGAAAAGGCAGAGGGCTATGTACAAGAGGAAGGAACAAGATAAAACCCCAGAAAAACAACTAAATGAAGTGGAGATAGGCAACCTTCCAGAAAAAGAATTCAGAATAATGATAGTGAAGATGATCCAGGACCTCGGAAAAAGAATGGAAGCAAAGATCGAGAAGATGCAAGAAATGTTTAACAAAGACATAGAAGAATTAAAGGACAAACAAAGAGAGATGAACAACACAATAACTGAAATGAAAACTACACTAGAAGGAATCAATAGCAGAATAACTGAGGCAAAAGAACGGATAAGTGACCTGGAAGATAGAATGATGGAATTCACTGCTGTGGAACAGAATAAAGAAAAAAGAATGAAAAGAAATGAAAACAGCCTAAAAGACCTCTGGGACAACATTAAATGCAACAATATTTGCATTATAGGGGTCCCAGAAGCTAAACAGAGAGAGAGAGGACCCGAGAAAATATTTGAAGAGATTATAGTCAACAACTACCCTAACATGGGAAAGGAAATAGCCACCAAAGTCCAGGAAGTGCAGAGAGTCCCATACAGGATAAACCCAAGGAGAAACATGCCAAGACACATAGTAATGAAATTGGCAAAAATTAAAGACAAAGAAAAATTATTAACACAATAATAGTGGGGGACTTTAACACCTCAGTTACACCAATGGACAGATCATCCAAAATGAAAGTAAATAAGGAAACAGAAGCTTTAAATGACACAATAGACCATATAGATTTAATTCATATTTATAGGACATAACATCCAAAAACAACAGATTACACTTTCTTCTCAAGTGCGCACGGAACAGTCTCCAGGATAAATCACATCTTGGGTCACAAATCAAGCCTCAGTAAATTTAAGAAAATTGAAATCATATCAAGCATCTTTTCTGACCACAACACTATAAGATTAGAAATGAATTACAGGGAAAAAAACATAAAAAACACAAACACATGGAGGCTAAACAATACATTACTAAATAACCAAGAGATCACAGAAGAAATCAAAGAGGAAATCAAAAAATACCTAGAGACAAATCATGATGAAAACACGACGATGCAAAACCTATGGGATGCAGCAAAAGCAGTTCTAAGAGGGAGGTTTATAGCTATACAAGCCTACCTCAAGAAACAACAAACATCTCAAATAAACAATATAACCTTACACCTAAAGGAACTACAGAAAGAAGAACAAACAAAACCCAAAGTTAGCAGAAGGAAAGAAATCATAAAGATCAGAGCAGAAATAAATGAAATAGAAACAAAGAAAACAATAGCAAAGATCAATAAAACTAAAAGCTGGTTCTTTGAGAAGATAAACAAAATTGATAAACCATTAGCCAGATTCATCAAGAAAAAGAGGGAGAGGATTCAAATCAATAAAATTAGAAATGAAAAAGGAGAAGTTACAACAGACACTGCAGAAATACAAAGCATCCTAAGACACTACTACAAGCAACTCTATGCCAATAAAATGGACAACCTGGAAGAAATGGACAAATTCTTAGAAAGGTATAACTTTACAAGACTGAACCAGGAAGAAATAGAAAATATGAACAGACAAATCACAAGTAATGAAATAGAAACTGGGATTAAAAATCTTCCAACAAACCAAAGTCCAGGATCAGATGGCTTCACAGGTGAATTCTATCAAACATTTAGAGAAGAGCTAACACCCATCCTTCTCAAACTCTTCCAAAACACTGCAGAGGAAGGAACACTCTCAAACTCATTCTACGAGGCCACCATCACCCTGACACCAAAACCAGACAAAGACACTACAAAAAAAGAAAATTACAGAACAATATCACTGATGAATATAGATGCAAAAATCCTCAACAGAATACTAGCAAACAGAATCCAACAACACATTAAAAGGATCATATACCATGATCAAGTGGGATTATCCCAGAGATGCAAAAATTCTTCAATATATGCAAATCAATGTGATACCCCATATTAACAAATTAAAGAATAAAAGCCATATGATCATCTCAATAAATGCAGAAAAAGCTTTTGACAAAATTCAACACCCAGCTATGATAAAAACTCTCCAGAAAGTGGGCATAGAGGGAACCTACCTCAACATAATAAAGGCCATATACGACAAACCCACAGTAAACATCATTCTCAATGGTGAAAAACTGAAAGCATTTCCTCTAAGATCAGGAAAAAAACAAGGATTTTCACTCTCGCCACTATTATTCAACATAGTTTTGGAAGTCCTAGCCACAGCAATCAGAGAAGAAAAAGAAATAAAATGAATACAAATTGGAAAAGAAGAAGTAAAACTGTCACTGTTTGCAGATGACATGATACTATACATAGAGCATCCTAAAGATGCCACCAGAAAACTACCAGAGCTAATCAATGAATTTGGTAAAGTTGCAGGATACAAAATTAATGCACAGAAATCTCTTGCATTCCTATACAGTAATGATGAAAAATCTGAAAGAGAAATTAAGGAAACACTCCCGTTTACCATTGCAACAGAAAGAATAAAATATCTAGGAATAAACCTACCTAAGGAGATAAAAGACCTGTATGCAGAAAATTATAAGACACTGATGAAAGAAATTAAAGATGATACAAATAGATGGAGAGATATACCATGTTCTTGGATTGGAAGAATCAATATTGTGAAAATGACTATACTACCCAAAGCAATCTACAGATTCAATGCAATCCCTATCAAATTACCAATGCCACTTTTTACAGAACTAGAACAAAAAATCTTAAGATTTGTATGGAGACATGAAAGACCCCAAATAGCCAAAGCAGTCTTGAGGGAAAAAACGGAGCTGGAGGAATCAGCCTTCCTGACTTCAGACTATACTACAAAGCTACAGTAATCAAGACAATATGGTACTGACACAAAAACAGAAATACAGATCAATGGAACAGGACAGAAAGCCCAGAGATAAACCCACGCACCTATGGTCAACTAATCTTTGACAAAGAGGCAAGGATATACAATGGAGAAAAGACAGTCTCTTCAGTAAGTGGTGCTGGGAAAACTGCACAGCTACATGTAAAAGAATGAAATTAGAACACTCTTTAACACCATACACAAAAATAAACTCAAAATGGATTCGAGACCTAAATGTAAGACCGGACACTATAAAACTCTTAGAGGAAAACATAGGAAGAACACTCTTTGACAAAAATCACAGCAAGATCTTTTTTGATCCACCTCCTAGAGTAATGGAAATAAAAACAAAAATAAACAAATGGGACCTAATGAAACTTAAAAGCTTTTGCACAGCAAAGGAAACTACAAACAAGACGAAAAGACAGCCCTCAGAATGGGAAAAAATATTTGCAAACAAATCAATGGACAAAGGATTAATCTCCAAAATATATAAACAGCTCATACAGCTCAATATTAAGAAAACAAACAACCCAATCCAAAAATGGGTGGGAGACCTAAATAGACATTTCTACAAAGAGGACATACAGATGGCCAAGAAGCACATGAAAAGCTGCTCAACATCACTAATTAATAGAGAAATGCAAATCAAAACTACAATGAGGTATCCCCTCACACCAGTTAGAATGGGCATTCAGAAAATCTACAAGCAACAAATGCTGGAGAGGGGGTGGATAAAAGGGAACCCTCTTGCACTCTTGGTGGGAATGTAAATTGATACAGCCACTATGGAGAACAGTATGGAGGTTCCTTAAAAAATAAAAATAGAATTACCATATGATCCAGCAATCCCACTACTGGGCATATACCCAGAGAAAACCATAATTTAAAAAGACACATGCAGCACTATTTACAAATAGCCAGGTCATGGAAGCAACCTAAATGCCCTTCGACAGATGAATGGATAAAGAAGATGTGGTACATATATACAATGGAATATTACTCAGCTGTAAAAAGGAACAAAATTGGGTCATTTGTTGAGATGTGGATGGATCTAGAGACTGTCATACAGAGTGAAGTAAGTCAGAAAGAGCAAAACAAATATTGCATATTAACGCATATATGTAGAACCTAGAAAAATGGTACAGATGAACCGGTTTGCAGGGCAGAAATGGAGACACAGATGTAGAGAACAAACGTATGGACACCAAGGGGGGAAAGTGGCAGGGGAGGGGTGGGGATTGTGGTGTGATGAATTGGGAGATTGGGATTGACATGTATACACTGACGTGTATAAAATGGATGACTAATAAGAACCTGCTGTATAAAAAAATAAATAAAATAAAATTCAAAAATTCAAAAATAAATAAAAATAAAAATACTTTGGATATATAAGACAAAATACTATAAATTCTACTATAATTATAACTTTTGTGTTTATATATTTAGTGTCTTTGGAATGGAAGAAATGTGAATTTTTTTTCTCATACTTTTCTCATCCTCCCAGTCTAAGGCTAGGTAAGTAAACTTTGAATAAAAGTCTACCACAAATTTAAGGAAAAATCTACCATCATAATCATTTTTCTCCACTAAAAATCTAATTGCAATGTTTCAGGATACAGTTTCCAATAGAATCTGTCAGATATGCTCTTCCTTCCAAATGCCAGTCTCATCTATTTTCTAACCAAACAATCAAAGCAGGTCAATAGGGAAATAGTATTAAAAAAAAAAAAAAAATCATTAGGGCAACAGACATTACTTCAATAAAATGCACATTTTTTCCAAAAGCAGGAATCTGTAGTCTTGTCATAACATTCTAAGACCCCTCTGAAGTTTAGAGAGCAAGGATTTAGGAAGAGGAACTGCTACAGTCAGGACAGGAAACAATTAAGACATAAATAAGAATTTCCGCAGAATCAGGTCAAAGTGAGGACACATCTGACATGTCCCAGAGGTGAGAATAACAAATAACGAGGTAATGGGTAGAAGTGGGGGTAGGAGATCTGTTTGGTGGTAAAAGAACCCATCTTCAAGTACATGAAAGCTTTGAGTTGAAAGTCATAAAAGTTTTTTTTTTTTTTAATGCACAAGTACAACAAAATTTCATAAGGACTTTGGGTTGTGAGGTTCCATGGCCAATCCTGAGATTTTGCAGGAGGTGAAGTTATACTATGAGTTTGAGGTAAACTGGGCTTTCTTTTTCTTTAATTACTCAGTGAAGCACTCTCGAGATATTGTATTTAGAAGAAAAAGATCTAATCATTTGAATTTAGGTAATATGCATTCCAGAAGACTGTCAAGCAAACAGACAACACTCAATAGACACCAAAATCATGAAGACTGCAGTTAAAATGTGCAAAGTAGTCAATATTTCAGTAAGCAGATATTATACCAAAAAAGGGTTTGTTAGTGCTATTTTTGTGATGCTCTATGTATAATTATTGTTACTCACTTTTGAAATGATCACAATCATTTTTTGATTACCAAAAATTTATCTTGAAAGCATGGAGTATAGGGTGTGCACTCTTTAGTCATTTCTCTCAATTTTCAAATGAACATAAAAAACACACTGACTTGTAAACACTCTGTAAACCAGCTGATCTAGGAAATGTGGTGAGCGATGGATAAAAATGCCCTCTCTTTTCTGTACCAATTCACACATCTGGAGCTTTAAGAGGGCTATTTCAGAAATAAAGAATTTATTTTTGTTGACAGATAACTAAAGGATCCAAGAAGACTTATTCTGACGGAAACAAGTGACAGCCAAAAAGCAGTGACTAAAGTTTACTGGATCCTGGAATCCTAGATCAGGAAGGAAACTTGGATGTCTTCTCTTCCAGTCCTTTTGTTTTAGAGATGACAAAATTGAAGGGACTTACCTAAGTTTACACAACAAGTTAGAGGGCACTATAGGAGAAGATAAGAAGGTTTTAACATAATTTTTTTTTAATTTGGCATCAAAAGCAATGTCTGACGTATAAGGAAATTTTAAAACAACTAGAATTATACTTAACTCTACTTCCTTCTTTCTAAGCAGGTACCAACTATCAAAAGTAACTTTTCCACCTCATTCTTTTTTGTTTTATTCTTTAAATGTTGGGAGAACATGTGCTGTTAGAGATTTGTTTTTCATCTCCTTCTGGAAGGTAAAACTGACTGAAAAAAAATGGCTATTGAAAAAAAAAATGGATCTTTCAACTTAAATTGCCTGAATTCCACAGATAAACATTCATCATTGCTTCTATCGACTTAAGTTACTATGGTGAGTGTTTATGATAAAACTACTTTATAATTATAAAAAAGTTAAAGTAGACATATTTAAAGGTTTTTATGAAGGTTAAAGTAAGTTTAGAGGAATTTATCTTTCCTTTTCTTTCTTATCTCACCATTTTTACTCCTCAAAGTCATTTCCTCCTTGTTTTCTTGGTTCTGTTAATTTTAGTGGAGGCATTTAACAAAGAGGACAGCTTTTCTGGTGCAAATAAGCAATCAGATTCTGATTAATAAGCAAAGAGAAAAAACTAATTCTAAATATGCAGTACGATTCTTATTTTTTGGATTATTCGATGTTCTACTGTATATATCTAAGCCATCCCTCTTTCCCATTAGCTTTTGAACTTTCAAATTCTCCAATTTAAACCAAAAAACCACCTCCTGTTCCCCTCATTCTCCTCCACTGCTGCCCTATATTCCTCTTCCCTTCTGTAGGAAAATTTATCAAAGTATTTGGCTATGCTCACCATTTCCTCACCTCCCTCTGAAGCCTCAACTTTAGCCAAATTCAGCTTCTTCCTCCAGCACTTCACCAAAATAGCTCTGGGTGAAGTTACCAGTGGCTCTCCTCACAACCAAATAAGCACTTCTCAGTCCATATCTTGTAAGATCTCTCAACGGCATTTGGCAACGCTCCCTCTTTCTTGAAGTACTCTCTATCCTTGGTGACCCTGACATCACATTGTCCTGATTTTCTCCCTCGTCTTTTATCATTGATTCTGGGTCTCTCAGCTGCATGTTCATTCTTCCTCACCTGGCCAATAACGATTCTGCAGTTCCTAAAGTCTCATTCATAGGCCATCTCATCGATACTTTTCCCTAGCCGATCTCATCCATGCCAGTGACTCCAGTTAAAACCTAGGCCAACAGTGACTCACAAATGTATATTTAACTAAAATGTCTTTAAGTTACATATAGTTCAATATATAAAAGAAAAACTTACCATTTTATCTCTACCCTCCCATCTGGTCCTCTTCCAGAAAAGTACCTACATTCATCCAGTTGCACAATACAAAACCTTCGGATTTATCATTACTCATCCCCCCAGCCTCACTCCTCCATTACCTAAACCATCACCAAACCCTAATCATTTTACCTACTAAATACCTCTTGAATCTTTCTACTTTTCCAAATCTCCTCAACCACAACCTTAGTCCTAGCTCTACCATCTTTTATCTCTTAGAGGACCTAGACTATAGAAAGAGCCCTGAACGGTTCTTTCATAATTCGCTATGAACTTCTCTCTAATCCATTCCACACAGGGAGCCATAGTGATTTTTCTGAGACATAAATCTAATTATATCATCTCCCAATTAAACCTTTCCAATGACCTCCTATGGCTCGTAGGATAAAGTTGAAATCCCTAAACGTGGACTTTGTTGTCCCGGCACGGACTGGCTTCCACCTATTCCTCCAACAATCCCTAATCCTCTCCACACCTTTTATTTTCTCTTACTCATCTGCTCACTCATTCCATAGGACCTTCCTTCTGTGTCCCTACCCTAGAGTGTTCTTCCCTCTACCCTTTTCTCTGGTTAATTCCTATTCCTCCTTGGCATTTATTTCTGTCTTCTTTACCTTGGGGAAGCCTTGCCTGAATCCCCCAACTACATCATACTCTCTAAGTTGCATTTTCAGCTGCTTAATTTGACTACTTAATCAATTTCTATCATTCCACAAGACTGTTAGCCAAAGGAGGAAAGGGCTGCATCTTGTTTTTTGTTTCTCAACCATCCCAGTGTGAAGTGAGTGCCTAAGACATTGTGGAAAGAATATTTGTTGAATAAAAGAATACGTGACCAAACTAGAACCTCAGAGCACTGAACCATCAGAATGACCTGCAGTTGTTGGAGATGTGCAAGAAATGGAAGATGAATGTATCCAGTCATTTTGGCTGTTACTTATCCAGAACATTTCTTTTTCTTAGCACACAAGTGATTATACCTTAACCAATTGACTTTTTTCTGTTTCAGCACTCATCACTAACACGAATCATTCTGAATTACTGACCAAACTCTAACCAGGCAAGATTTTCATAACTGCAGTATATGATTTTTGTTCAGGAAGGAGTTGTTGTTCTACTCAATTCAACTGAAAACAATAAGTGTTTCTGTGTAACTGGTGTTACACCATGTGCTGTGCTACTGTGTTTGTTTGTTTTCATGTAGTTGTTTTGTTTTATTTTTAAATGTGCTGAAACCAGCTCATCTTTTGCTTTGTGTAATGTAGTTTATTTTCTTAGCTGCCATATAAATCTTTTTTTTGTTTTTAATTTTTGGCTGTGTTGGGTCTTCATTGCTGCATGTGGGCTTTCTCTAGTTGTGGTGACCGGGGGCCCCTCTTTGCTGTGGTGCCCAGGCTTCTCATTGCGGTGGCTTCTCTTGTTGCGGAGCACGGGCTCTAGGTGCGCAAGTTCAGTACTTGTGGCTCACAGGCTCTAGAGCGCAGGCTCAGTAGTGTGGCACAGGGGCTAGTTGCTCCGCGGCATGTGGGATCTTCCCGGACCAGGGCTCAAACCCATGTCCCCTGCATTGGCAGGCAGATTATTAACCACTGTGCCACCAGGGAAGTCCTGCCATATAAATCTATATTTTTTTAAAATGCTTTATTTTCCACAAAAATAGAAGAGATGTTATCAGATATTCACGTCTCACACGTGGCCTAACATATTTTCAATAGTAGGCATTTATTTTCTCTTTAACATAAACAATTCATAAGTAGTATAACAATTCATAAATTAGATATGGTTAATTCAATTATTCTGATGCATGGAAATTTTTACTGAAAGATCTAATTCATCTGCAACACAATATAATCATGAAACAAAGTTGCACTTATTCCATTTATAATTATTTATAATAATATTTCCTACCATTTAATAAGTATCTACTATGTATTAGATGCTTATCACTAATCTTCAAAACAACCTGTAAAATTAATATAATATAACATAACATAATGTCATACTTAACAGAGAAGGAGCTTGAAAATGTTAAAGACCAAACAGATGATTGGATGATTTCTAACATGTAGTTAAAAATAAGCTGACATAACTATGGAAACACCACTAACATTATTCTCTCAGTCAATCAACAGATATCTAGCGAGTACTTATTGGGTGCGAGACCTCGGGATACGACAAGAAACAAGACACAGTCCTTCACCCTCACCGAAGCTAATAAGCGTATCTTTTAAAACCGGAAGAGGAAGAAATCAGTGCTGCAATTTAAAAGGGAAACTCCAAGACCTTGGTTCTTTAAGGAGCTGTTTTCTAGGATTAAAGAGGTGAGAAAATTCTTATTTTTCATATGCTGGACATGCTCCTCTTCATGACCTTATCAATGTAAACAGAGATCACATCTTTTTCTGAGAACTTTAAGCAATGAGGCAAGATCCCCACACTCAATACATTCCTGCGAAGAACTGTAAAGTAGAATTTGGCACCCAAATGCTCATCATGGTTTTCACGAGCTGAGTCTTTGGCATGAGGGCACCAAATTTAGTATGTTACTACGAGGTTATTTCAACAGTCAGAAATTGATGATTTGTAATACAACCAACTCAACATGCAGCTCCTTAGGAGATAAAAGGGCTTCTCTTGGGAAAATATTTTGAAAGGATTCTGTAACTTATTATTTTAGAATTCAGTGATTATATGAAGTAACAAGATAAAAATGTACATTTCTTAGACAGCTAAGAGACTGAAATATTTGGGTTGGCAACCGAATGTTCTAAGTAAGTCAAAGGCCCTATAGCTTCTGTCAGCTAGTGGCCAATAACTATGGGAAAGAAATTTCACAAGTTCAACTATGACCCCTCCTACCTTTAAAACCCTACTATTTGACACTCAGCTGTGTGACTTTTTTGTAAAGTCCAGTGTGTGTATACTATTCAGGTATACTCGCTTCTTTCTAATGCAACACACACATACATTGTTCCTTCAATAGTAAGCAAAGATTTCTAGCTGCTTCCAGAAATAGACAGTGAATCTTAATGGAGAATGGAAACAATTTCCAAACTGATTAATATTCCAAAAGCTAAGGTTCTAATCTAACAATTCCTACTCTAAATATAGTGACATTACTTTCATTTTACTTATAAAAGTCATATCTTGGCATTGTTATTACAACTCTTTTTAAAAAACTAACGCCCTGCATACATTCAGTAAGACATAGCTAAATACGTAATTTGGGCCTGAAGATTGTGGCTGCATTTCAGACTTGTTAGAATACCCCTACTATTTTCAACAAGATTTTTTAAAGTTTTCTCCTTTTAGAAAGAGAAACCAAAAATGGCAAGAGGATCTATAAAACAAAGACTAAACTCTGGATAATTCAGGCAATCATAACATTTCCCAGGGCTGTCTACTTATCAAGAAGTTTTACAGAAATCAAATAACAACGTTGGCAGTGGTAAATTAACACCATTAAAATCAGAAATTATTAGCATTTGGAATACATGGATATTACTTACCTAAATACAGTTAATGGCTCAATCTTCTGATAGTCCCTAAAAATTGAATTAACTGGTTCTGAACCATTTTTTAGGTCAGTATATGGTTCATCTGCACAAGACACTCCAATTAGTAGTATCTCTCATTACACGTAGTGATTCTTAACGGAGGGGAGGGTAAGGGAATGCAACCCTTAACCCCCATGTGGAGTACGTAAGAATCTTCTTAGAGGCACATATTATTTGAAAAATGCCCCCTCTAAAACTTAAATGATTCTTAAAATGCTTCCCCATTCCGTTTTGAAAATTTCCTATTTCAATATTTGATATCAATCGTCTTCTGATATTAATCAGCATTTTAAATGTTAGTTAAAATAATTCTTAATGATTTAGACACTCTTATTTTAAGGCATCTGTGATAGAGAGAATAATGGTCCCCTAAAGATGTCCATATCCTAATCCTCAGAACCTGAAAATATGTTACCTTGCGTGGCAAAAGGGACTTTGCAGATGTGATTAAGGATCTAGAGATAGGGAGATTATCCTAGATTTTTCAGGTAGGCCCTATGTATTCCCCAGAGCTCTTACAAGAAGGAGGCAAGTAGGTCAGAGTCAAAGGAGGAGATATGACTATGGAAGGAAAGTTGGAGCGATGCAAGGGGCAAGGGGCCTCTAAAAGCTGGAAAAGGCAAGGAAATGGATTCTCCCATAGAACCTCCGGAATAAACACAGCCCTGCTGTTACTTTGATATCTGGACTTCTGTCCTCCAGAACTGTAACATAATAACTATTGTTTTAAGCCACTAAGTTTGTGGTAATTTGTTACAGCAACAATAGGAAACTAATACAGTACCACTATGTCAAGAATTGTAAAATCTATCAGAACCATGCTAGAACTGACATAAATTGCTAACTTGTGACAACCTGAACTTATCTAGACAAAACCATTAAAAAAGGTGTTGAAATCACAGCCATCAGTAGGTTACTTTTTCAATGAAACGCTGGCTCCTTTTATATACTAGATCGTATATTCTTAATTCTAGACACTGAAAATATTGCCATAAAATGTATTATTAATAATAACTATAATATTACTTTAAAGTAATATACTATTGATAATACATTTTTTAAAATCCATTCCTGTTAATAATCATAGTAAGTTTGCTGTAGTGTGAGGGGGTGATCGTGACCTACCAGAGGTTGGCAGGTGATGTCACTGCAGCCCCAACCATGAACTACTAATAGGAGGTGCAGTCACAGGGAGGATGGTGATGTGATTGCAGACTAACGGGAAAATTCCCAGTGGAAACCATTCTCAGTTATGTCTGTCTTTTAACAGGTAACAATCACTTCGAGAGATTTAATGATATCATAACAGCATTACTTAAACCATAATAATGGAAATAAAAACCAAGAAAACGCACAAAGAAAATGCTGAACTGAATGGGTCAAATTTATATACTGACATCGTGCCCTTTTGGAGCCAAGACATTTAAATACTAAATCTATCATTAATTCAAACAGCTCCTTAGCACTGACATGCTGGAGAAATTATTTTCTACTCAAAACGATGACAGTACTTAGCCACCAACAATAACTAATCGGACACTTTGAACGGTTTTCCTTATAGTCATGAAGGACTTATGTCAGTCCATTAAAATTTTACCTCTATATCTCACTTACCACAAGACTGTGATTGGGAATACAGTTTGTGGTTATAGAATCGATGAATGTTAAATGGTCCGTGCAAGTAAAAATAATTGCTCTTAGTAGCATAGTGATGGCCCCTTACCAAGAAAGCCAAGCAATTTTATAATCATACCACCTTCAGAGTTGTCCTTCTAAAATGACTTCTATACTTCCACTGCATGGCTTTTGAGTCTTTATTATAGCTATTTTTTCACGTCTATTTACTCATCTCTGTTCCCTCATTGCCTGTGACACAGTAGGCATTTTATAAATGCTTATTCAATTAATCCACCTATCCATCAGTACCCTTCAACCACATTTTGGCCTACACCTGGGTGAAGCATCTCCCACGGCAAAGGACAGCAAAATCACCTGTGCAAGCTCAGGATTTACATGGGTTCACAGCTATTTAGGATTATCCTGAACCTTCATGACATGTTAAAAATTGCATCATTCAATTGGAATATATGAACCAATTTACTATATGAACTAATTCAGTCTTTCTGATTACTCCTTTTTTCTCATGCATAAGACAAATATACTCCTAGGCAGCTAATGGTTCAAAAATTACTGAATAAAATAGGCAAAAAAGTATTAAGAAAAAATGAATTCACCTGGTTTTAAGCATTAACTAAGTTTTTGTTTCCAAACAAGTGGTTATATATACTAACAGTTAACTGCAGTGCTCTAAGGCAAAGATCTTTTCTAGCATTCATTACTACTAGAATAAGAAAACTATATAAGATCCTTGGGCAATGATTTGGTTTATTAGCTACAGCACAGTTCTTATTGACAAAATTAGAACACTACTAGGAAACCAAATCAGCATCTTATCTCTTGAACCACATAAAACCTTAAATAGCACCAAAAAAATGAAGATTAAGGCCAGGTAAATACGAGCAGATGTACTTATGCCCATTGAGTAGCATCTAATATTTATCTGTGGGCTAAGGGAAAAAAGACTTCTACACAAAGCAGCTTTGCCAACTATTAATAGCTGGAATAAATAACTGGACAGAGAATTGAAGACAGGCTCATAAGAGTAAACGGAACAGAATTTTGAGAACATAATCTGGCAACTAGAAAAAGCTAAGGTTTTTTTTTTTAATTGAAATATAGTTGATTTACAATGTTGTGTTAGCTTCTGGTGTACAGCAAAGTGGTTCGCATATATATATATATATATATATATATATATACTTTTTCATATTCTTTTCCATTATGGTTTATTACATGATATTGAATATGCTTCCCTGTCCTATACAGTAGGGCCTTGTTGTTTATCTATTTTATATACAGTAGTTTGTATCTGCTAATCCCAAACTCCTTATTTATTCCTCCCCCCAACCCTTCCCTTTGGTAACCATAAATTTGTTTTCTATGTCTGTGACTCTGTTTCTGTTTTGTAAATAAGTTCAATTGTGTCATATTTTAGGTTCCATATATAAGTGATATCATATGATATTTGTCTTTCTCTTTCTGACTTACTTTGTTTAGTATGATAATCTCTAGGGCCATCCATGTAGCTGCAAATGGCATCATTTCATTCTTTTTTATGGCTGAGTAGTATTCCATTGTATACATATCTTCTTTATCCATTCACCTGTCAATGGACATTTAGGTTTCTTCCATGTCTTGGCTATTGTAAATAGTGCTGAGAAAAAGCTAAGTTTTAAAATAAGGGTTTATTTTTTTTAATATCCTCAATGATAAAGATATGGGGTTCAGAAACTATGAAAAATAATTCTCAAAATCCATTTAAATCTCTGCATTAAAGAGGTACAGCTCATTGCTTTTTTTCAACTTACTCTTGTTAAGAGAGACCCTAACTCTTCTTCCTTTCCCAACTCTGATCTTTTGAAATCTTTCTGAATAATCACAATCCTTCATGTTTCTAATTTCAACTTTATAGTTTTTTCAGTCTTGCACTGGGGGTTTTGAAAATTACTTGAATAAAAATAAGTTTACTATAAAGACATTCTTTCTAAGCTCAGATGGGAGCAGATGCTACTTCAAAGTCTGTTTATCCTTTGTTAACTCACTCTCATTGTCAGGATAAGAGCATTAAAATTTCCCTCTACATTCCAAGTTTTAACATAGCCCATCTCACTCTACAATGTTCATAACCAGTTAATATAAGCTCTTTCTACCTAAAAATTTTTCTGAATCTCATTATACTTTTCTTTTTGTTTTATTCACATAACAGTAAATATTTACTGAGGGTCTACAATATGCCAGACAGTATACTAGGCATGAACAAGATAAAGTCTCTGTCCTTGACTGTATTGAGAGAGATGGACGTGAAAATAGGCAGTGGATTTCAGTACGACAAATGCTCTGCAGGTGGTAAAGGGTGCTCATAGGAGGCAGCTCCTATATCTACAGGACAAGGAGGTTAGGTCTTGGTATGAGTAGCATGATTCCAAAGTATGAGTAGGAGCGTCTCAAGCACAACAATTTCACATTAATTAAGATAGAGGCTTGGAAGTGAAGAAAAAAATAAGTTTGGAAAAGTATGAATAGGATAATAGGTGCACATTTTGTGACAGAGGTAATAGAAATAAATGATGCTGGACCTTACATACCACGCTAGTCTCTCAAAAGAAATAAGTGAGTAAGGGCTCATGTGCGATGTGAAGGACTCTCTGAGGAAAAAGCTAACCATAACCTCCCATTTCCCCTCAACCCAAGGCAGTATCACCTCTGCAGAAGACATTTGGAAAAGTGTGGGGCATTTTTTGGTTAGCACAATGGGGATCACACCAAGTCTGAGGTTCCCACCAAGTCTACGCGATCACAAAGGCCTGCTCCTTCCACGAGTCTGGATAACGCTGTGGTATGAAAGCCAAGCACAAAGGCAGTGTGTTAGAAAGGACTGACGGTCAGTAGCAACACAGTCTACAAAAAAGGGAAGGAGAACGAGACTGACCAAATCACTGTTTGCTTTGGCAGCAAGCATGTTGTTGGCGACCGCTGGAGAATAGTAGCTTTTTTTTACAAGGAATACAGGAAGGGGTGATTAGGAAGTGGAAGTTTCAAGTAGATTTAAAATGTGCTTTCAATAAATGTGACAATGAAGGAATGCATGACATTAAAGTAGCAGTTTGAGAGAGCTGTTGCATTGTAGCCGCAAATTTTTGTTCTTATTGTTGTTTTGATCAGGAGACTAGGATATGGTGTGTGTGTGTTTCACAAATGATAGGAGAAACTGTTTGCAAGAGCCCATCAAAACTGACTGAAGGACAGTGTCTCAGAGGAATGGAAATAGAACAGATATTTTTCTAGGAAATATGGATCTGACAAATATTCAAGTATTGAAGATCTCTCAAACAGAAAGACTCAGGCAGACTCTATAGTTCTTAGCAGGTAGAGCCTAGAGATGGGACCAAAAAAAAAAAGAAAAAGAAAGCATAGAATTAAAGACTACACCAGCAAGCTGTAAACTCAGAGATTATCTCTGACCCTGGAACAGACTCTTCCTGAGCCCACAGGAGCTAAGAGATAGCAAATAAAATTGCCTCTGACAATAGCCAGGACAAAGTCATAGAAAATATTAAAAGAACATCACAAGGTACATCGAGTATAATCACAAGGCCACAATCACACAAACGGTCTCCACTCAGAAACATGGTAGAGAAAACAGCCAGGTCATATGTCATTCTTTAGATTGCCACCACAATTGGTGGCATAATTGAGTTAAAATTTACAATATTTCTGTGGTGTGTAACATTTACAATATTTCTGTTGCACAAAATCACAAAGTAATCAGCGTATATGACATGCTTCCTAATTAATGTAATCAGGCATGCTTTATCATGTCATAGTGATAGTATGGTGATTTCAAAACGCAGCCTGACCTATGCTGAGGTCTGAATGCCATGTCCTGTTAAACCTCCCTGTAGCTATTGCCAGTGTCTCTGTGATTACTAGAGAGGGCACCACAAACCACCTCAAACTTAAGACCCAAAGAGCTAACTCTTTTCTCACACACCCTTGTTCATTCTCTTAACTAACAGAAAACCCATTCACCCAGCTGCTGAAGCTAAGAACATAAAATAAATGCCTTTCAAGTCACATTAATATCCAGTAAGGTACCAGTGTTTCTGATGGCTTTTTATTGTTTTAGTCATATCAAATACTATATGTGAATTTTAATTTTATAAAAGTAACTTACAAGTCTTTGGGAATTTCTAATAAAAACAAGTGTAGTTAAAGGGTTTTATTTCTCTATCTCAAAATACCTATAAAGCTTTATTTCATAATATTTCAGAAAACCTTAGGTTAACCAAATACTTTGAATTTGTTGCTTTATTATACAGGTATAAAAAGGCAAATAAAAAAAAATCAAATCCCCATGATTTCTTCAAACCAAGTATGGAACATTTTTACTGACTATATTACTTGAACTATTTTTTTCTGAATATATTTTTTAATATCCATTAAAAAAAACTGCATCTGGGGGCAACATTTTTTCACAAAACGAAACAAAAGCTCTGTTCTTCTGAGAGGAGACTTGGGCATACCAATGTACAATTCAAGAGATCTCAGGAAATGTTTTAGTGATATTCCATTATCCCTTGAGACACTTAACTTCAGCTCATGAAAATACCAGTGTCTAAGGGATGAAAATTACAATGGCTTCCTGCAAAAGCCCCCTCTAGGCTATGGGACTAATTTAAACAATATGCATAACTCCAACCAAACCACTAGCATAAGCTAAAACATCTATTATTTAAAAAGCTGATCTGTGCATTTATCTGTCAATACTAAATCTTTTCTTTTAGGTTTCACATGTTTTACATGTTCCACAAAAATAAAAAGAAACTATCATGTATTCTAATGTAATATTAATTTACATTTACACTGTCTCTCTCTTTTTTTCTTTTTCTTGTCTTTTTTTTTTTTTTTGGAGAAGGAGAAAGGGGAGGGGAAGGCTGGGCACAGTGCCTTACATATGTATGTACAGATGTGTTGAACTGGGTATTTTATCATGGCATTTGAATAAATGCATAGATGAAGCTATGTCCTCTTTCTGTCTGTTGGCATTAGAGAAATGCCAAAACTTTGCAATAGTCCATAAAGTCTATCAAGAACAAAAAAATCAAAATAAAAGGCAATATCATACATTTCAAACTTACCAAACCGTCAGCCTAAAATTAATTTAATGTAATTCACTGGGGTATGGCCTTTAGGAGAGAGCAAGCTAAGCTGATGTTTAATATGGACAGACTTGCTACTTTGGATATCAGTACTTGGGGGTGAGCAAGTGGGAGAAAGGTTTAGTATATATTAGTCCAAACATACACTCTGAATCCAAATACTTGGGCCTGAATTCTACTTACCATTTACCTGCTATTTGGCCTTCAGTAAGTCACCTGACTTCTCAGAGCTTTGCCTTATTACCTATAATTTGGTATAAAGAAACAAACAATCTCATAGAAATAAAAGAGAAAATGCACGTTAGCCCAAAGGATGTTAGTTTCCTTCCTTATCTCTTCTCCAGCATTTGTTCCTTCTGCCCTGAGATACGCAGATAAAATATATTCTACCATTTTGCTGAGGATTTCAGTCACAGAGAGAAAAGGACAAGGAGAGCTGAAAAATGGCAATGGAAGTGTTCAGGATTTTTGAGGCTTTCTGTCCTCTGTCTTCCCACCCTGGTGATTCCCTCCCCAACACACTTTCCTATGAGCGCTCAGAAAACATGGCAGCAGATCTTACCATATTAGCATACCATGTGCTTTGCTCAAGCGGTGTCCCTGGGTCCTGGGTGTGCTTCTGCCAGTCTCTCCAGACTCTAATTCGGTGTGGCACGCACCTGCTTGCTGATTCCCACCCTCCCAGTCCAGAGTAAAAAACCAAGCCAAGTTGGAGTTTAAAGCAGCTTCTGAAAAGGGCATTCTCTTGCTACCTTCAAGCCTGGTCTTAACCTAATTCCTCTTATATCTGATAGAGGGGGTACACCTCAGAAGGCACATCTTTTCTCTCTGCCTCTTAGGCAAATTTGTCATCAAGAAAACTTACATATAACACCCAACCACACCCACATGCACACATTCACCTCACAGGTTCAAATTTAAAGAAGTGTATTTTAACTTGTGAAATTACATTTAAAAAGAGGAAGAGAAAGAGAAAACATTGAAAAGCAAAGTCATCTCATACTGCCAGAGGCAAGTCAAAAAAGCATGTCCCTTCATTCCATGTTTAACTTATAACAAGCCAAGCCTGGAGGGAAAAGGGCTCCCTATGCATGTTGGCAAATGCAGCATTGGGGTGACACATAGTATAGGATATACTGATGCTAGCCACAAATGGGAAATTAGGCCATCACAACGACCCAAACCTAGAGACTGGGAAAAATTCAATAGTTTTAATTTGGTTCTGCCATATTTGATTTATATGAAAGCTTCATGTTGGCTTGGTATCTGGAAATGTGTCCTTCTTCAAATAGTTTTAGCATTAATAATTTGCAGATCAAAATCTGTGGTTGAATACATCTTTAAGAGGGTATTTACAGCTAGCAAAGATTTGCACAACGCTACATCACAACTGCTGGAATCAGACTGAGCGGTAGAACAGATTTCCAAGGAAGCCAAAGAAAGCCAAGATGCAAGAGAATCCCAGATGAGGCAAAGAGAGCCAAGACACCATTTTTAATACAAAGCCCAGCCTCCCTTTGCCTATGTGCATTTTCATCTTAAAACAAAATTAGGATTAGTTCTCATTGGCCAAACAGTGAGTGCCCTACAAAGAAATAAATGACAGGAAAAAAAAAAAAAGGATAATCAACATTAATAGGGAAAAACTCAGGCTAAATACAAAGTAACGGGCATGCAGAGAGAACATGGAAGAATACGTATCACATAAATTCAAGTTCCAAATACAGTTTTCTGCATTTCCATGGAAAACCTCATGTTAGGGAAAATGATTTCTGGGCCTTCAATTTGAAAACCAGAAGTGGCCTCCTTGGAGCCAGATAAATAACAACATTGTCACAAAGGCATTTTTCTTCGAAAATATCTCAAAATGTCTTACAGACATCTCTGTGTTTATTGGCATGGGACTCCCTGAGATACACACATAGCATTTTACTGATGGAGGATTTCAATCACAGAAAAAATTGTCACTTGCCAACAATAGCTGATAAGTGGAGACAGGACTAGGCACAAGGTCATCCAGTGTATAGAACAGACATCTATCCCAGAGGCAATGCTGTTTCAAAGGCAAGTACATTCACAATAGAATGACTTAAAATCCTGCAAGTGAAGAGAATTATCCATGTATTTTAAAACATCCCACTGAAGAAGATGAATCTTTCTCAGAATTGTCCTAGGATTTGTTCATGTTAATGAAGTGTTTGATTTTTAAGGATAGAAAGTCTCCTATCAGGCACAAACTGAATCACATTACATTTGTTGTGCTGAAAAACTATTTTCCCTATTTGGCCATCAAAACAGATTTACTGGACTTCTGAGGGAAGATGGCAGAATAAAGTCAAATTCAGTTTTAAAATATATATCTGCTTTGAGAAATATATATAATGCATGGAAAGGAGAACTCTGAATTAGTTGAGCAATTTTCAATATTTTATCTGCTATACATTGGACTTCTAAGGAAAACTAGCAGTTTGAAGCCAGATCACAGAATCATCCTTCCCACAAGCCCAACAAATGAAAGAAAAAAAATACGTTAAAACTAACCAAGAAATTTATCACAGCAATCAAATAAAGTAGGAGGCACAATCTTAATGCCACTTTCTTTTTAAGAAGCATGTCCAGCCAATGTTTTCTTAGGTCAGTCTCCCAAGGTAATAGAAATAAAAGCAAAAATAAACAAATGGGACCTAATCAAACTTATAAGCTTTTGTACACCAAAAGAAACCATAAACAAAAGGAAAAGACAACCTATGGACTGAGAGAAAATATTTGCAAATGATGCAACTGACAAGGGCTTAATTTCCAAAGTATAAAAACAGCTCATACAACTGAAAAACAAAAAAACAAACAGCCCAATCGAAAAATGGGCAGAAGACCTAAATAGACATTTCTCCAAAGAACACATACAGATGGCCAATAGACACATGAAAAGATATTCATCATCGCTAATTATTAGAGAAATGCAAACCAACAATGAGGTACCACCTCACACCAGTCAGAATGGCCATCATTAAAAAGTCTACAAATAACAAATGCTGGAGAGGGTGTGAAGAAAAGGGAACCCTCCTACACTGTTGATGGGAATGTAAATCGGTGCAGCCACTATGGAAAACAGTATGGAGGCTCCTCAAAAAACTAAAAATAGAGTTGCTATATGACCCAGCAATCCCACTCCTGGGCATATATCCAGACAAAACTATAATTCTACATTCATAGCAGCACTATTTACAATAGCCAAGACATGGAAACAACCTAAATGTCCATCAACAGATGAATGGATAAAGAAAAGGTGGTACATATATACAATGGAATATTAGTCAGTCATAAAAAAGAATGAAATAATGCCATTTGCAGCTACATGGATGGACCTAGAGATTATCATACTAAGTGAACTAAGTCAGAAAGAGAAAGACAAATACCATATGAAATCACTTATATGTGGAATCTAAAATACAACACAAGTGAAAATATCTATGAAACAGAAACAGACTCACAGATATGGAGAACAGACCTGTGGTTGCCAAGGGGGAGGAGGGTGGGGAAGGGAAGGATTGGGAGTTTGGGATTAGCAGATGCAAACTATTATATATAGGATGGATAAACAACAAGGTCCTACTGTATAGCACAGGGAACTATATTCAATATCCTGTGATAAACCATAATGGAAAAGAATATGAAAAAGAATATATATATGTATAACTGAATCACTTTGCTGTACAGCAGAAACTAACACAACATTATAATTCAACTGTACTTCAATTTTAAAAAATTTTTAAAAAGGAAACATTGCCAGAGGAGAGAAAAAGTAAAGATTCTAGAAAGTAGCTTACTCATCCTAAACCACATTCTACATATACCAGAGCAGTAAGTAGTGACAAATTCCCAAGTTTTCCACTAATATCTCCAATTATTTTTTTTAAAGAAGCAGCTTAAGCAATCCTAGACCAAACAATGCATTTCCAGATACTTATTCGAGAGAAATGAAAACATATGTCCACAAAAGGACTTATACAAAAATATTCATAATACTCAAAAACTAGAAGCAACCCAAATGTCCATCAACATAAGAATGAATAAATAAATTGTGGCATAATCATATAACTGAATATTACTTAGTCGTGAAAAAGGAATTCATACATGCAAAAAGAAATTGAATCATGAAAAACACTAAATTGAGTGAAAGAAGTCAGTCACAAATGAATACATATTCTTTTGACTTCACTTATATGCAAAACTAATCCATGATGACAGTTATGAGAAAAATGGTTATCTATATGGTAGGATGATTGGCAGAGAAGGAGCATAAGGGAACATTCTGGGGAAATGGAAAAGTTCACTACCTCGATTGCCCTAAAGGTTACATGGTGTAAACATCTGTCAAACTCATCAAACCATAATCTTAAGATGTGTACGTTTTACTGTATGTAAATTATACTATAATTATTTTTTTAATCCAAAATAAATGAATAAAAGCAGCTGCTGAGGGGATAGGTAGACAGCCCAGGAAAAATATATAGAAAACCCCTCACATGAACAAGGCCTCCCTACCACCACAGGGTCTCACAGGTTCAGAAATTTCCACCGAGTTGTCCAATGAGAACTATTAAAACCAACCCACCAGGCTTCCCTGGTGGCGCAGTGGTTGAGAATCTGCCTGCCAATGCAGGGGACACGGGTTCGAGCCCTGGTCTGGGAAGATCCCACATGCCACGGAGCAACTGGGCCCGTGAGCCACAATTACTGAGCCTGCGCATCTGGAGCCTGTGCTCCGCAACAAGAGAGGCCGCGATGGTGAGAGGCCCGCACACCGCGATGAAGAGTGGCCCCCGCTTGCCGCAACTAGAGAAAGCCCTCGCACAGAAACGAAGACTCAACACAGTCATAAATAAATAAATAAATAAATAAATAAAAAGAACGTGAATTTCAAAAAAAAAGAAGTGGTTACTTAAGAACCATTCCATTTAAAACCAACCCACCAAATTTCCATCAGTAAAGAGGGATTGGCAGAAGGAAAAATAAAAGGGAAAATAAGATGATTTTCTGAGGGAATGGGAGATGCTTCAGAGAGAAACACACAGAGGTCCCTATAGAAGTCCTGACACCTCTTTGAATTAACAGGCTATGGCCAAAACCCAGAGTTGTCGCTTCACGAACTGGAGAAAGGTCTGAAACCCCCCAAAATAAAAAAGTTTTCCCAAATAGGTGGAGGAAACGCTAGCCCATGTATTTTCATTGGCCTTTATGCAAACAGAGATTGGTCCACCAATCACCATAGCCAGCCAATTCCTTGCAAGTTCTACTATCCTCCATCCTCACGCTGTCAAAGAAAAGCATATTGAAGACTCAACATATCCAGTCCCAGAAGAGTAGTAAAGGGCATGACAAACAGGCCTCAAATAGGGTGAAGACAAAAGAGAATTGAACAAGGCCATATCACAATCAATTAGAGGCTGATGGAGCTGCTTGCATCTAACGTGAATAAGATGTAAAGGAATGGCATTTTGCACCAGAATTGTGTATACTGGAATCCCACTTTAACACTGTGTCAAACATCTGAATTTGAATAATCTTTTATAATAAAACTATAAGATTATGGAGAGTGAGTTATTGAACACAAGCAATAAATGCCTACTTTGAGATATCAGAAGATGAATTGCTCTGAGTTGATGTCGTCGTAGAACAGAGGCAGGAGAGGAGACAGCAAGAAACCAACCTGTATACTCTTCTCTTCATCCCCACCTCTCTACGTCCTTATCTATCCAAAGGGAAAAAGTAGAAATGAGGGATGGGAAAAGGCACTGGAACTTAAAGCAATTCCTGAGTACTGAAAATTATGCAAAATAAGACTATAATAATAAATATTTTCCTGTATTGACCTACGGACTTCACATTTACACTTGAATGGTATGTCAAAAGAGTAAAACAAGTAGTATGACTGCACTCTCTCTTGTACTTATTTTTTAACTGGCTATGCACAAACCATACTTTCAAAGGCAGTGCAGACCCTATTTTTGACAATAAACAATAATACAACAAAGTGGGGTTCACCAAATGAAAACAGAAATTACTGAAATAAAATCTGTGAAGTCTTACAAAAAGTGAGTATTCCACCAGGAACAAGATAAAAGAAAAGCAAGCATCCTAAATAGGCAACCAGAAGATGTGCCATTCATATTAAGCATTTTGATGTAATCATACTGTCATCGTAGAATAAGTGAAGTATTTGTGGATGCTAAAAGCTTATGTATTTTTCCCACTCTCAAAATAATCTTATTTATTTTACCAAGCTTTCAAAACTATTTACCCCCAGCAGAGACCTAATGAAATGAGCTTCATCCTTAGTGAGATTTTTTTAATCAGAGAAAAAGGAAGCTATGAGAATGTAATTGTTTAAAAAGAGATTTGTATTTACTTGTATTTACTCCACATTATAGTATGGCTATGTTCATTGAGTGAGGAAGGAAGGAAGAAAGGAAGGAGTTGAGGCAAGGAGGGAAAAAGGGAGAGAGGGAGGGAGGGAGGGAGAAACAGAGAGAAAAACATATACAATTACTACTGATACTGAAAGTTAATCACCTCCTCAAGGGCATGTTCCTCACTTGCCCAAATGTGGGAAAATTCAATGACAACAACGGACATTCCACCAAAAGAGTGAAGAAAGCATATGGCCCCTAAAAACAAACTATCTAATTAAAATGCAGAAAGACAGCTCAGCTCTCTAATTATTAAATACACAAAAGAGACCATTTAAAGGTTCATAAACAACTCTAAAAAGAAAACTAGAGTTTACAAAGAATTTAAATATGAAAACAAACTAGACCTAATAATAAATATAAACAGGAAATACCAATGGCTGATCACTTAGTAAACCATATGCTCTGAGCCGTGATTTGGGTCACTTTAAAAAACAAACCCAAACTTTACAGTATTGCATTTCAACATATAGAACAGTCAATAAAACCTGCAGGGAAAAACACACCTTCTCTCTCCATCCTGTTCCTACAAGCTTGTCAATTACTGTAGGGCACAGCAGAGGTTGAGGAACACAGCTGACCTCTTTCAACAATGTTAAGGCTTTCACCAGCCCAGCCTAATAAACACATGTTCCCAATAACTTCTCCAATGAATAAGCCCCTTTCAAAAGAGAAACAGGACTCACATGAACACTAACCTCTTGATTAGAAAGCACATACTTAGCCAGTGGACTGTGAAGGTCTCCCCCAATTCGCATGCTTCAGGCTACATTCCTAATCAATTAGTTACATCAAATCCCCTTTTGTTTCCCTCCAGTGACTTTCTGCCACCCTGTTACTTGACTCCTAAGCAAATGCCTCACCTGGCTTTCATCCAGATTCCCTGCAAAGCTTGCCCTTCCCAGACCATGGGAGCCAGCCTCTAGAGATGTGACTAGCCTTCTAGAACTTCTACAGTATGGTAGAGAAATGTTTTCAAAACAATTCTGCAGATCAACTGAGGCATTTGGAATATTTGTTCAACTGAAGAATCTGAAAGGTACTGAAGAAAAGTGCCTTTCTTTTATCTACTCCAGAACTGCTCCCGGAAGAGCATATTCAGCTGAAAACAAAGATATCCAGGTTATAATCTCAGTTTAGTCACTAAAAGCTACCTGACCTTGGGCATCTGCCCTTGGCATCTCTGAAGCTCATATTCTTTATCTACAAAGTGGGTGAATTTTGGTAAATCCATTTCTATTTTTAAAAGTTATTAATTTGTGAAACAGGACATCCAAGACATGATCTGTTGCCTTCAATTACACTTTATCCTGTTCTCATTTTAAATAAATGTTCAAGCCCTACCACCACCACCCCCAAACCTCATCCCTGAGAGATCACTTGATGCCTAATGATGCATTCTAACCATTCATAATTCCCACTGTGTTCTTTAATACCCTAAGCATCAGAATTTATCTGAATGTGTTTCTACTGACAATGTGATTGATGCTCAGTAATACCAGCAACTTTCCTACCAGCATTTACAATTATTCCTTTGCCATTTTACCTTCTATTCTACCCCTCCTTCCAATCTCCCAGTTTGGATTAATACAACTGTTTCCTTTCAAGAGTCACTGAGCATTGCCAAGGGGAATCACATAAATATGCTAACTGATCCATCACAAATTTATTAGATTCAACTTCAGCTGCTCAACAATCCATTAATTTATTTCTCCTCTGCTCCGTTTTCCATTGCCTACAAGTAGTTATTCCAAATCTTTCTCACTCACTTCAAGCACTAGACTCCCTGCTTCTGCCCTCCTCATTCCTAGTGGACAACTGTCAGGAAAAAAAAAAAAAAAAAAATCGATGACTTTAGCCAAGAACCCCCTCAATTGCCCTCCCTTTGATTTACATTGTATCCATTCTTCCCACCTTCCCTCCTGCAGTAGACCAACTACAGTTAGTGATGCTTCTTTTCCAAAGGTATACACTCCTTCTTGAAGTGAACTCACATGCAACTTTTCACATCTCTTCCAAAGCTATCAATCACATCTTCCATTTCTTTTATCAGTGTTTCTCTTCCACTCCATAGCCTTTTTTCTCACCTGCCTGGGATATGCACTCAAAACTCCCCCAAACTGTAAATAACAAATTCTCTCCCATTAGACTTTCTTGAGGTTAGAGGGGTCTGGGAAATGTAGTTTCTGGCTGAGCATCTGCAGCCCAGTGATTCTTCCACAGTATGGAACAAAAAGCACAACTTTCCAGAAAATGGCAAGTTGTCTCTATCACACTGTATCTCTCATTAGGTTTGGCACTTAGCTTTCCTGACTCCTTTCAGCAACTCTTTTACTAAATCTTCCTCTTCTCAGACTCACAATTTAAGATTCTACCCTTATTGGCTTTCCTTCTTGCTCTCCAAGCCCTGCTTGGATTAGATCATCAGCTCCATGACTGTGCCTATCACCTTTATATGAAATCTTTCACAGCTCTAACTCCAGGCTTAACCTTTTCCCTAAGCTCTAAAATCACATTTTAACACTACCATTCTGAATCATCCACAAGCAACTCAACATGGCAGTATCAGGATGCTTTAGCTTACAAGTAGTAGGAAACTTCTACTCATTCTATCTTAGACCAAAAGCAAATTTACAGCCCCATGAGGTAGAGCAGGCTACAGGCACTGCTGAGGTATATATCAAGGCCCTGAATCCTTTTCTTTTTTTTTTTTTTTTTTTTTAAGAAATTCACGTTCTTTTATTTATTTATTTATGACTGTGTTGAGTCTTCGTTTCTGTGCGAGGGCTTTCTCTAGTTGCGGCAAGTGGGGACCACTCTTCATCGCGGTGCGCGGGCCTCTCACCATCGCGGCCTCTCTTGTTGCGGAGCACAGGCTCCAGACGCGCAGGCTCAGTAATTGTGGTTCACGGGCCCAGTTGCTCCGTGGCATGTGGGATCTTCCCAGACCAGGGCTCGAACCCGTGTCCCCTGCATTGGCAGGCAGATTCTCAACCACTGCGCCACCAGGGAAGCCCCCTGAATCCTTTTCTCTGTTCCCCTTTTTTTTTTTTGGCCCTGCCCTCCTCTGCATTGGCTTTATCCTCAAGCTGATGGCAAGATAAATGCAACAATTCTAGGTGTAATATTCAAACATAACATCATCCATAAATGAAGCGTTTCACTTCCCTAAGAGAAAAACATTACAGAAGTCCCACTGAAAGAGATCCATGTTTATTTCTAAGCCAATCACTGGCAAATGGAATGAGAGTACCATACTTAGTTTAGACCAGGGTTTCTCAACCTTGGAACTACTGACATTTAGGGCCAGATAGTTCTTTCTTGTAGGGGGCTATTCTATGCATTGTAGAACGTTTAGCAGCATCCGTGGCCTCTACCCACTACATGCCAATAGCATTTGCCACTCTTGACAACCAAAAATGTCTTCAGACATTGCCAGATATCCCCTGGGAGGCAAAATCACCACTGTCTGAGAACTCCTGGCTTAGACTAACCATGATATATCCTTAGAACACAAGTACTGGAAAGGTCATCTCTTAAGAAAGGAGATAGGAAATTAAAGTTGACTAGGCAACCAATAGTGGCCACTGCAATGTCCAAAAACAAACTTGTTTTCTACTTCCCATGTCCAAAATATATTTCTCCTCCTGAATTTCTGATATTGATTAACATACCACTGTCTAGATACTCAGTGGCCCAAAATGAGAACAACGGCCCAAACTAAGAACTCTAGCATCATCCTTATACCTTCCTTATTTCCCGTATCCAGTGGTTAACAGTTCTTATCAATACTGATGATGAAGCTTTTTGTGGATCTGTTCTCATTTCTCCATTTCCACTGTCACCTAAATATCTCAGTGGTCGCCTCCTTACTATGTTTCCTGCCTCCTAGGCTTTCCTATAGTTTTGATAGTTATCTTCTAAAGGATAAATCTGGTCAAATCAACCTTCAACTTAAAACCATTTGATGACTCTTCCTCATTACCCACAAAACCAAATTGAAAGTCTTTAGCCTATTATACAAGGCCCGCAATGATTTATCCATTGCCCAGTACTGCAGACTCAACTCCAGCCCCTCCACTTACCTTATTCTGTACCACTCCAGATTATTTGTTCCTCAAACCAGACATTTGATATATCAGTGATTTGTTTGTGTCAGTGCTTCTGTCTGGAATGACCTCTCCACTCTCACTTCCTAATCCGTCTTCAAGTCCTTCACACTTCTCATGCATTATTTCTTTTTTTGGTAACTTCTACTCTCCCCATGAGAAAATTAATTACTCTCACAGCTGTATCCCCAATAGTACTCATTAAAAATATAATTCTGATTGACCACTTAATGCATCATATTATAGCTTTATGCATCTGCCCAGCTAGATCAGGGCTACTAAAGGTGAGGTATTATCTCTATTTATAACAACAATTTCTGGCACAGTGCCTAGAACGTAACGAAACAGCTCTAAATGCAGAGCTTTTGAAATGAAGGAACTCAACCAAACTGACTTCAATGTATTTGCCCAAAATTATTATAAGTCTCAGGGACTAAGTCTAACCAGTCAGTTAAAATAATTTTTCTCTAATAGTAAGCCAAATAATCTGAAAAATGTATATACCATATAAAATGCTAATAAATACCTGTTTAATAATTAAATAACAAGTCAAAAACTGAAAATCAGTGTGACAAATAAAAATACAGCAAAATCGCCTATAAAATCATTGAAGTGTTAAGAGGGATGATAATTTCCAAGTCTTTGCATGATTCAGAGAGGCTTCTACACATGTGCATTCCCACAGACTACCCAAATCCCTTCTCATACTTCACCCTCAGTGATGAACAGGGTCTGAGTAGGGTCTCTGAGAACAGGGGCTCAAATACAAGTGTCCTTGGGCCCCAAGAGATGCTGAACTAAAGAAACTAAGCAAAAGCCACATCTCCAAAAGATAAGAAGGAAGGTTTTTTGTTTTTTGAGTTTTGTTATTGTTGCTGTTGTTGTTTTTAATCCAAACCAAAGTAGAAACTGAGTACAAAGCAAAGGAGTCAGGGTAAACAGAGACTATCTGGGGAGAGTCACTAACAGAGGCATCATTGCTTTTGGTCTGTTGTTATGTTTCTTAGTACACAAGATGCCTGAGTAGAAGATAAATATCGAGAACAGAATTTATAAAGGCCTATGGACGGGAAAAGCAATGGGGCAATATGTGTCGAGTCATAAATATGTGACTTCTCTTTGTCACAGAGGTTCTGCTTTGGGAATCTTTGCTAGGCAAATAATCAAAAACCCAGAAGGCAGTCTGTAAGCACCTTTGTTTATAAAAAAGAAAAAACAGAAGTGACCTACAAATCCCCCGTAAAAGACTGATTACATCTTTTTACATTCTTTCAATGAAATTAGCTCTGAAGACTATGTAGCAACTACGTGAAAACATGAGGAAGTGCTTAAGACACCTGATACTTATGTCCCAGTCACAATTATATTAATAAAAAAATCATATGTGTAAAGGCTCTACCTAAATATATCAGAAAAGACAATGGCTATACCAGAATGTAGCAATTTCTAAACTTTACATTTTCATTATCTTCTAAACTTTCTATACTGTGGTTATGTTATTTTTCAAAAGTTTAATTTCAAGTTGGCAAGAGAACCACAGAGGCTGTGTCACAAATAAATTTCAACCATTTATACACGCCTTCAAGCACAAGCAGCACAAAACACCCATGTTCAGAAAGGGCAATGTTTGGGTGGAATGCCACTGAGAAAGATCTACATAGCCTGTTGGAGGCCCTGGCCAGTTTGATCTCACTTTTTGGAAAGTCCCAAGAGCTTGGAATTCAACTCAAAACTGCAGTCATAAGCTTCATCAGCAGTGTCCCAAAGAATATGAATTAGTAGACAGAAGTTTATGAGGTTTCACTCAAAAAAATCTAAAATTAGCTGCTCTGGCACCCTGATGGAAGCCCCAGCCTGGACACCTACCCTGCCTGGTCAGGGTGAAGAAGCACCTGTGATTATCTGCCAAACCTTGCTGACTGCTTCTCTTCTCTGCAGAGAACCTTAACTGTGTTAGCCTGTGGACCATGGTGCCCAGGAGTCAGAATTCTCAAATACGGTAGTTCATCTTATATCCAAAGTGAGATTTGTATAATAATGCTATAATGTGGACCTGTTCTCTCTGTCTCTTAAATTTCTATTTAACCCTGTTTGTCAGGAACAGCCCAGGATCCAGCTCTTGTCCCTAATAATATAAAACTGCTACAGGCACCAAGATAGAGGCAAGAGCTAATAAGATGGCCCTTGCTGGGCTGGGTGTGGCGTGATCCTATTGCCTTTAACTAACAGTCTGGTGACCATAAACACTGCCTTAATAAGGTCCCTGCCCTTAAATGTCCCTTGTATTTTTGTTTCCTGCTTAATCAGCTGGAATAGAGTGAGAGTTACTGCTAAATGACTGCTCCATGGTGGAAGCAACTGCATATTAGTGATGGGCACATAGAGAGTATAAATTCTGAAAAAGGGTATTCCCCCACGGCCAGAACTAGAGGCAGTTTGTAGGGCTGAAGAGACACCACTTCTCCTCCCTCCACCCTCACTCATCCTGTTTACCAGGGTAAAAAGATCAGATTTCCCAGAAATTCCTGTTTGCATCTGGGTATCCTAAAATGGAACTTATTGCCTTATAAAACAAAAGCACCACATTTCTACAGGAAAAAAAAAATCATAGATAGCTATATGTCATATTTATATTTTTGGATAGGATCTGAATTTTTTTTCTGTGTTCCCTTTCTCTTCTTTTTTAACATTGATACACTCCACCTGACTTTCTCTATATTGCAATTACCCAACCACTGACTTCAACATTTTATCTAACTTAAAGTTTAACACGAATAATTTCTTTTCTCTCTAAAGTTAATCTCTTTTATCTATAGAACACCTTAAACATATATTCTCTCTGAAAAAATTTAAATCCCCATTTGCACCTCTCTTCAGTATTCTTCACAAACAGAGTTCCCATCAAGTTCTACATCACCCTTCTAGGCCTTTCTAACCACCACTGTTGGGAAAATTGTTGGGTTTGGTGAAATCAGTCTCCTATAGTTCCTTCTCAAGATCTTTCGTTCTCATCATAAAATCTACTAGAACTCACTTCCCTGCTGTAGCAGTTTGCAAAAATGGCCACAACTATCTACATGCATGCCCTCTGCAATGTGACTGTACCTCCCACCAGGAGGCAGCATCTATTTCCCCCACCCCTAATCTAGATTGGCTTTGTTACTTGCTTTGGCCAATAGAATACGGTAGAAGTAATGGTCTGCCAGTTCAAACAGTAGACTTTAAGAACCTTTTCACACTTCCCCTCAGTCTCCTGGAACCCCTCATTCCCTTGGATGAACCCTAAGCTAGCATCCTGGATGATGGAAGACCACAAGAAGCAGAGCAAATCATCCCAGCTGAAATCATCCTAGAGTAGCCAGGCCCTAGCTGACTAAGCAGCTTATCAAAGATGCATCAATGAAGGCAGCCAAGACCAGAAGAACTACCCAGCTGAGTTCAGCCAAAATTGTCGGCCCATAGAACTGTGAACTTCAGTAAATGATTGTTGTTTAAAAATCACTAAGTTTGGGGATAATTTGTCACACAGCAAAAGCTAACTAATACAGCTGCTTGTACACATTCCTTAACAAACAAGCCTCCTCTTCTTTACCTTGCTACTTTTCTATTTATAGGATAGGGTAAAGGTTTCTCTTCAATTATGATATCCTTTCACCTAGCACATATTATAAATTCCTATAGTTCAATGCAAAAATTCTCCTCATTCCCAAAGTATTTGGACAGAGTGTTCTTAGCCATAATGATATCATAGGAAGTATTATGTAAAAATTTCCCTCAAGAATCAAATATGTAAGATTATCCTACTCTGTAATAACCTAAATGGGAAAGAATCAAAAAAGAATAGATACTTAGATATGCAAAAAAAAAAAAAAATTATCCTAGTTCATACAATTGTCATATAATATAGAAACAAATCCTTTCCTAATCCTTTCAGGATTATAACCTGCTATGTGCCAGATATTTTACAAATTATATCTCCTTTCATCTTTTCTATGAGAAAATAGGTTAATTCATGTCTTCATGTCCTTCTGATTCCAGAGCCTATGCTTTTTTCATTAAACCATATTTTCACCTTGAGAGTATATGATTAACGTCCTAATTTCTTAAAAGACTTAGATATACTAAATTTTGCATCAACTTATAGAACTAAAACCAAAATCCTTTACTTTGTTTGTTTACTCATTCATTCAAGCGGCAGATGCAGCCTAAGAATGGTGCACTCTTGATCCCACCATTCTCAGCATTGACTTACCTACTTTCCTGCTTTTTCTCTTCTCAGAGGTCATGACAGTGGACTAAGCCACTTTCATCTACTCATTTCTACATGTGCTTTCCTGTCAAAAAAAAATCAGCCATCTCCTCTGAAAGGTCTTACTTTTTCCAGCCTCTCTCCTAATCTGTGACTGAGGTAGACAGAGGAGGAGAAAGATGGAATACAAATCAAAACATTCATTAAATGTAAGACGTCAGCTTACTCTCACCTATGAGATTCATCCCTGGCTCTGGGTTATACATATTGTAAGCTTTCTGGACAAAGTCTACTTCTTCCTTTATATCTTGACATGAGGGGTGTTCAGTAAATGAAAGTTGAGGAATAATAATACCAAAGTGGAAACTATGGCCCCCCTCCCCACTGGCTTCATGTTGCATTCAAAAGAATTATCTTTTATGGCATTTAACTTGAACTTTATGTTTTTTTCTTGCTAAGAGCTATTAACATTACTATTGCACCACAGAGGGGACTTTTGTTTTTCTTCTGATAGCCGTCTTTCAACAAGTCTGGCTGCAAGTAAATGAGATCAGGATTTTAAGAGCCAATTATTGTGTGGCTTATTGTTTGTACTTGCTAAACTTTATTTTCCCCATAGTTTGCCTCCGTTTCTATCACTGACTCTATCTTGTAATGAAAATTAATGCTCTGATTTAAATGAGAGATATGAAACATGATCTATTACGCCTGCTGGCACACAGTATGTTTCACCTCATTACCACATTATTAAAGAATAATTAGCATCTCTAGGGATGAATTGGATATTACACATGCAACATTTGTAGATAGATTTACTCACAGTTAGAAAACGGTGGTTCTATCCTTTCCATACACTAAGCCTCAATTATACGTTTTACCAGTCCTGAAAATTGAAATTATTCTCCGGGGAACACAGATTGTGTTAACTGCTGAATCACTTGCATGCTAGTGGAACCTAGAAACTTTCCACTTGCATGCTTATATACTGACCCTATTGTCATATCTGCCTTTCTTCCAAAGTTATTTATACTCAAGTTGTTAAATAAAATGGAGACTGACACCATTTAACTTAAATATTTGGTCTCAAAACCCACAAGTGTTCATGATATATTCAGATAAGTAAGACCAATTTAGGCCATTGTTTAATTTATTGGAGAGGTCACTCATACAGCTATATCATTATCTATACTTCAGTTGAATGTAGAAACTGAAATACAGATTTAATGTAAGTTTAATGCACTTTGAATTATCTTTATGTATTGACGAGTTAGAATTTAAACATTAAACATGTCACTTATTCATTAATTTCAAATAAATTTAAATCAAAAGTTAACCACATAAAATATAAGATCTCACAAAATCTACTCTTATCAAAAATATAGAAGGTTATTCAGAGTATAAAATAGTGTAGTTCAATCCTCTGTTATCAGTCCCTTGGTTTAATTTTCTTTTTACCATTCTTTTCTTTTCTCTAAATTCTATTTTTTTCCCCTCAAATCTGCTAGGATTGCAGTTTCCTATTTCCTTAAAATATTTTCAAGTTCATCTTACTGCTTTAAAGATAGGACTGTGTCTTATACTCTGACAATTCAAAAACCTTACATTCTTGTGTGTCTGTTTTGGCAGCTGCTTGTTCCTGCTTGTTCTTTCCCTTGGTGCCTGGCTTCCATGAGTGCTCGATTAAATTTTACTGTGATTTTCCCATTTCACTCATGGAACTATTGGGTTGGCCAAAAGTTCGTTCGGGTTTTCCACAACATCTTACGGAAAAACCCAAAAGAACTTTTTGGCCAACCCAATGTTTCTGGGAATTCCTGGGAGCCTAGGAGCTTCATTTGCTTCTACTAGGTACACACAGGGCACAACCAGTTCAGGACCACCTTAAACCAAATCCACACCTAGCATTCTTGAAAATTCCTAGGTGAGGTGTATTTAAGCAGCACATCCTTGAGAACATAAGGGTTTGGCTGTAACTTCTCAATGATTTATTTCATTTTGGTTTGGTTTTTGTGCCGTCTTCTACTCAGCACTAAAGGTGGGAGGGCAGGGAGTCTTGACCTCTGGCTCACCCTTATCCTGAGGGGGCAGCCTTGGGATCTCAGCTTTATGCAGACAGGTTTCCCATTAGACTCCCTACCACAGGTGGGCCCTGGGCTCAAAGTGACCAGGTTTTGCAACCTAGAATAATCCCTGCCCATGTCCTCAAGCAAAAGTGGCTTCAGTGTTCCACTTACCTTTCTGGGTTCTCATTTTCCTCTATGATTGTAGCCAGGTAATTCCTTACTGTTTTTTAGCTTTCTGATGTTTTTAAAATTATATATGTGTTCATCCCAGGTTTTTTAGCTGTTTTCAGTGGGAGCATTGGTCTGAGTATCCTAGCCCACTATGTTTCCAGAAATAGAACCCTCCCTAGATTTAATAAGCCCCGTTAAAGCAAACACACTCTATGTGTCTGAAGTGGTTATTTTAATTATATCTTCTAATTACAAGTAACAAAAATAGCTCAAGCTATCTTATATAATGGGATATATATATATCTTATATCCTAGTTATAAGGATACCGGTGCATAGGACCCCAGGAGTAACTGAACAATCCAAACCACAGAAAGAGAAGGAGCTTTTTACGATGTGCCGAGATGGGAAGAACTGAAAACAGTAGGAGACTCTGAGCCTTCACTCCGCCTCGGAGATTCTCAAACTTTAGAAAGGCTCAGAATTGCCTGGAGGGCTGTTAAGCACACAGATTGCTGTGTCCCATCTGCAGGGTTTCTGAAGTAGGGCCTGAGAATTTGCATTTCTACTGAATTCCCAGGTGATGCTGATGTTCCTGGTCCAGAGACCACCCTTGCACCACCCTATTGCAGGAAAGCTCTGGAGTTGCACTGCTTAGATCCCAACCCTAGTTGCCCCTCTACTACACCTGTGAATTTAGACATATTTTCTCACCTTCTCCAAGCTTGTTTCCCGTCTCGGTGACTAAGATTCCTCATCTGTAATAAGGAAACTGGCAGTACTTACCTCAAAGGGTTTGTTGAGAAGATTAAATGAAACGAAAGATGTAAAATGCTTAGAATAGTGCCAGTATTTAGCAAGCACTTGGTAATCTCAGCTATTACTAATATCATTATCACTCACCTATTTTAATTACATCATATTTCAGTATTTATTCTTTTTCACCTATGTCCAATCTTATTTTCTTTTGTGAAGTTGCTTTTGCTCCCCTGACTCCCTCCCTCCCGCATATGCCTTTAAAAATATTCTAGCATAGTTTCCTTGCAACTTTAGTTTACATGACACTCACAGACCAGTCGTCACTATCCCCCTTCATGGCTGTCTACTTTATGACTTCTCTGTTGCCAATCTTTTGAGTTTATTAATGACTACTGTATACTTAGTTCTTAATTATACTTCTTAATTACATACTTCATTCTGTCCATTTTTCCCAGTTTAAATTCCCAAGAGAGAATCTGACTAGTCAAATTATCACTTGCCGCCATGCCACGTCACAATCCATGAATTCGCTGCCGTTGGACCAGGTCACCCTCCCTGGTCCAATCAGCTGTGGTGCAGCAAGATGAGAGGGTGAGTGGAATAAAATGAGGCTGCAGAGGGCTATCTTCAAGCAGTGACAATGAATGGGGAAGATGCACTAAGAAAGGCCTGGAAATGAAGCACACACCATGATTGACAAGTCTAAATACCATTACAGGCTTGAAAACATTTAATGTTGTTGCTCAATTTGTTCTCATTAAAATTAAATACTGTGATTAAATTCCCTTATATCCAATAATTTCTCTTTTTATACAGACCCTATTCAGATATATCTGAGCTCTCATGTCATGTGCTTCACACATGTTAAGAACATTGGAGGCTGTCAGCAATAAGTATAGCAGGACCTTCATGAATGGGAACAGGAAGAAACTGATCCCATCACAGGGGTGAAGTTCTTCTAAGTGTATATTTACACTATCTGCTTTGACATTACTATTAGATCCATCAGTCAGGAAATATGATAAAAGGGATAATTTTTGAAGACTGCCTGAGAGAGTGATATTCAAAAGAAAATCCATAAGACAAACATGAAGAGCACAGCAAACATTAATAAGGATGAAAACAACATTCCAACTCTTCCTAGAAATGGCATCAGATAATAATTCTATACAAACTGTGGGAGTTCCTTTAAAAACACCATCTTGAAATACGAGCACAGCAAACATTAATAACGATGAAAACAACATTCCAACTCTTTCTAGAAATGGCATCAGATAATAATTCTGTACAAACTGTGGTAGTTCCTTTAAAAACACCATCTTGAAATACGAGCGCAGCAAACATTAATAAGGATGAAAACAACATTCCAACTCTTTCTAGAAATGGCATCAGATAATAATTCTATACAAACTGTGGGAGTTCCTTTAAAAACACCATCTTGAAATATTAACCATAACAGTCCTAACTTCTTGCAGAAATACTGGTTGTGGATCCATCATCTATGAGTTTATTATTGAAATCTTCACTGAACCTATTTGTAATGTTGAAACATTACATGTACACTTCTATTCTCCCTCATTCTCCACTTCACCATGCAAAGTAGAAAATGTAGGTTTCTCATCTCAAAATGTCCACTAACACATTATATGTACATATATACTGCATATATGTTCATATATACTTATCTTTCTTGAGTTCATTTTATGGGATTCCACCAGCTGTTTCAAGAAGTTAAGAGTTGTGAGCCATTCTTTTTTTTTTTTTTTTTTTTTAATAATTATTTATTTATTTATTTTATTTTTGGCTATGTTGGGTCTTCGTTTCTGTGCAGGGGCTTTCTCCAGTTGCGGCAAGCGGGGGCCACTCTTCATCGCGGTGCGCGGGCCTCTCACTATCACGGCCTCTCTTGTTGCGGAGCACAGGCTCCAGACGCGCAGGCTCAGTAGTTGTGGCTCACGGGCCTAGTTGCTCCGCGGCATGTGGGATCTTCCCAGACCAGGGCTCGAACCCGTGTCCCCTGCATTGGCAGGCAGATTCTCAACCACTGCGCCACCAGGGAAGCCCCGAGCCATTCTTAATGATAGACATTTGTTTTCCATTTAGGAAACTGGCTGGACCTTTTCTCATGGACCCCATCACAGGGTTGGCATCCAGCTCCTGGGTCCTAGAATACATTTTCTCTTCCTGACCTGAATAAACGACTTGCATAAACATTTTTGTTCAGGTATTCCTCAATTGTGAGAGACTGTCATATCATTTGAACTTTGAATTATAAAATAAAAAATGTTACAAACATTATAGCACATAAAACTTAGAGCGTGACTAACTGTCCAACAGAGAGAACAGGTGACCAGGTGAATTAAGTAATCTCTCATAGCCTTACCCTTCTCATCTGTAAAATGTGTATACAAAGAACCTACATCAAGCCAAAATTGTGAGAGTTCAATGAGACAATGCATGTGAGCATTTGGCCGAGTATTTATTTTTATGAAATGTAATGTAAGTTCCTTTCCTTTTCTTCTACAATATACAATAGAAGACAGAGCCTGCATTAAAATGTGATGTTGCTCTTTATTTTTACTGAGCATTTAGGAAGAGATACTATAAAGTTCCTTGAAGAGCAACCACTAGCTTGTTCCAAAAGCTGATTAACATAAAGAGCCAGATTTCAGCCAGGGGAGGAGAGAGCAACAGTAAAGGATATCATTTTATACAAAATCTTTTCTGTGTCTCTACATTCAGCTAGATTGTTCTAATCCTCCCTCAGATGGATCCTTTCAGCAACGAAGTTCTCATTTTGGGAATGTGCCTTTGTGTCTCTGTAATTCCAGCCAACTCTTGACTCCACACTTCACCCTTGGAATTTTCCCTCAGGCCTAAATTCATCTCTGTGGTTGTCGGCCTGCTTCTAGCTGCCCCAGTACTAGTTCTCAGGTTTCTGATATCATGTCTGGTATCAGCTCTCCCTCACATTTTGTTGCAGAAAATGGAATCGCGCCAGGCATGATCAATTTACCAGTGTCCCTGGGTTTGGGGGCCTAGGTACTCCCAGTCTCAATGCTACCCTTTTCTAGATAACCTCCCCAGAGGACAGATCTCCTTTGTTCTTCTCATGCCCCTAGCCCTGTTCCTTAACCTTTGGGCTATAACAGCTTTAAGCATAAATAAAGGGATAAATAAGTTAACCAAAGAAGAAACTTCCATCATTTGAGGAAGACAAGAAGGAGGTGGAGAGTAACAGGTGGAAAAACAACAACCACTGTAAAAGTCTTAAAAAGTTTTGCATAAACATCCCCAGTATTAAAACAACTGGGATCTTGTGGTCTTAACCAACATCTAAACCTCTTCTACACTAAAAGCTTTCAATTCAGGTTCTTGGGGTGTTTTTCTTTTAAGTTATTGTTGACACTTTTATTATCAGAACTAGGGTCAAAATGGATTCATTTCATTACCTATCTTCTGCTACAGTCAATTCTGCTGAAATCCATCTGTCCTGTCCTGCTGGTCTCTCTGCCTGACTTCATCACTAGGAGGGGTAAAATTTGCTTCTCCTCTGATTAGTGAATGACAGATTGATACAACTTCTAGTTTCCCCAGTTTTCTTATTTACTAGGAACCATGACTATGGGAACTAAAGTTTCAGGATTAACCTAAAAAAGACAAGCACAAACTTCATTCACTTTGCTTTAATAACCACAGTGTCCAAGCTAAATACGAGCACCTTAACACAAGTTACAAGCACCCAGAAGATGTGCGCTCAAAAATGCCACGTGTGCCCAGTCATCTGTAAATGAAAGTCCTACATAACATCTGCAAATCTTTCCTGGTGAAACTAGAACTTCATTAAAAAAAAAAAACCCAATAATTTGTTTTAAAGTGCAGAGACATATAAAACTGCTCAAGGAAACCCCCTTCAAAAAAATAATGTCAGTTATTCCTTTCCAAACAGAATTGAAATGCAGGGTAGAGTGTTAAGTCTTCCCCTAGAAAAAGGAAATCATTCTTCTAAAATACTCTTCCTCTCTTTTTTCCTAGAGTACAAATCACACAGAGTATTCTACATGGAAGTTCTTCTGGTCCCCTAAAACTGGTAAAACTGAAACGCCTATTATGAGCCTGTTTAAATAGGGTACCAGGCCAGGACATTATCCTTTGTACACAGTCAACTGTAAAGGTGGATATTGTTTTATGACATGCCTTCATATTTATCACGATTTTTTCTCTCATGCTAAAACTTAAATTTAGCATTTTTAAGATTAATTATGTAAGACTTATGATCTTATTAATAGTCAAGTATCTCTCTCCTAAGACTTCACTTGACCATCTTACTCTCCTGGTCATGTTCTTCTTTAGTTTTTATGTGTCTACAGTCAAAAGTCTCTCCCCATGAACCTACTAACTTCAGCTGAAGCTCACACATCAGCCAACAAAAACAGCTCTACCACTCACCTTGACTGACAGACTGCTCTCCAATTTCACCATCTCCTTTTTGCCTTTGAGTCCTGAACATGCTTCCCCTCTGCCCTGTGCCATCAGCCTTTCTCCCCAGCTATATCTCCATCCCTTCAGCCAAGTCTAACTGCAATGCCCCAGATTGGGGGAACGTTTCCTCGTTCCTTGTCCCAGTCCCACCACCTTCCACTGAAGACTGGAAAAATTAATAGGCCATGGCGGGGCGGGGGTGGGGGGGTGGTGCGGTAGGAGAGTATATGGACTAGGAGCTTGGATCCTGGAGATGAATCCTGGATTTCAAACCTCAGATCTACCATTTACTAGTTATGAGGCCCAGGGCAGGAAACATCACTTCTCTGGGCCTCTGTTTCCTCATACATGAAATATAAACAATATCGCTATTTTGTGAGGATTAAATCTGTTAACACATGTAAAGCACTAAGAACAGTACCTGATGCACAGTAACTATTCAATAAGCATTAGCCATGAGTATTACTGCCACAAAATCTGGATTTCCCGCATTCTATTATATGATGTTATAATGTAATTATATTATTATAACAAAATAGTATAATTACAATATATTATTATATTGTAATTGTATATTGTATAATATATTATAATATAATTACAATATATTATTATAATTATAATATAATGTTATTATATTATATGTAATTATATTATTATAATTCTTATTCTTATAGCATGATCTTCCAAACATTATAAGCTCTGTAAGAGAAAGGATCTTGTCTGACTCATTTATTGCATTCTAAGCACTAAGTATTGTATAAGGCATAGAATAGGCACTCAATAAACATTTAATGATTCAGTGAATAAGTGAATTATTGTCAGACAATGACTCTACCTCCAAGTCATGAGTCCAATCTTCCATTTAGGGAACTGTCACTGTATCCCTACAAGCCCATGTCCCCCACTAACAAACTAGAGGGGTTCAACTGCTCTAGAATGACTTCTCAACTTCTCTCACACCAAGTTCCACTGTGCATTACCTTTGAGGCTTTCGGACTTGAGTCAGCTGTTGGAATACTCTAACTTGATGTTTTGGAATCTGGACTAAACTAGTTGATCCGTAGACTTGCTGAGTGTTTGGACTTGGTTTGTTTCCTGGACTATTTACAGGACTTGGTATCCTAGCTGTGCATAAGAAATACCCTGCTCTGGGTCACCACCTGAACGAGCATTTCCTCACATTTAGTCTATATCTTATCCCCACCAGGAACTGAGGAAATTGACAATATAACACCCCCAACTGTAACTTTGTTCACTAACTAGGTGGCTTTAAAGAAAAGAAAAATTATCTGTTCTGAATATCAGTTGGAATTCTATTATTTGTTACTTTCTCATTATTATGGTACAATGACAATAGGTGTTAATAATGACTTGACTCAATACATTCAGTATCAGTTTACTCTTCTGTGTTTTATTAGTTGTAATGTTTAAGATCTTCCAAATTCATAACACCATCCTATCGTCCATGACATGTAACAGAAAATGTTTCATGCTAACAAAATCATGGGACAATACTACAAAGTTATATACAAGTCCATATCAAGGGCACTAAAACAATGGCATTTCATCTGTTCATTCAAAAACATGTATTGAATTCCTACTATACTGTTATGTATTAAAATAAAGGATAGAGATGTAAAGATGAACAAATCATATTCTATGCCTTTAAAAGTTCATAAATTAGTCGATTTAAATTTAGGTTAAAATAATACTGAAGCGTCTGAAATTAAAGCTGTATCCAGTTTTGTTCTTCACCAAAAAAAATGGTGCCGTCATGATCTTGAAGGATAGCTGCTAAAATCATCTCTTTTGAAGTGTATTATTTCTATTAAATCTTTCTAAATATATGTAGAACAGATCTAAAGGACTTTCTCTCCTTATGACCCTTCATTTTTTGGTCAGTATAGAGTCTAACAGAATAACAAATGCATTATAATGCTCTGGTCTTAATATTCAAGGAACATCCCAGGAAAGGCAGAGAGGGAATCAAAGTTCAACAGCCACAGACCTGCTCCCTCCACAGTTCTCCTCGTCTGTACAGCACACTCACATTTCTGCTACGTTAAAACAGTGAAAATGTGTTCATATCGCAAGAAGGAAATAAGGGGAAAGGACAACACTCTCAAGTGTTTATAATCATAGACAGTACAAAAAACAGGCTCTGGTCAAGCTATGTTTAAATGTATGCATTTTTCTTCCAATAGAGCTGTAGCCTGTCAGGAATAGATGCAATTTGAGCTCTTAAACCTCCAACCATGGCCTTCACTAATGTTTCCGTTCTGTTTTGTCTATTAATACACTTTCAAGGAACACTTTTGGGTTAGTCTACAGTCCTGACTTTGGAAGTAGAAACACCTGGATTTGAATCCCTCCCCCACTACTTGCGGGCGTCTTGAACAAGCTCTTTAACCTCTCTGATCTTCATGTACACAATGACAGAAATAACAGCTACTTCATAAATAACATACGAAGATGCCTAACAAATGTTGGTTCTCTAACTGTTGAGTCAAAAATTAACTTTTAAAAAAAGGAGGAGTAAGACGATGAAGGCAGGAGGGGAAAAAAAAGAATAAGTCAGGGGGAAGTAACAGGAAGAGGAGGAGAAAAAGAAAAAGGAGAAGGAGGAAGACAATGGAAAAGTTTTTTAAATCATGTCATCAAGTATGGAAACCATAACCCACTGGCTTCAAAAGCAGAACAGCTCTAAAATTAAAAGAATAACAGGAAATAAAGCCATAAACTGGTGGTTTGCTTGAAATGCTGTGTATCAGTGAATAAAGAATGAATGAATTGTACCAACCTAATAGGGCTGAGAAAAGGCAGGGGCATGTGTAGAGCGTTCCTAGACAATGTATATAGTTGACCCTTGAACAATGCTGGTTTGAACTGTGCAGGTCCATTTATCCGCTGATATTTTTCAATAGTAAATACTACACTACTACACTGCCCATGGTTGGCTGAATCCGGGGATGAAGGGGAACTGCAGATAATGAAGGCCAGGGCTAACTGTAAATTACACGTGGATTAACCCCTGCAGTTATTCAAGGGTGAACTATATACCTTCCAACAAGCTTAATTATGGTCCAAATGCCACAACTGTCAAAGAATATTGAGAAGTGGTAGTGAGCCAGGCTATAGCCATTTTCAGGACTGCCTCTTCTATCAGTATTTTAAATAAGGATGATTTTGTTGTTTGTAATTGATTCATCAATTCAACCAATATTTATTGAATGCTTGCCCTCCAGTTCTGCCCTCCAGCAGTCTATGGTCTAGTAGAGGATACAGGATAACACCCACAAATAACCAAAATACAGGATTTGTGATAAATACAGTGAGAAATGCAAATGAAATATAATAAAGACTCAAACGAAGAAAGAAATTACCTTTGGTGGGAGTAGTCTGAAAAGGCTTCATGAAGGAAATGATATTAATTCATTCATTTATGCATTAAGCAAATATATTGTGGCATTTTCCCATATACCTGATACTATTTTAAGGAGTCAAGAAACACATCCGTGATCAAGACAGATGAAGCAAACTTTCAAAGAAGAAAATAATAAACATGCATATAGATTTATACATATATAAATAAGTTTAGGCAATGACAATTGTTTTTGAATAAATTGAAATAGGGTAGTCTGATGGAGAGCAATTTCAGGCAAGAGGAGGCAACTTCGGGTAATGTAGTCACAATCAAAATCTCTCTGAAGTTTTAGCATTTGAGCTGAGAATTGAAAATATTCTTGGCAGGGACTTCCCTGGTGGTGCAGTGGTTAAGAATCCACCTGCCAATTCAGGGGACACAGGTTCAAGCCCTGGTCCGGGAAGATCCCACATGCCACGGAGCAACTAAGCCTGTACCCACAACTACTGAGCCTGTGCTCTAGAGCCCGCGTGCCACAACTACTGAAGCCCGCACGCCTAGAGCTGGTGCTCTGCAACAAGAGAAGCCACTGCAAATGAAAAGCACGCACACCACAACAAAGAGTAGCCCCCGCTCGCCACAGCTAGAGAAAGCCCGCATGCAGCAACAAAGACCCAACGCAGCCAAAAATAAATAAATAAATTTATTAAAAAAAGAAAAAAGAAAGAAAATATTCTTGGCAGAAAGAATAGGAAGTGTAAAGGCCCTGAAATGAGAATGGGCTGAGCATGACAGAGCATTCGTAAGAAAGAAATTGAAAAAAAGTGCACAGAGAGGTACTCAGGTGGCAGATCACATAGGGCTTCCTAGGTGGAGGAATTTACCAGAAGGAATTTACATTTTACTTAAAATCTGTAGGAAGCTGTTGAAATGTGATTTATTTCCATTGTTAAAAAGACTACCATGGCTTTTGTGTGGATGGAGGCAAGACTGACAAGCACGGAGACCACGTGGAAAGCTATTACAAAGTTAAGAGAGATGCTCGTAACAGTTGACAGTAGTGGCGACTGAGAGAAATGGACAGGTCCAGGCTGTATTTTGAAGTTAGAGCAAAACATGTTGAGTAAGTGTGTGTGTGTGTGTGTGTGTGTGTGTGTGTGTGTGTGTGTGTGTGTAAAATTGACTGACTTGACCATTTAGAATATTGGTAGAGAAAAAGGTAGAGAAAGATAGAAAAGTGGAAAGGAATTCATGTTTATTGGTCACCTGCTATGTCTAGGCACTTTATATCAATTACTTCATTTAATGCTCACAACAATTGCAGAGGTAGATATTATAACCCCTCCCTTTTTTTGCTGAGATAAAATTAAGGGAGAAATATGTTAGGTAAATTGTCCAAGGCCCCATGACTAGGAGAGAACAGTTTCGAATCCAGGTCCATCTGACTCAAAACCTGTGTCCTTTTTTGACCTGGTATCTCTCTGGGGCTGTGAAAAGGCGTCAGTAAAGACACAAGGTAAGTAAAGGTATGCACAGGAAACATCAATGTTTCTCAGTGCGACTGGAGAATGTTCATAGGGGAACAGTAAGAAACCGCACTGGTTACAGCCTTTAACAACTCTCTCTTCTCCCAGAATTTCACCATGGATGTCCTGTAAAACTCTTGGCTTAAAGCATCTCTCCAGCTCCACCTCCCCAGCCATCCACATTTATTGACTTCCACTGCCAAAACTCCATTTGTGAGCATTTTCTGTCCATCCTCTGGATGTGATTTTCTAGAAGAGTCCATGTTTTCTGAGTGCTGCACAGGAGATAAGAAATTTGGTTCTCCTCTGTTCCACTCATGGGGAGCCCCTTTGCTCCTATTCCCATCTCTCTGGAACCTCACCAGCCCCAGAGAGAATAATGGGGCTCCCAGTCTGCTGTGGTTCTCATCAGGCACGGCTGCCCTGGCCTGCCAGTCCTCAGCCCGTTCCTGAACCCCAGACATGGTTTACAGAGCAGCTGTGATCTCCTCAGCCAGCTGATGAGGTGACACTTGAGACTTTTCACTCTAGGTTTCCCAGCCTCATACAGGAATGTCCAAGCAGCACATGATGGTCTCACAGTGGCCAAGGATGAGTTCTAGAGCCTTCCCCTAGCACTGCACCCTGAGGCTTAGCAGCACCCTCCACTGGAAAACCAGTGAAAGACAGCCTTCCAGGTTTTGGCCAATCCTGATGCTGTTTGGCCTAGACATCTCCAAACCACCATGGACAACCTGTTGAGTTGGCCTTCGGCCAAGCTACCTGACCCACAGGATGTGGCTTTTTCTAGTCTCCACAGAGGCAACTAGATCAGGAAGAAGTTCTGGATTAAGAAGGATACTACTATGTAATAACAAAATGGATAAATCCACCAGGTAAATAATTTTATATGCACACAACATTATAGCATTACAACAAAGAGAGTAAAAACTGGCCAAAGTACAAGAAGAAAAAAACAGATGATAGTGTGTGATTTCCATATATCTCTATCACAAATGTATAGGGCAAGCAAATAAAAATAATTAGAAGTATAGATTTGAACAACAGGATTTTAGACACATTCTGTAGCATTTAATATGTGCCAGGCACTATTATAAACACTTTACATATTAATTAATTTAACCCTGAAAATAATTCTGTGGAAGGGTACTATTATTATGCCTATTTTACAGATGAAGAAACTGAACATAAAGAGGTTATGCCCAAGTTCACAGAGCTAGTAAGTAGCAGAGCCAGGCTTGAAACCCAGGCAGTCTACCCCAGAACCTATGTTCTTAACCACTATGTTATACTGCCTCTCTAAATAATATAATTAACAAACTTATCTAAATTATATATAAAGAATCACATATCCAATAAGCAGAGAATACTGTTTTTCAAACACACTCAAAATATTTAGAAAATAATAATTGACCAAACTGGCTCATTCACAAAAGTAGTCTTTACAATTTTTTAAATAGAAAAAAAGTATGAATTAAAGTTAAAAGCCTTAAATGTCTGTATTATGAATAAGATAGGTAAAAATTAACATATTAATTTCGAAGTTAAAAAGGAACAACAGAACAAAACTAAGAAAAGTGGAAGCTAAGAAACAATAAAAATAAGGCCACAAATTAATAAAGTAGAAAACAAAAATATAGAGATGATCAAAAAACCAGAGGCCATTTCCTTGAAACAAACAAACTGATCATGAAGAAAGAGAAGGCACAAAGAAATAACATTGGAAATAAAAACTGAGTCATTGGTATGGATACACTAGAGTTAAACTTCCTTTATTGCCATCTTTATCTGGGTTGCAATTTCAATGGGAAAAATTTTAGTTTAACCATCAAACATGATCATAACTTTAGTGTTTTTTGAAGAGGTTTTTTTTTCTTTTAGATTAAAGGAGTTATTGTATATTCCTAGTTTTCTAAGAGTTGTTTGTTTCCTTATTTGATAATAAATAGATATATATCGAATGCATCTACTGAGATGATCATATTATTTTTCTCCTTTTATTTACTAATATGATAAATTACTATTTATTTTCTAGTGTTAAACTAATCTTCTTAGCCTTGGGATTAAAACAACCTGGTCATTACATATGTCCCTCTTTATATATTGCTGGATGGATTTGTTAATATTCATTTTTGCATCTAGATTTATGAGGGAAGTTGACCTATAATTTTTCTTTCTTGTATTAGCCTTATCAGATATTGGTACCAGGGTTATGCTAGCCTCAAGGAAAGTGTTCCCTTTTTTTTTTTTTTTTTTCATGAAGTGGTTTTATAGAATTGTGATTATTTTTCCTTGAATACCTGGTAAAGCTCTCCTGAGCAATCACCTGGGCCTAGAGTTTTTCTTGTAGGTAGATATTTTACTATAAATAAAACTTTTTTAATGGGAGAAATTTGGATACAGGAAAAGAATACAGAAGGAAAAGTATGAAGATATGAGAAGTGACCTTTCGGCAACATGGCAGACTGAGTTGACAAGGAAGACACTCGCCCTACAAAACAGAAATGCTGGATAAAACATAAAATTTCCTTTTTAATAAAAAGCCAAGCTCAAATAATAAAAATAAAGGGAAATCTCCCAAGTACCTAAAATAAAAAAGGAATTCAAACCAGAAGTAAACTTCAGTTGTCACCATGTCAGCAAAAGAGGGTGTCAGAACCTGATACAGGGCTTGGCTGCTAAGATTTTAATGCCCACTGAGTACAGTTTTCAGAGTACCCTGTTTAAAGCCAAGTCCTATCAGTGAAACAGTGATCAGGAAAAATTCCTCACACTAACCTAGAAAATTGGTAAGAAAGTTTACTATCTATTCAGGTCTATAATTGGGGGAATAAATCTCCTGAGGCTAAATTGAAACCCTAAGCAAGAAACATATAAGGGTTAGTAGGAATTGTACTAACTGCATAGTGCAGGAACCCAAAGCCAAAGAAAATTTGCCCACAAGCTAATTTTACGACCTCAACAAAATGAAATGCAAAACCTCTCTGTAGAAACACTAGTAAGTACACAATCCAGGGTATACTAGACTCCCTGCTAAGGATGCACTCACAGTCAACAATCAGCAACCACACAAGGAAACAAACCATAATGAGGGAGAGTCAGCAGACCAAACAGCTGGAAGAATCTGCACCACTCTAAGAGGTAGAAATAATACAACAATATTAAAGAGACTGTAATATTGAAGAGCCTACAACACAAAACAAAATAGGCAGATTTGAAAAAGAACCAAATGAAACTTCTGGAAATAAAAAAAAAAAAAAAAACCTATGGTTATTGAAATTGAAAACAATGGATGACTTAAAGAGTAGATTAGAAAGAGTTGAAGAGAACTTACGAAAGATTTGAGAAAATCATCCAGAATGTAGCAACGAGAGAAAAAAAAAGGAAACTATGAAAGAAAGAAAGATAAAAAGGCTTGGAGAATCAAATGAGAAGATCCAAAATGTACTTAATAATATTTTTTTGAAGGGGATATTACAGAATAAAGAGAGAAATATTTGAAAGGTAAGAACTGTCCAGAAATGAATACAAACTAAAGTCCTCAGGTTGGGGCGGCAAACCAGGTTCCAAGAAGGAAAAATAATATCAAATCCAAGCTTAGACAATAAAGAACTGCAGAAACAGAAAGGCAAAAGAGATCAATCTTAAAATAACCAGAAAGAAAAGACAGCTTACCTAAAAAGGAATGACAAACCGAAAGAAGACTTCTCATCAACAAGTCAGAAAACAATAAAATATCTTCAATGGGCTAAGTTAGGTACAGAATTCTACCTACCTACTAATCAAAAATTAAGGTGCTATAAATAGACTCTCAAAAAAAAGAAAAAAGACCAAAAGGATTTCCTATTATTGGAGGAGGTCACTGACAGGACGTGACCTTGAGCTGGAGGCTCCTCACCCCATTTTCTCTCCTTAGAATGTACGTTTCTTCAGACCACTGTTCCCACATTAGGAGATACTTCAGGGGCAAAGCCTTGAGAGACTAATATGTTTTTGAGATCATTCTGTACTGTATACATGACTGAACCCTGTTAAGGCCTCCACATAAACTCCAGTTGGTGGATGTAGAAATCAACTCATCTTGTAGCTACCCAAGACAAGTCTCGTATGTAAATTCCTTTTCTTATTAAAACTGCCACTTATGAATCCAGAGTGGTCTTCCTCTTTCTTTGGTCCCTCCTTGCCCTCTGTATATACCGGGGGGTTCAAATTTCTCCTGGGAACTCCTGAGGTTGTGAACCAACACCTACTTATATACAATTCCTGAAGAAAACTACTAAAGAGTGTAAATAATTTAAGAAAGAATGGAAAAAAATACCTTAATATCTGTTATAAGGTAGAAGAGGGAAAAAAACAAGTGAAGTTATCAAAGGAACAAATTAAGTCCGTATAAGGTACAATTGGTAGGTGGCATATTGAATGACACTTTTCCAATACTCCAGAAAAATTCCTTGGAAGAGGTGAAATTTTGAAAAATCTTTTAATTACAGAAGAGAAAATGTCTGGCACACAGAGAGACACTCCAACATAGGGTGTGGCTTAGGAGAAAACTTCAAGGCACAAGTGTGATCACCTGACCCAAGGGCTAGTGAACAAGTTCACCTAAGAAAAGCAGGGAAGACCCTCTGGGGAATGTGAAACAATAAAAATGAGGTTTTCTGTGTGTTCCAGGAAAGGACTCTGAAGAGGAAATAATGAACTAAACAAAAAGCAAAACAGATTTCACTTTGAACCTAAAAAATTAATATTCCAAGTAGTACAATAGCTTTTTAGAATTTTGTTCTCTACTGCTTAATGAAATAATGTATTTTCTGGACCTTCTACTTGGTAAAAAACAAAGAAAAGAAAAAGAAATATTAAATATTCATCTCATGTATTTATCTCTTCCCCATCAACCATCAGTCTCATTTAACCAGCCTCTCCCAGTCTGATCTAGGCCAGAACAGCTACTGAGTTGCCCTGAAGCATTTTCGACAGCAAACAGAGTGACTTCCAGCCTGGGAACTTCAAGGAATTCCTCCCACCTAAGAATAAAACAATGCTTAAAGGGAACCTCTCAGAGATTTAGTGCTAATGGAAAAATTGCTCCAATGTGTGTGTTTGAAGTTTCCTAGAAAAGAAACCCATACGTATACAAACCCAAAATATTTTGGAACACACACATAATTCCCAGAATTCCTAGCTTCTGTATAATTTCCCCCATTTCAAAATAAAAGTCTCAACATCTCTGAAGGAAAAAAAAAAAAATCAAATAAAGCTTTATTAAATGTTTTAAGAGTAAATGCTCTAAAGTATTAAGTGATTTAAGAGTAAAATTCACAATTTTTTGAATTCAAATTATTTCAAGGACTTAAATAGCATCCCAAACATATTAATACCTCCCTCTGTAACTCTCACTGGGAACCCTGTTCCTATCCAAAAAGAGCTCAGAGCTTAGAGTCCATGATACTCCCTGATGCAAACATTTTTATTAGAAACTTATAGAATGAACTGAGTCTTTAGCAAAAGAGTTAAAGAGTTTTGTTTTATTCAGTGTTAATCACTGGATGGTCTTAATATGGGTTGAATTGTGTCCTCCCCAAAATTCATACATTAAAGTCCTATCTCCCAGCACCCTGGAATGTGACCTTTTTTTTTAGAAATTAGGATGTTTCAGATATAGTTAGTTAAGATGAGGTCATACTGGAGTTGGGTGAGCCAATAATTCAATATGACTGGTATCCTTATCAAAAAAGGAAAAACTGACACAGCACACAGGGAGACCACCCTGTGAACATGAAGACAGAGATCTGTGCATCTACAAGCCAAGGAACGCCAATGATCATCAGCAAAGCACCAGGAGCTAGGAGAGAGGCATGAAACAGATTCTCCCCTACAGCCCTCAGAAGGAAACAACCCTGCCAACTTCTTGATTTCAGCTTTCTAGTCTCCAGAACTGTGAGACAATAAATTTCTGTTGTTTAAGCTATCCAGTTTGTGGGACTTTGTTATGGCAGCCCTCACAAACTAACACGGTGTTCCCTTTGCCATGCCTTCCTGGGCACATCTTCTCAATTTCACACATTTCTCAAAACAGAAGAAGGTGGCAAAAAATAACTTGTAGAAAGCTATTCTTCTTCAGGAAATTTTGTACATAATGTGAGAGTTCGTATAAGCCTCAGTTGCCTCCTACATAAAATAAAGTTTAACATCGACCGGTTAGATTTTTCTGTGAGCCACGCAATGTAACTAGTTCCGCGTCAGTCCATAGTAATGACTCAAAAAAATAAAATGGTAGCTGTTATTATTAGAAATAAAAATGATTCTACTAAGCCTGTGTCGCTAAGATGTGTGAGCTGAAGTGTTCCCTCAGGAGTCCCTTCCAGCCATGCTGTCTGCCACAGATGACTTCATCAGGCTCCAACTCTCCCAGGGCCTGAACTGGTTATCTTAAATTTATATCCAAGTCTCAGACTTTGCAACCAGCATATCCTGCCCTGCTTTATATCACCATCATCTGTGGTCACTGCCTCAAATGCAAACCATTCCTCTTCCCTCTTCCTCTCATCCTGTTTCCTCTCTCCTGACCCATTCATTCACATCCTATTTCCTCACAAATCCTGTGGCCTTCCAAACTACCTGCTCACAGAAACTCCCCATCTAATTCCCACTTGAGCTGAAACAAGGTTCTCCGTAGATGGCACCACCTCTCCTACAGCCCTCCCCAGTGCAGTCTGATCATTCTTCAACATGCCAGCTACATGAGGGTCAGGAGGTGGATCACCATTTTATTCACGTCCAGTCTGCCATTTCTCTACCTTCAGAGAAAACACCTTCCATTTTGAGGTGTGTGCCACCTATGACACCCTCTAACCTTCTTCATCATTGTCATCTCCCATCTGCAGACTTCTCAATAAATCCTTATTAAATAAAAATTTGATGCCTGACTCACTGGCTTCCTCAGCATTTTAAGCTCTGTTATTATCCAGGTTACTTTAACACACATGTTCAACGCTGCAGAGTCAAGTTCCTTGATTTCAATCCCACAATCTTCATTTCTACTCAAGCTGAATTCTATCATCAATCACTCTGGTTATTCTTACCAATTAATCCCAAATTCCTTGTTATATTGTCCTTCACGTGCAAAATCTCAACTCTTGTCAGTCCAGTACACTCAGATTTGACTCTATGATCTGTCACTTCAGTCTCTCTCTTATCAATATTCTTCTCAACCATATCTTATTTCTTTAGCCACACCTGCTCAACGAAATCCCAGTCCTAGGTCAAACAAGTGATTAAACTCAGCAATTATACCCAGGCTGCCGAGAGCTACTGGAGAAAATCACAAAGGTAGGCAGTATTCAAGCATCACAAATTCATCTTCTGAACCACAACTCATCCTGGGAAACTGTCTCTGTGTCCACAGGTAACTTCTACCTCCAAAACTCCACCATTTTTCTAAAATCCCTCACTTACCGTTCTGCCACTTCCCTCCTCTCAACAAATGACCCTCCTTTCTGTTTGAGAAAAAAAGAGTCCATCAGACAGGAAGTCACCCAACATCCTGCATCCTCACCTACCACCTTGTCCATGACTATACCTATCAACGGTCTGCTTCTCTCCTATCACACTCAACCAAAGGTCTTCTCCTGCCAACAGCCAATCCTTCTACTTCGCATTCTATCTCCTCTTGCTTCCTCAAAGTCCTGGTTTTATAAAGTATCTGTTCTCCCTTTGGCATATTTTATCTCTTCTATTCTACTGACTTTTCTAGCAGTATTTAAATATTTCTCCTCTCTCCCACCTTAAAAAAATGTCCTTTCTCAACTCTAAATCCCAATAACTAATGATTATTGAGAATTTACTGTGTGAAAGGAATTGTGCTAAGTTTTGGACATCTAGTATTTCACTCCTCACATCAACCTTATAGAATAGATAATACTATCCCCAATTACTGAAAGGGAAGCACAAAGAAGTTAAAATCACACAACAAGTAATTGGTGGAGCCAGTCTTCCAACCCAGGCATCAGACTCCAGAGCCTATGCTTTAAACCACAATGTTATGTTTCATGACAGAAACACACTGCATTCATTAGCTCCATTTTCTTACCTGTCATTTCAGCCTCCTGACTCCACAACTCCAATGAAACTGTCTATTTTATTTTAATCTTTTGGTTAAAAGCCTTTATTTTCAGTAACTTATAAATGGATAGAGTTGACAACTTCTCCTGCTTTAAACTAACAACTTTTTAGATTTCCAAACCCTGCTCCTTCCTGTTTCTCTTCCTATTTACCTGGACTCTCCTTTCCAGAATCCTTTATGAATGTCCCTTCTTTTAAATGCTTGTGTTCACCGTAGTTCTTGCCTGTCTTCCTTCTTTTCTCAGCCTACATCCTCTCTTTAGATGATCTCATTCACTCCGATGGCTTCAGCTATCACCTATATAAGTTTCAAGTGGAGAGGACAGTTACCTGGCACTATTGACACTAACAGTGACAGCTGGAAATGCTGAGGGGTGGAACCTGGAGATTGATAGGCCACCCAAACAGATCCACACAGGGAGACATTTACTTTCATAAATTTACCATCAACCAAGATCTGGTTCTCAGACTTGCAAACTCAGAAACTTTAACTTGACACTGTCAGAATACTTTAAACAGTAGAGGCAGATGTATAAAACTGGTGTGCCAAAATATGAGTTACCAACGAGGAATATAACTCTCTGTGAATCTGAGGTATATGCCAGTCTGACCAGAGCATTCTCTCACCATAAGTAAAGTTCATGAGGTTAAGTTATTTGGAGGCTGTTTGGTGAGCATGGAACCAAAACAAGGAGAGTTAATAGTATGATCCAAATATGTAATGACATCATTACCTATTTATAAAGATAAACAGTCTATCACCACAGTTGGAACATTGCTCGTGATGGACTAGTTATTTAAGTGTAGAATGAACTAACACTCCAAACCATAGATAGAACTTGGCAAAAATATATATATCTGATTTAAAAATGGGCAGAGGATCTGAAGAGACATTTTTCCAAAGACATGCAGATGGTCAACAGGTAAATGAAAAGTACTCAACATCACTAATCACCAGGGAAATGCAAATCAAACCCACAATATCACTTCACACCTGTCAGAATGTCTATTATCAAAAAGACAGGAAATAAGAAGCGTTGGTGAGGATGTGGAGAAAGGGAACATTTGTGCGCTGTTGGTGGGAATATATATTGGTGCAGTCACTATGGAAAACAGTATGGAGGTTCCTCAAAAAATTAAAACTAGAGCTACCATATATATGATCCAGCAATCCCACTTCTGGGTATTCATCAAAAGAAAACAAAAACACCAACACAGAAAGATAAATGAACCCCCATGTTTACTGCAGCATTATTTACAATAGCCAAGATACGGAAGCAACCAAAGTGTCTGTTAATGGATGAATGGAAAAAGAAAATGTGGGGCTTCCCTGGTGGTGTAGTGGTTGAGAATCTGCCTGCTAATGCAGGAGACACGGGTTCGAGCCCTGGTCTGGGAAGATCCCACATGCCACGGAGCAACTAGGCCCGTGAGCCACAACTACTGAGCCTGCGTATCTGGAGCCTGTGCTCCGCAACAAGAGAGGCCACGACAGTGAAAGGCCCGTGCACCGCGATGAAGAGTGGCCCCCACTTGCCACAACTAGAGAAAGCCCTCGCACAGAAATGAAGACCCAACACAGCCATAAATAAATAAATTAAAAAAAAAAAAAAAAAAGAAAATGTGGCATGCATACACACACACACACAGAGGAATATTCTTCAGTCATAAAAAAAAAGGAAATCTTGACATTTGCGACAACATGGATGGACCTTCAGGGTTTTATGCTAAGTGAAATAAATCAGATAGAGAAAGACAAATACCATATGTTCTCACTTATATGTGGAGTCTAAAAAAATTTTTTTAAAAACTAATAGATACAGGGCTTCCCTGGTGGCACAATGGTTAATAATCCACCTGCCAATGCAGGGGACCCGGGTTCAAGCCCTGGTCCGGGAAGATCCCACATGCCACAGAGCAACTAAGCCCATGCGCCACAACTACTGAGCCTGTGCTCTAGAGCCCGCAAGCCACAACTACTGAGCCCGCCTGCAACAAGAGAAGCCACTGCAATGAGAAGCCCATGCACAGCAACTAAGAGCAGCCCCTGCTCACCGCAACTAGAGAAAGCCCACACGCAGCAACGAAGCCCCAACACAGCCAAAAATAAATAAAATAAATTAAAACAAACAAACAAAAAAAACTAATAGATACAGAGAACAGACTGGTGGTTGTCAGGGGCAAGGGCTGGGGCGGGCAAAATGAGAGAAGGGGGTCAAAAGGTACAAACTTCAAATTATAAAATAAGTAAGTCATGGGATTGTAACGTAGAGCATGGTGACTACAGTCAATACTGTATTGTATATTTGAATGATGCTAAGAGAGTAAATCTTAAAAGTTCTCATCACAGAAAAAAACAGTTTGTAACATGTACGATCACAGATCTTGACTTATGATGGTGACCATATCACAACACAGACAAATATCAAATCATTATGTTCTACACCTGAAACTAATATTATATGCCAATTATGCCACAATTTTTTTTAAAAGGAACTTGGTTGTACAATGTCTAAGTCTGTTTCTGTGACTCTTTTTTCATTGCTGACCTCCCACACTTTTGGTTGAGACTTTATTTTGGACAAGTTAATGTATACGGAACTTATAACAAAGACTACCACCCTGAGAGTAACAGTGCATCTTAAAGCTAACTTTACATATCTTTTGTCTTTCATTGTATGCCAATTTCATATTTTAATCTACAGAAGGCAATCATATTTCCCTTTTTTCCACGTTCTAAGGGCCAAGTCCAGTCTTTTGGACTTTACTAATAACTCAGAAATCCATACCCTTCTTCCTATGCCCAAGTCCCCTCAATTTTCCTCCCTGAATTGCTATGATGGCCTCAGATTTCATCTCTCAGCTCTCAGGACTGCCTTGCTCCAATCCATCCAAGAGATGGAGATCTAAAATGAAAACTCAATCATGTCACTTTTCACTTACAATCCTTTCAGCCTCCCAAAAGCTTTCAGGATGAAATCCAAACTCCTTAATATTTTCAATTAAACTGCTTTTACTCATGCACTTTCTCCAGGTAACACTTCTTCCAGAAAACCTTTGCTGACCATCACCCTCTTGAATTCGGGATCAGGGACATGCTCTCAGCTCACACAATTCCCCATGCTTTTTTCCCCACTATAAAATGTTTCACAGCATATAATACTGTTATTTCTCTTGCCTTTCTCCCCAAAGACTGTTAACTTCTTGTAAGCTATACCTCATTATCTTTGAATCAAAAGCACCTAGCACAGTCCTTGACAAACATCGAGTTTACTACCTATAAATAGAGATAAGCAGTGATAAACATCCTTGAGAATGGTTACTGTTTGTCTGACAAGAGACAAGCTATAAGCAAAACCAAATTCTGATTTACTATCAATCAATTAAAAGGCTGTCCTCAACTTAATAAGGAAAAAAAAAAAACACCTTCATCCTGTGGGAGTCATAGACGATTTTTCAAAATAGAAGCATCCCTAACGCACTTAACATATCTGATATATCAAAATTCGATTCCAAATGTTGGTGTTTATAGCTGGCGTGATGGCTTCAAGTTTACTCCGCAGAGCTGAAGCGCTGGCCGTGCAGGCCCTGACGGCCCGCGGTCCCAACGGAGTCTCCATGGTGCACTCTATGGCGTCTGGAGGTGGTGTTCCTACTGATGACGAGCAGGCAACTGGGCTGGAGAGGGAGGTCATGCTGGCTGCACACAAGGGACTGGACCCGTACAATATGCTCGCCCCAAAGGCAGCCTCAGGTACCAAGGAAGACCCTAATTTAGTCCCCTCCATCACCAATAAGCAGATAGCGGGCTGCATCTGTGAAGAAGACAACAGTGCTGTCATCTGGTTCTGGCTGCACAAAGGCGAGGCCCAGTGGAACCCATTACAAGCTGGTGCCCCACCAGCTGGCCCACTGAGCCCCTGCACTAATTCACTCAAAATGTGATGTTAAAAAAAAAAAAAAAAAAAGTGATGTAAAGTTTCTTCTTTCCCATAAAAACTAGCCATTACATTGGCTCCTCCTCCCATTAAAAAAAAAAAAAATTCGATTCCTACACTTTGAAAAGTTTTCATTGTGCAGAGCAAAACGTCTCCATATCCTCAGAAAACAACCAGTGACATGGGATCTACACTCTCAGGTTAAAATAGTCTATCATCCTAGGAAACAAAGTTATCATTATCATTGTCTAACCAAAATCTCTCACTCTTAAATTTTAGTTCATTTCCTTTAGTTAGATTTCTCTTTGACTTAAAAGACCAGTCCATTTCCTCATGAAAACCCTTTTCCTGTAGGATGTGCCAGAGGCAAAGGGAGACTAATAGCTTCTTGGCTCCTTTTTCTACATATACTGAAACTGAAAACATTCAACTTGAAGTTTAGTTCATTTAAATTTGTATAGGTTTTCAAGGTCTGAATGTGCAATACTTTCCTAGTAGAAATCTTTCTATTCTATTGCTCCGAAAAATATTCTAAGAGAATCTTTTCATAAAAGAAGTCCTAGAGTTTTTTTTAACACTGTGTAGGTCCTGGAGAAACATACAAAGTCACTGAGGGCTCAGTTTTATTACAATGAGACTCTTAAGCGCAGAGACATGTAATGCTGCTATTTCTCCCAGTGAATCAAGTCCTTATCACTTTGAGTCTCTTTGCAGTCCCTTATCTTTCACTATATTATGATCATTAAAACCATGGACTTCAGTAATAATCTACCAATGCACTGATTTTATAGATAAAGAAACAGAAGTCTGGCAAAGTTAAACGATTTGCTTAAATGACAAGAATAAGGAAGAGAACACAAATCTGTTCCAAATTGGACGTTCTTTCTACTACATCACATGGGCATTTTGTAAAATACTGGCTGAATCATTTATCAAAACTAGTTTCTATTTTGTTCTATTAGCTTCATGAACAAAACAACCTTTCCAGTAGCTGGAAACAGCAATATAATTCCAAAGATGTCCAATTCCTCTACTCCCATTCTCTTTTAAATTCTCTCCAAACAGGCTTTCACTCCCATCATTTCTTGTTGAGACATCAATGATTTCCACGTTGCTAAGTAGATTAGCCAATTCTCGGTCCTCTTTTTAACTAAACAATTAGTGCTTCTTCCTTGGAATGCTTTCCTCTCTTGATTTCTAGTTATACTCTTCTATCTTCAGTTTCTCAGGCTACTTTGTTCTTTTATCATCATCCCTGACTGCTAAACATTTGAGTATTCCAAGGCTGAGTCCTTAGACCTTTATTAATTCTTCATTTAATCAGTCCTTTAGTGGTCCTACCTAGCCTCACAGCCCTGATTACCATCTTATATGTGCTTTTGGATCCCAGATTTATGTATCTGACCCAGACCTGTCCCCTTGAATTCTAATCTTATATATCCAACTGCCTTTGTAATATCTCCATTTGGGTAACAAAGGCATCTCAAACTTAAACATACCCCAAAATAATAGCCTCAGTCTCCCACTCTTTCTCAAACTTGCTTCGTGCTTGTTCTCCATCTCAGTAAATCGCTATGCTATGCTTCTACTCACTCAAGACAAATCCTCAGAATCTGTCTTATCTTCTGTTATTTTTCTCTCACATCTAGTTCATCATTAAATCCTTTTGGTTTAATCTCCAAAATATACATAGAATCCAACTATTTCTCAAAACTTCCAACTACCAACTTTACCCAAGATATACCGTCCTCTTCTGCACCTGGCTCTGATGACCAGGGAAACTGTGCCACTGGGTCCCACAAGACACTTTCTATATAAGGCCACTCTTTCAAGACCAGGAGACACAGCTGATATACTTCATATATAGAAACAAACACAAAGAGTTAGGCAAAAGGAGAAGACAAAGGAATACCTTCCAAATAAAAGAACAAGATAAAAATCTCAGAAAAGAACTAAACAAAACAGAGATAGCAATTAACCAGATAAATAGTTTAAAGTAAGTAATAGTCATAAATAAGCTTAACGAACTTGGAAGAAGAATGGATGAATTCAGTGAGCTTCAACAAGGAGATAGAAAATATTAAAAAGAACCAATCAGAACTGAAGAATAAATGAAATGAAAAATACACTAAAGGGAATCAACAGTAGAATGGAGGATGAAGAGAACAGATCAGTGATCTGGAAGACAGGGTAGTGGAAATCTCCCAATCACAACAGCAAAAAGAAAAAGAATAATAAAAATAAAAGGATAGTTTAGGATACCTCTGAGACAACATCAAGTGTAGTAATATTCACACTATAGGAGTCCTAGAAGAAGGAGGAGAGAGAAAGGACATGAAACCTATTTGAAGAAATGATGACTGAAAACTTCTCTAACATGGCAAAGGAAACAGACATCCAAGTCTGGAAAGCACAGAAAGTCTCAAACAAGATGAACCCAAACAGACCCACACAAAGACATATTATACTTAAAATGTCAAAGGTTAAAGAGAGAATCTTAAAAGCAGCAAGAGAAAAACACCTAGTTACATACAAGGGAACCCCCATAAGACCATCAGCTAATTTTCAGCAGAAACTGTATAGGCCAGAAGAAACTGGCACAATATATTAAAAGTGTTGAAAGAAAAAGCTTACAACCAAGAATACTCTACCTGGTAAGGTTATCACTCATAATTGAAGGAGAGATAAAGAGTTTCCCAGAAAAGCAAAAGCTAAAGGAGTTCATCACCACTAAACTGGCCTTACAAAAAAAAAAGTATTAAAGGGACCTCTTTAAATGGAAAAGAAACGCCCATAACCAAACCAAACCAAACAAAACAAATTATGAAACAGAAAATCTCACTGGTAAAGGCAAACATACCAAAGGTAGTGGTTCAACCACCTATAAAACTAGCATGAAGGTTAAAAGACAAAAATAGTAAAATCATTGATATCTAAAATAATCAGTTAAGCAATACACAAATAAAGAGATTTAAATATGACATCAAAAGTATAAAACGTTGAGGGTGGGGAAGTAAAAATGTAGTGCTTTTAGAATGTACTTGAACTTAAATGACCATCAACTTAAAATAGCCTCCTATATACATAGGTTGTTATATATGAACCTCATGGTAACAACAAACACAAAACCTATACCAAATACACAAAAAATAAAGAGAAAGAAATACAAACACAGCACTAAAAACAAGTCATCAAATCACAAGGGAAGAGAACAAGAGTAAAAGAAAGAAACAGAGGACAACTACAAAAACACCAGAAAACAATTAACAAAACTGCAATAATAATTATTAATACTATTCTATGAATTATAATTATTCCTATGAATAATTATTCTAAATGTAAATGGACTACATGCTCCAATCAAAAGACATAGGGTGGCTGAATGGATTTTTAAAAAAAGACCTATATATACACTGCCTGCAAGAGACTCACTCACTTCAGGTCTAAAAACACACATACTAAAAGTGAAGGAATGAAAAAAGATACTCCATGCAAAAAGAAAACAAAAAGAATTGTTGGAGTAGCAATACGCATATCAGACAAAGTAGGCTTTAAAACAAAGACTGTAACAGGAAACAAAGAAGAGTATTACATAATGATAAAGGGATCAATCCAATAAGAGGATTATAATACTTCTAGTATGCACCCAACACAGGCATACCTAAATACATAAATATTAACATATATAAAGGGACAAACTGACAGTAATACAATAATATTAGGGGACTGAAACGTACCACTTGCATCAATAAATAGATCATCCAGACAGAAAATCAATAAGAAAAAGTTGGCCTTAGACATAATAGACTATTATAGAACATTCTATCCCAAAACAGCAAAATACACATTCTTTTTAAGTACACACAGAACATTCTCCAGAGGTGAGGGGTGGGACTGAAAGTTCCAATGCTCTAATCACAGGGATGAGTCTCCTGGCAATGGGCCCCCATTCTTCAGTGGGGTCCAAAAGTCACCTCATTAACACAACATAAGATACCTTTATGGTTCTCCTCACTTAGGAAATTTCAAGGGTTTTAAGAGCTCCGTGCCAGAAAAGGTGACAAAGACCAAATATTGATTTTGTATTACAAATCACAATATCACATATGTTCACACAGAAAAATGCACACAAATGTTTATATTAATAGAAGCATTATTCATACTAGCCAGAAAGTGGAAACAACCCAAATATACATCATAGATTAAAAGATAAACAAAATGTGGTATATCTATAAACTGGAATATTATTTGGCCATAAAAATTAATAAAGTACTGATTCATGCTACAACATGGATGAACCTTAAAAACTTTATGCTAAAGATAAAGAAGCCAGTCAAAAAAGACCACATATTATATGATTCATATGATTCCATTCATATGAAAGTCCAGAAGAGGAAAATCCACAGCGACAAGAGGTAAATTAGTAGTTGCTTAGGGCTGGGAGGACGATGATATGTGGCAGCGGAGGGGAGGGGTAGAAGACTGATACCTAAAAGGCACAGGGCTTCTCTGTGCAGTGAGGAAAATGTTCCAAACTTGACTGAGGTGACGGTTGCATATATATCTCTGAATATACTATAAACCACAGAACTGTACATTTTAAAAGAATGATTGTATGGTAAGGGAATTATATCTCAATAAAGCTGTTAAAAATTAATACATTAAATGTGATTCTGGAAGTGAAAAACCCATCTTAAGCAGAGGTAGCATCAAAAAGTTGACTTGACTTGCCATGACCCTGGTCCTCTCTGGTACTTCCTCCTACCATGGGTTATGCTGTTGCCCCTCTAACACTAGCTTCCTACATACACATTTTCTGAATGATTTTATCACCTCCTTGTCAACTTGTTAGACTTATTCCTCTTGTATGTCTGTATTTTCCATGTATTTTCATTTTTACCCCCACCTGAAAACACACACCTTGCCCCAAACTGTAACGCAGAGGTCCAAAGCAATCATCTGTAAAGGCTTGAAGGTCTTCGTCAAATGCCTGAGACTATAGCCCAGATCTTATCCATTATTTCATCTAGCTAAATGCAAAAGCAGATGTCAAAGGATTTTGAAAAGCTGTAAGTAGTCGAGGTGATTAATATAATTATATTAAATTACACACATCTTTTCTTTGCCTGTCAGTGTGTCAGGGACTGTGAAAAACCACCACATGTACAACAGTCGTAAAATGTTACAGTTGGACATGACCTTAGAGATGTTCAGATCCAATTCTGCCATTTTATAGTTGAGATAACAGATACAAAAAGGTAGATAGACTTTTCTAATGTCACTCAGTAAGCCAGCAAACCTCCATTCAAGGCCCTTTCTGTCCACTGGTGAGTCCAAGCTGATAACCAACCAGAAGTACAAGGGAATCAGAAACTCTTGATGACTGTACACACACACACACACACAGAAAATGACACACAAAGATAATACTACAATCCACTACAGTGAGTTAGTAAACTTAACTAAAGGTTATTAGTATGTTTTCATTTTTATTTCCCTCTTTATCTTCAAAAACACTTTGGTCTTAGCCTCTCTACTCTGAATCACAATGGAACTAGAATTAATCATTTTTGCTGAATTATACATACAGTTAATTTTATGGAACCAATTTAAGGTAGTCATTTTCTCATATTATTTAACTCAGAATAGCTATGATTTCTTGGCCATTTGTTATTAGCATACCACCTTTCCCCTACTTTGAATCATGATTGCCAAAGTATAGGAAAGTCAACTACAACAAACTTCCCCATTTGGTTAACAACTGGAAGGTGGCACACTACGATACAATTTATTCCAATAATTTTTCGTATCGCATCAAAATATCATGGTGATCTAGTTTCCATTTATGACTAGAGGCAATTTTTGTGTTCTGCTTACAGCAACATCATTTCATAACAGTTTTTTGGAGGAAAGCAAATTGTGCTGTTAGAGAAAACATTTTTTACTTTATTTTTTACCCGATTTCAGATTCATCCCTATAGAAGAAACATATTTAGCCTATTCCAAAATAACAAAAGTCTTGGACCACATCACAATTGGCATCTTGACATTTAATAAATTAAAACATTATAACACATGAGGTATCTCACGGAGGCAGCTAACACAGTAAATGATCATTCAATTCTTTATGCAAATATAAAGAACATATCACGTTTGACCAACGTACAAATTACTAAAATATATGTATATCCCGGAAGAGTAGGATCGGTTATGGTTTTCATCATTTAAAGAACAACAACAAACAAAAATCCCAGAGTTCTATTTCCCTCTAAATTCCTCCCCCTGCCAATTTTTTTAATAGCTGAAACCTGCCACATTTAATACCCAGCAATAATTTGAACTCATATATGCTTGTCAAATGCATGAGGAAAGAATTTGAGATTCTCAGTATCAAACTCTCATTGTGAAGAGGTTGTGTCAAGGTCTTCCAGTGAAGAGAGGGATTTCAATAGAAATGTGGGAGAACAGTGGGGGAGGACTTTTAAGAAACCACTGCTTTATTTCTTCAACTGGGCAGCCACTTGTGCTAATGAAATTCAGGTGGATGTTAGACAGCCAACCCCAGGGCTCCCCCAGCAGTGCTGCCCTCAGCAATGACAATGAAGGCTCCTATGAGCCTCACAGAAAGGTGCCACTTTGAAGAGAAAAAAGTAAAGAGGATCAAATTCCAGTGGAGCAGCTGAAACCCATGGCTTTAGGGCAAAAAATAAAGTGATTGTGCTTCAACTACCTTTACAGAGCACCGCCATACCAAATTTCATGCATTTCTACTGGATGAGGCATGGACATAACATTTATTACCATCTGTGAACCTAACTAAGAATGATCTGGTGCAAAGAATTTGAATAGATTCAATTAAGAAATGGATGGCTTCTTCTTATTTTCATCTCTTCAATTCATTAGTAGTCATTGCTTACAAGCTTCCTTGGGTCTCACACAACAGGTTTTTCTCTCCCTTACGTGAGAGTTATCTTGAGTATGCTCTCAAGCTGGATGTTAGCTCTTAAACTATTGTTGCTGAATACCCATGTCCCAATCTGCCTTAATTAAACATTCTTTAGTTCTAAAAATTTTAAGTTAATTTTAAGTTAATTAACTGCTTTTGATGTCTCTGCTCTGGTTCTGATTTTCATAATTCCACATTTCCAGGTTTGGGTACCACCGTACAATCACCCTAAACAAGCCGTCTCCATGGCTGAGACTTGAGTAGGTATCAGAGAGCAAACCCAGATACAGGCGAGCAATTCTTTGTTACAACTGTATTCAGCTACACATTTTTTAAAAATTGTTTTGAAACTCACACAAAATGTCACAGCATAAGAAACAATGTAATCATAAGGAATAACAAAGAATAAATATTTCCCTTACCTGGATCATGGAAAGGCACCAAAGCAAAGTTGAAAAGAGGTCTCTTAGGTCTTTTCAACGACGTCTCCAAAATTTTGGAAGCCCCCTCGATAACCTGAACTAAATCATCATACATGGAACCCGTCACATCAAACACAAAAGCCAACGTGGAGGCCCCCTCGGGAATTTCCTCAGCCCTGATCTCTGACTGGGGGCTTGCATCCTGAGCCTGGGAAGTATAAAGAAGAGTGAACAGGAATACTGTGCGGACAATGCCCCAGGAAATCATTTTGTCTTTCTTTCCTTTTTTTTTTTTTTTTTCCTGAGCGCCTAAGCACTGTGCTGAGTCCTCCTCAACAACAGGCAGCGGGTTTCTTCTCGGGGCAATTCATTCGACTCCCGAAACCTCTTTGAACTCGCAAAAAACTGGGGGCTGAGAATCAGATGGGGACAAGCACCAAACCCGAAACCCTGCAGGGGCCGGGCGGGCAGAGATGCGGCAGCTTTTGTCCGGACGCAGCCTCCTCCGGGACAGCCGAGTGCCCGCGGCCCGGGCGGCGTGTGGCTGAGTGCGGGCGGCGCGCCCGGCCCATGCCCCGGGGGCCGCTCCGAGCCAGCGGCGCCGCACCGAGTCCGCTGCCCTCGCCGCCGCCGCCGCCGTTGCCGCCGCCGCCGCGCCGCTCTCCGCCGCGCCGCTCTCCGCCGCGCCAGCCGTCGCGGCTCCCAACTTTCCACTGCGCGCCTCCCGCCCGGGAGCTGGGAGAGAAGGGGAAGCCGGGCTCGGCCTCGCCTCCTGATTGGCCGGTGGACGCCCCCCCTCCTTTGCTCTTGGGCGCCCCCCCCCTCCTGGAGGCCGACTTCTCTCCACTGATTCTCGGGTCAATTCAGTACCTGGGAAGCGCTCCCAGTATCCCCTCCGCACCCACCCGCGTTGCTTCTCATCTCCAAAACCCCAAGGTAAACAATGGCTTTCAAGAATGTGTGGCAAGGACCCGAACCGAGGGACACCACGCTAACCAGCACAAAGGGAACTGTATTTTTCTACGATGCAAAATGCTGCTTCAGACACCTCTATCATAATTCCCCCCCTCAAGAAGCCAAGACCTCCCCCCCTCGCCAGCCCAGCCTCCCGCTCTCAGCCCGCAACTCAGCCCAGCCGGGAGGGGGAGCTGGAAAGTTCTCCCGACTGGGCTGCAGCCGCATTCTCACTCTTTGATCTCCTCAGGGACCAGAAACGGGAGGAAGGGGAAAAGGCTGTTGAGGGGAATGAGAGAGAGACAGCTGGAACTGGGTAGTCACTGATTGTAGTTAAGAAAGATGGTAGAAGGGAAAGCAGCTGGATGTGGAATACTGGGTGGAAGCTCAGTGCAAAGGATGAGGAGGGAGAGAGGGAAAGGCAGGGGGTGCGGGGGGGAGAGAGATCATACTGAAGAGAAAAGTTAATTTTTTTAAATTTCACTATCAAGATTCATGTTTGCTGAGCAATATGAACCTTCGCCTCAGCATGGTGTGGCAGAATAATATCCTCATTTCACACTTCCTTCCATAGAACACCCATGTGCCAAGTCTCAGCCAAAGATCCATTGAAAAGGTGTTCCCTTCTATGGCATTTTCTTGCTGATAAGTAAGGAAACCTCGCCCTGTAAAACTACAAAGTTTTCCCGTGTTGTAATTATTATACACATTTGGGTACTAATAACAGAGATAAGAAGGGGGACAAAGAAAGTCAACCATAAGCTAAGGATTCCTTGCCTCTTTGTAATAAAAACATATTCACATCCTGCAAAAGGAGCTGTTGTCTGGATCCTGGCATTTAAAGAGGGGCCAGCAGGCATCTTGATCTGAGTTGGAATGTGTGTCAGACCACCCATCCAACACGGAGGCAGCCTGAGGAAGAGCCAGCTCCCCTGAGCCTTTTATAGTCTGCAACTGTCTTCTCTTTCAGACCCAGGGGCTCTGGACCCTGAGTTTATGATACCTATAAGTCACGTCATTTAAAGGAAGCAGCCTGGCCATTTGGACTGAGTGGGAATATGAGAGGAAAGGGGGAAGGTTCTTCCTTTCTAAATAGTATTTAGAAAATGCTATTTGAGTAACCTACTCCTTTGTTTATCTAAAAGGGATTGCATTCTAAATCCTGGAGATTTCACCGAGACCTGAGCTGTTCCAGGTGTTCAGGGGAGGTGGTAGAGCCTGGTGATTAAGGCTTCTGGGTCAGATAATCTGGGTTCAACACCCAGCTGTGACACTTAATAACTGTGTATCTTCAGCAAGTTACCTATTTCTTTATGCCTTCGTTGATTCAGCTGTAAATGGAAATAATGACAGTACCTACCTAATAAGGATTCAATGATCTATCTTGGTAATTGTTCTGTGCATACTTGAAAAGAATGTTATTTGGTGGAATGCTCCATAAATGTCAATTAGGTCAAGTTTCATAGTGTTGCTCGAACATTCTGTATCCTACTGATTTCTGCCTTCTTGTTCTATCAGTTATTGTGAGTGGAATTGAAATCTATGACTGTAATTGTGGATTTGTCTATTTCTTCTTGTAGTTCTATGAGGTTCTGCTTCATGCATTTTGAAGCCTGTAATTAGAGGCATAAACACTTAGGATTATTATGTCCTCTTGACTGACATTTTTATCATTATGAAGTTACATTCATTATCCCTGGTAATATTATTTGCTGTGGAATATGCTTTGTCTGATATTGACATAGCACTCCAGCTTTCTTTTGATTAGCGTTAGCATGATATATCATTTTCCATCCTGTCACTTTTAAACTATTTGTGTGTTTATATTAAAGTGTGTTTCTTGTAGTCACCTTACAATTGGGTCTTGCTTTTTTCATGCAAACAATCTCAGCCTTTTATTGGACTATTAGACTATTTACATTCAATGTGATTATGGATATGGTTGGGTTGAAATGTACCATCTAGCTATTTGTTTTCTTTATGTCCCATCTCTTCTTTGTTTCTTTTTTCCTGTTTTTCTGACTTCTTTTGGGTGTACTGAATATTTTTTATGATTCCAATTTATCTTTATTGCTAGCTTATTAGCTATAACTCTTATTTTATTTTAGTGGTTGCTATAGTGTTTATAGTATACATCTTTATCACAGTCTTCCTTCAAGTAATATTATACCACTTAACCTCAGAATAATATACTTCCATTACTTTCCTCCCAACCTTTTTGGTTAGTCATCCATTTTATTTTACATTACTGTATTTTAAACCCCACACTGTATTAATGTAATTTTTAAAGTAGTCAATTATCTTTTTAAAAGATTTAATTAATTCTAAAATTAATATATTTACCCATGTAGTTACCATTTCTGGTGCTGTTCATCTCTTTGTGTAAACCCAGGTTTTCATCTGATGTCATTTTCCTTCTCCCTGTAGGATTTGCTTTAATACTTCCTGTAGTGCAGTTCTGCTGGTGATGAGTTCTTTCACTTTTGTGTGTTCAAAAAATTCTTTATTTCACCTTTGTTTCTGAAAGTTTTGGGGTTTTGTTTTGTTTGGGCTTTGGGGTTGTTTGTTTGTTTTGTTGGATAGAGGATTCTAGGTTGGCAGGTTTTTATTTTCCTTTCAGTACCTTAAAGATGTCACTCCACTGTCTTCTTGCTTGCGTTGCTTCCAGTTGAGAAGTGTCTCTCATATTTATTTTTGTCCTTTTATATGAACCATATCTTTTTGTCTCTTGATGCTTTTAATATTTTTCTCATTATCACTGATCTTGAACCATTTGATTATGGTGTGCCTTGTTGTGGTTCCCCTCATATTTCTTGTGCTTGCAGATTGTCAAGATTCTTGCATCTGTAAGTGTATGGTTTTCATCAAATTTGTACATTTTGGGGCATTATTTCTTCAAATATATTTACCTCCTTTCCTTTGCAGACCCCAATTCACACATATGAGGCCACTTCAAATTGTTGCATGGTAAACTGATGCTCTGTTCAGTTTTTTAAATTAGTATTTTCTTTTCTCATTGTGTTTCATTTTTTGATAGTTTTCATAGTTATTTCTTCAAGTTCACTAGTCTTTTCTTCTCCACTGTTTATTCTGCCAATTGTCCCATCCAGTGTACTTTACATCTCAGACATTGCAGTTTTTATCTCTAGAATTTCTATTTGGATCCCTTTTTTTTTTTAATATCTCCTATGTCTCATTTTAAGTGTATGAATATCTAGAAGACAGTTATAATAACTTTTTATGTCCTTGACTGGTAATTCTGACATCTGTACCAGTTCTATTACACATCAGTTTCAATTAATCAGTGTTTCTCCTTATTATAGGTTATATTTTCTTGCTTCCTTTCAGACTTCATATTCTTTGATTGGATGTCAGACATTATGAATTTTGCCTTTACATGATGAATTTATACTAGATATTTTTGTACTTTTATAAATATTCTTGAGCTCTGTTCTGGGACAGAGTAAAGTTATTTGGAAAGAGTTTGATCCTTTTGAGACTCACTTTTAAAATTTATTAGGTCAGACCAAAACAGTATTCAGTCTAGAACGAATTCCCAATTGCTGGGAAAAAACCCTTCTGAGTACTCTACCCAATGCTCTTTGAATCATGAGGTTTTCCAATCCAGCAGGTGGGGATCCCCATCCCTGTGTGAGTGTGGGCACTGTCACCTTTATTCCTTCAAGTGGCTCTTTCCTCACATGCACATTCTGGTCAGTACTCAGCTGAATATACAAGGGGGACCCCCTCCACCTTGGTTCCACCTCCACACACCATGGCCTGTAAAATCTCTCTGAAGATGGTAAACTGAGACAGTTATAGGACTTGCTTCATTTGTTTCCCATCTCTGTGGAATCATTGTCCTTTTTTGCCTGAGAGTAAAATGAAAAACATGCTTACAATGCACTTGGCACAATAAATACTCAGTAAAGTTTGGTATTATTATTACCATTATATTTATTTGAAGTTACAGCACTGAAAGTTTGAAGCTATGTGTATATGCATTGAGGAAACAATGCTTTGGAAGGGACAGATAACTAGCGAGGCTTTTTTACTTGTTTATTTATAGAAGATCTTTTGTAGCTTCACTAACATCCTGAAATCTAAGTGGGTGGTAACACTTAAGAACTTAATGTTTAAGGTCCAGAAGGTACCATGACAGGGAAAGACGAGTGACAAAGAAAAGGAATATTTAATGTCTCAAAAGGCATTTCTACTTACATATGTATATATGTAGAAATACACATTAACTTCCGTAATCCCAGTGCATCTCTCCTCTTCAGTCTCATATAATTGATAACTGAATGATTTGGAACACATGAGAGACATACATGGGCTCTCCCACTCCTTTTCAATAAAATTTGATCTTTGTTGAAATGCAGATCTCTGGGGACAGAGTAGCCCTGTGGACAGAAATCTTATTTACACTTTAAAATAAATGAGTCCCTTAAAGTAGATTTTGGCAGGCAGTCAGCTGAGAACACCAAGAATGTAAAATGGGAGAAAGTAATTGGGTTAGGAAGAGGGCATGGCCCAGGACAGGGGTAGGAAGGGTTGGGCAAAAAAGACAGTGACGCTTAAGTCAAAGTACTGCCCAGAAATAACAATATATCCTAGCCTTTTTCCTGCTTGTGTTATTAAAAACAGTCTCTATGATGTTGGAAGGAACACTAGTTTATGAATCTAGTCTCTTCAGCCACTAATTGTTTCAGTTCTGTCACTCACAAGCAAGTCATACTAAACAATTTCTAAAATTTGTTCCAGCTGTAATGTTCTCTGATGGTCTTAGCTGAAGTTCCCCAGAAAGCAGAGCCTGAAATGAAGGGCTGGGGTGTGATTCCAGGGTGCAGGCATGAGGGATAGGGGGAATGAAGCAGCAGAGAAGGGGGAGCCAGTATAAAAGTGCATTATCAAGTTGGCCTCTTCTGTGAGCTACTAGTTACTGGGTCCTGTGGAACTGACTGAAAACCCTTACGTTAGGTGCCTCAAGACTGTGAAGGAGAAAGAGTAGTGAATGAGGTAAAAGGGCAAAGTACCTACTATCAGCAAGCATCCTCATTGGTCAAAGCCTTACCCCATCAGGCTAAAAAACCCCAAACATTTGGGTCCCACTTATATGGGTGCTGATCTGGTTTCCTTGGCATCCTGCTCCAAGGCGTCAATAGAAAAGCCCAGGACAGAGACAAGAGAGGCACACGAGACACCTGAGACAAGATGCTCAAGATGCTGTCAGGTTGCACCTGCATGAAGTTGGTTGGAGCTTGATTATATCCTGAAGACATGAAAAGACACTGAAGGAATTTAAGCTGAAGAGCAAAAAGATTAATACTTCAGCAAAATCAGACAATGAGTGGAATAAGGGAAGTAAGTTGGGGAAAAAGACAAAAATAGGAGTAGGCTGCAGTAATAATATTAACAACATCCTTCATCTAGCAAAACTGAGACTTGGCAAGTTTATGCAGTTTGCCTAAGGTCATTATTAGTGAGCAGCAGAATCATGATTTGGACCCAGGCAAGCTGATTCCCAAGCCCAGGCTCTTCACTGCTTTGCACTGCTGCCCTCAGGCTCCAAGTTCCAAACTAAAGTAATAGCAATGGATAAGACAAGGAGAAACTGTTAATACGTTAGGAGTTTGGGATTAACATATACACACTACTATATATAAAATAGATAATCAACAAGGACCTACTGTATAGCACAGGGAGCCCTACTCAATATTCTATAATAACTAAATGGGAAAAGAATCTGAAAAAGAATAGATATATGTATATGTATAACTGAACCACTTTGCTGTATACCTGAAACTAACACAACATTGTAAATCAACTATACTCCAATATAAAATAAAAATTTTTTAATAATGTCGTTGCTTTTTAATATATTGACTTTGTATACTACAATCTTGTTGAATTTGTTATTAGTTTAATAAGATGTGGTTGGGCTTCCCTGGTGGCGCAGTGGTTGGGAGTCTGCCTGCCAATGCAGGGGATGCGGGTTCGAGCCCTGGTCTGGGAAGATCCCACATGCCGCGGAGCAACTAGGCCCGTGAGCCACAACTACTGAGCCTGCGCGTCTGGAGCCTGTGCTCCGCAACAAGAGAGGCCGTGACAGTGAAAGGCCCGCGCACTGCGATGAAGAGTGGCCCCTGCTTGCCGCAACTAGAGAAAACCCTCACACAGAAACAAAGACCCAACACAGCCAAAAATAAATAAATTAATAAAACACTGACATTATCAGAATATTCTGAACATGAAATAAAATTAAAAAAAAAATAAGATGTGGTTATTCAGGCAGATTCTTAGGACTTCCTACATATATGATTATGTTGTTTGCAAATAAAGACAGTTTTACTTTTCCAAAAAAATTATCAAAAGTATGTGGTAGGGACTTCCCTGGTGGCACAATGGTTAAGAATCCACCTGCCAATGCAGGGGACAAGGGTTCGAGCCCTGGTCCGGGAAGATCCCACAGGCCGCGGAGCAACGAAACCCGTGAGCCACAACTACTGAGCCTGCGCTCTAGAGGCTGCGAGCCACAACTACTGAGCCTGCGAGCCACAACTACTGAGCCTGTGAGCCACAACTACTGAGCCCATGTGCCACAACTACTGAAGCCCGTGCGCCTAGAGCCCGTGCTCCTCAACAAGAGAAGCCACCACAATGAGAAGCCCGCGCAACGCAAATGAAGAGTAGCCCCCTCTCGCCGCAACTAGAGAAAGCCTGTGTGCAGCAACAAAGACCCAACGTAGCCAAAAATAAATTAACTAAAAAAAAAAAAAAGCTTGTGGTAATTTTCCATTGCTTTTTATAGAAGATCTGCATAGGTAATTCCAAACAAGCACAAGTCAGAAACACCCTTTAAAGTCTCTATGGACAGAGACAAGGATGAGAGGAAAAAGTAAGTTTAATGGTAGCTGATACCTATCCTTCCTTGGTCTACCCTAGACACTAGTCTAGATAACCTCCAGGATGTCCTAGAAGATCCTAGGTGGTAGGGAATAGGAGTAGAGAAGGGAGTAGCTCCTCCTGGAAATTAATACACAATGCAGGCTTTGCAGTGACATGTAGTAGATTACAGAACAGCTCCAGTTTCATGCTAACAATCACCAAATTAGCTCTCGAAAGTCTCGTTACATAGATTCTCATCTTTGTTATATTTTAGGGGGAGAATATGAAAAGGTGATGTGTTTTAAAAAGTAGTCTAGCACATTTACAGCAACGTCAACACTAAAATCTTCTCTTCAATTCAGTTTTCTCCCTTGAAATTCTTTGACCTGCCCTCGAGAAGATCAGACACTGCTCACTGGTTAAGTATTTCAAGAGATCACCTAATTGGAAGCATTTATCACACTAGGCCTGATAAAGCCTAGCTCAGAAAAACATTGCCTTAAAAGAGTGAGTTCTCAAGACGATTGCTATAAAGTAGTGTGTCCATACACTGCTTTATTGTAAACTGCCTCCTGCAAATCACTAGATGGTTTGACATTATCTTCAATGATCTTTCCTAAAATGTCTAGTTCTCTATGTAATGAGGCCCAGGATTATTTTATGTTTACTTAGCACATTTCTACCGGGTAAGTAACGTGCTATTACAACTAAATTAAAAGTAGAGTACTTCTGCACCGACCATAATGGTTGTACTTGGCACTGTTATGAAACTTAAAAAAAAAAAAAAGTTTGCTTATTTTTTCTTGTCTCCCTTAAGAAGGCAATAAAAGGACAGAAAGCCATCATGTTGTAACTGGAAAATTAATCACATCAAATATTCTCTTATACTAATCAAGTTATAAGTCAGGAATTGGCTTATATAAAACAGATGTTTATATTCTTATTCTCCTTTGGTACGAACGTCGAGAGAAGAAAGCACAGAATAACTCTGTCATGGTGTGCTTTGGAGAATGGAACACTCTAACTTTTTTAATGGAGCCACAAAGCCTGTGGTCAGTCAAGGGGACAGCCAGAAGAGGGAAAAGCACAGGGGCCAAGTCTTCTACTCCTTATATAGGCAAAACTCCTGTTGTCTGTAATGGAATGGGAAGTACGCTGCCTGAGGAAGAGAGAACACGTGTCTTATCCAAAGGGAGCCCCACTTTTGGCTCAGCCGCTGCCCTAGTTCTCTAGGACACATGATTCTGGTTTGCATTTCAATTGTGAGCTCTTCATAAGGACCACAGCTACCCACCGCCTCCTAAAATAAAGATCAAGAGACCTACGAGCTATCCTCAGACTACTTGGGGAGAAGTTTTGAAAGCTTAACTCAATGCTTAATGGAGAAGAGAGCCTTGAACAAAGAATGCCTCAGCTTCCCTTTCTGAAAAGAATGGAAGAAATTAACATTACTCCTCAATGACCTCTCTCCAGATGTCTTCTCAAACCTCCATCCTCTTTCACAGGTGGATGCTGTCCCCATAAAGTCAGGGCAATATTCACACACCCAGTCTTTTCCGCTCCTTTATCCCAATTCAAATGCTGGAAAAGATTTTAGAGATCATTTTTCTACTCCAGGGCCTTCAGTTTACAGAGAGAAAACTGAGTCCCAGAGAGTGACTTGTCCAAGGTCTTACAAAATTTTGAAGTAAGGCTGGAAGTATATTTTGGGCCTGTAATTATCACTTTTCTATCTCACCAAATGTACTAGCTAATATTTATTGAGGACTTACCAGGCACTCTTTTAAGCACTTTTTATGTATGAACACAGTGAATCATCTTCAATTCTCATTCCAAAACTATGAGGTAGCTAACATAATGATCCCCATTTCACAGAAGAGGAAATTGAAGATGAAATTCACACAAAGAGGTTAGGTCATCTGACCTGGTTCTCACAGCTCATCCTTCTCTTCACTTTTATTCTCTTCCTTTTGCCTTCAGTCCACATTTTCCCTATTATTTTACAGTAAAATTGAAAATTTTAATAATCAAACTTTGAAGTATATAATTACTTTATAGTATATTTCAAAGTTTTATTAATAATATAATAAACATACTATATTGGCCTTTTCAGAGAAAAAAAAAGATACTACAGTCTTGATTTCTTTTGCTTTGTCAATCATCCATGAAGCAGTCTTTGGCCTTGAATGAGCTTTTCCTGCCCCTAAGCCTACTTTTGAGCTTTCTCCCTCATGATTTATCAATTCAAACTAATTTTATATTTTTCCCATGATGCCATGAATTCCTTGAGAAAAAGGGCTGTATTTGAGTCAATTTTATAAACACATTGTGTTCAACATGCAGTAGGAATTCAATAATGTTTCTTTAATGAACTGCTAAATTCATAATGATTAATAATAATGACAGCAGTAATAATAACCACTGCCATTTAAGGGGTAATTTAACCATGTTCCTGGCACATAGGTAAAATGAATACATTCAATATTCACAATAATCTTGTAAGAGAAATATTTCTATAACCGTTTCAGAGATGATCAAACTAAACTAAGAATGGCAAGCAATTTGCCCAAGATCACATTGGTAGTACATGGTACAGATGGGAGTTAAACCCAGGTCTTTTAGGACTCTTTCCAATACACTCCATTACCACCATGCAAAATAATTTCATTATTAGCCTGAACCTGACATTTCTAGGAAAAATAAGTGTTCTGCAGAGAAAGTTATTCATTTTAAGGCCAAAATATTTATTTAAATCATCTCGCTTATGTCAATCTATCTTTACTTAACCCCAGATACCTAATCAAAGAGTTGTAGAAGTGAGGACAATTTAGCAGGATGTAGCTTTGAAGAAAAAAGAAAAGGGAATAGTATGAAGCTGTGAATATTTTATTTAGCTACTCATCTGTTTATTAGAAACATCCATAAAACATCTATTTTTATGGAAAGGGAAAGATCAATGTTCTAATATGGATTTACCTGATACTGAAAGAATATGAGAAGGTATTAGAGTACAGTTCAGATGGTAGATATAACCCATTTTCTGTTTTCACTGTTAGTCTAACTATGATATATTTTTAGGGATGAAACATCCTTTCTTCTCTTCTTGCAGATCTCCCTTCCATGTCTTCAAAATAGGGATTTTCCTAGGCTAAGGCTTTGATTATGGATGTAAAGGAGTCCTAGAATTCAGGGAGGAAAAGAGCTATGAAAACCAGAAAACACCTACTGTTTTAGACAGCTGGAATCTGTCCTAATTTCAAACAGAGGAAGAAATTCTAACTTCTTATCTTACATTCCAACATTCAGTAACTCTCTTTATCAGAATATTTCTCCTTACATTTCTTCTAATATAAGTTAAGCCTCTTTCTTCTTGTTCTGTTTTCAGAAGTACTACAGCTGGTCACAGCCTTCCAAATATTTTTTTTTCTCTATAAAGTCATGAAAGGGTAAAGGTGTTAGCTTCAATAATAATTACCTAGATCCAGGTTTTCTGCCTTTACTTTTTTTTAATATCTTAGTCTTATTCAAATCATATTAATCAAAATATGATAAATAATTCCAGTTTCCTCTGAAGAAATAGGAAATATATCATAAAAATCAATCTTTCTTTCATTTTTATTTCCAGCCTACACTTAGTTTAAAATCAATATTTTTTTTGAAAAATTTTAATTAAAAACAAGGCTACACCAATAGCAATTATACACCAATAGCAATGAACACACTTAGTGCCTAAATCTTGGTTTCTAGTGGCAATTTCCAGTAAAAGGAACCAGAGCTCCTTGGAGAAATGGCTGATTCTAAGGATGGAACAGGAAATATATAAGATGAGCTTAGAGCATCTTATTGGGCCACAAATGAAGGAAATGCAAGACAAAACAAAAAAGGTACACACACACACACACAAATAGGATATGTCAGAGGGACACAGAAGCCAACTGAAAAAACTCCCAGTGTCTAAGCTGGAACAATTTGAACAACAAAACATAATATTAAATTATAACCCAAAGTATAAAATAAATATCCTTCAGTCTAGAAGGATACAAATAAATGATTGGATAAATAAATAAATAAGGGGTTCTTCTCCCATGCAGAAGAATTCCAAATAATATATGTAGAAACACCAGCCTCAAGGAGATGGAAGATAAATACCCACCCCTTATATGTGGTAACTTGCTCCTCAAAAATAAAGTAAAGAAAGGGGGAAAACAATTTTACAGAGGAGAAATCTAGCCAACATTAACTCCACCAGGTGATCAAGGTTAATTAACATCAACAATGATAAATCGTGTTGACAGCATGTATTCTTGATATGACGTGATGAGAATAGCATCTGTCATTTTCCTTCCAAAAATCCCCCCAAGACTTCTTGTTATAGACTAGAGAAGTCTAATGTGCAATTTGGTATCCTGGATGGGATCCTGGAACAAACAAGGAGCATTAAGTAAAAAACCTAGCAAATATGAATACAGTATGGTGGAGTTTAATTAATATTTAGTTAATACTGATTCACTAGTTGCAACAAATGTACCATACCCATGAAAGATATTAACAATAGGGGAAACTGGATATGGGGTTTATGGAAACTTTCTGTTCTATCTTCACAACATTTCTATAAATCTAAAACTGCTGTAAAATAAAAGGTTATTTATAAAATAAAATAAATAAATAGCAAAAGTAGCCCCGAAACCATTTTTAATGAGGCATGAATATGATAGCATCAAAAAATACAAGTAATTTATATTAGTCGTTTGTCATCCATACAATGAAGTGAATTAAATAATTCATGGTAGTTCATGAGTGTATTTTATCAAGCAGAATAATGTCTTGCACTTAAAAGACAGAACATCTGAAAGAAATTCTACTGGGCCTATTGGAAATTAGACGAAAGGCATTATATAGCATAAATAAGCATTGAGAAATGTACCCTAAAGCAAAAATACTGCTGTTGCTTATTGCCATATGGCAAATCACTGCCACTTAAGCAAGTCTATAGTGTTAGTTACTGAAACATTAAGGGTGGAAGACATTCATGATTATGTTTTTTCAAAAAAAATCCTATCTATCATAAATTGCAACTGCTATTTCAATCAGAACAGCTTGCTAATGAACCCAAAGTCATTAGCACGTGTATCATTTAGTTTGACTATATTTGGTGACAAGCTCTAGCCCCATAACAGCTTGTTGCCTTACAGTCGTTAGTCAATGTGAGACAAGAGTACGCCTAGATCAGCATAAACCTAAACCCTTCCCTGGAAAAACTGCTTAAACGAATGCCTTATTGATGATAGATCAGATATGTTACTATCTATGGAACCTGACCTGCATTAACCTGGGAAAGAGCCTGTGCACAGGCAAAGCAAGTTCTACCATAAATGACTCTAGTGGGAGAACTTTGCTGAGACTTGACGGACAAATTTCAGCAAAACCCTTCCACTCACACTGCAGCTAATCCCAGATGTCTTGATAGAGGATTTTCTGTACTACATTGAAAACATCTCCACAAATTTCTTTTGCTGTGACTTATAGGCTGGCCAAGGAACTGAACATTAAGATTGCACAGACAAAGGTTTCTTCCCACTGGGCTTGTAGTTTACGGCTTAGGGTTGATTTTCTAAACACAAATGTACAATGAGTTATTAGAAGCATGAAAACTCATTCAGTCATCCCCAAAGAGCATTCTTTAATGCTAAATATTTAGCTATATGCCGAAACTGAGTATAAAATTAGAACCATATTTAAGAGATGTTGAAAAAAAAAATGGTGTTACTCCAACTAATTCAAACTACCAATATTGCTGCTATCAACTTATATAAAGAACAAAATAATAATAATAAAATAACTGCACACCAAAATTGACAAAATAAGATACAAACATATCCAGCAAACATATGACTTACAATTTGTATCATATCTCTCAACTAAATTCATCCTAAAAAAGTCACAGTTTCACTCTTTCTGACTTTAGTTCTTATGAAGCGGCTCATTTAGTTCAACCAGAAATTGATCAACAATGGTTTAATTTTCCAAAGCTTGCTCTTCACAAATCCAATCTATCCAAATATCTTTACCAATAAAGTAAAACTCAGAACGCTTCCATGGAAAATTCAGCAACTGTGTTTGTCTTCTACTAACGCAGAGCTAGTTGATTTAAGTTTACCCTAAAATTTTCAAAATGGCCAGAAACTACTTTCCAAGGTGCTACCAGAAACATTTAGAGAAACCATGCACAAAAATAATTACATTCTCAATGAGAAGGCAGTGTGGGAAGTTTTCACCCTACCCTCAGTCTCTACCCTAACCCACACATGGATATATTTGGTCAGCATTATCTGTTCATAAGTCATTCAATGTATAGTCATTGAAAAACTTCTATATGCTAGACACTAGAGAAATACCATAAAGAGATGGCAACCCTCCAGCCACATTATAATCAGCCAATATCTAGAGTTTTCATGGCAAGATAAATAAACTTAACTCTTACCAGAGATGTTAAGATTTTGATAATTAACTGTTGCCTGATCTTTGCTTCTAGTATGTTACTAGCCTTATTTGCCTAAGATTTCTACTAAATAGCTATTTTATACTTAATGGTTTAGGATCAGTAGAGGTATTAGGAAAGTGTGAAAACTAATATTGCCCTCTGCTGGCAGATTCCTCAAGTAAAAAGAATTGCATTCGTTTTGCCATTTTACCTTATTCCTCAGTCTTTGGGGATACATTTTGACATTAAAAGATTAGAGTTTGCTTCTTATAAGTAATGCTTGGAATTCCTTCTGAAACAAAGTCCAAAATGTCTAGGCAAAGATTGATAAGCACAGTCAGCACCAACCAAAATCAATACTTTAAAAAATATAGTTCTATCCACATCATGTGAAGACATTGTCTCACAGCATAGTGGTTCAGGGGTATCTTCACCTCATCTTATTGAACCTGAACCTAATGAGCCAAGACTCTCCAGTTTCCTGAGAACTAGGTAGCTCTGACATTTGAGTAGGCTTTGTCAGTCCACGTGACAAGACAATTATGCCTCTCTTTTCACCATCGAGGTGTATGAATTCGCTCCTGTTAAAACTTCAGATGCAGCATGAGATCTGGGGACGTAACTACCTCAAGATATTTGTATCAACTCTCAGTTTTAGATGATCCTATGTTAATAAATTGAGAGGCATTAGGACATAGAAGCTCCTTGTTAGTGAAAAAGATTTGAATCATACTTGGAAGTTGATTCCAACATTCTTCAATGAATTTCTCTTTTTTAGTGCATATAGATGGATACAAGAAGCTTTGGTTGTGAGCAAGCACTCAATTTCATCTCTGTATTTCTAGCACTTAGCACAGTGTCCCATAATTAATACATATTTAAGGCAGGCTTGTTGAATAGATAAGTGAATTGGTCAATTACATTTATTATGTTTAATCAAATTAAGCCTTGTTTCTCAATAATATGCTTAGGGTAGAATCTGGTATGGTGTGTAGGAAGAACACATGCTTTGGAGTTGAACACGCTTGGATTTAAATCCTAGCTTTGATACTCAGCTGTGTGGTAGGAAATTCACCTAACTTCTCTGTGCTGCAGTTTTCTCATCTGTAAATAAGAAATATATTTCTTCTTGTGCTGCTTTAGAGGTTAGATGAGATAAAGTATGTAAAGTATCTGGCACATAATGAGCATTCAAAAATTTAGTTCTCTTCCTTTTCCTTTTAGATACATTGTCATTTTTTTCTTTTTAATCAGTATCACAGAACATTTAGCTCAGATACATCTTGAGAAGAAAGAAAATGTGCTATAGTCACACTATTTATTTAATTTGCAAACCTTTCTTTTCCCCACCAGCAATAAGAAGATGTATACATAATCTCCCATGTTTTGCCTGCTTTAGGGCTTCTACCAACATCAAAAGAGCCTACCTACATTGGAAAAGGCACTAAGGAAATTTATTTTACTTACCGTCATTTTCCAATTAAGTAAAAGTGGAGAAAATTACAGATTCCAGAACACTTTAATCTATACTCTCTCACTTCAGTTTCATATTAGCCTCTGTTTTAAAGCTAAGGAAACTGGGAGGAGAAAAAAGGGGGGCTGCCAAATATGGGGAATAAAACCAGAAACCATGTGTTCTGACTTGTCCAGGGATCATTCCTGACCCACCTGGGATGCACTTCTTCATGTGTTCTCCCGAGCAGTTGCCATTATATGCTCGCCAGCGCTCCCTGCCCTCCACTTTGGGCACTGCATCCTGGAACCCAGCCTTTTCCTGCTGCCAGTGGGATTGTGATCTCCTAGTCAAGGGAGACACCCGAATCATGAGTCCTGGAGCTCATTTTTTGTTTGTTTGTTTGTTTTTGTTTTCTTGGTAACTCACAGCAAGATATCTGGTGAGTTGTTTGGAATTAACTACTTTTCCAGCGTTTTACAAAGGCTAAATGCCTTTGGTGGTATTTTTAAACAATTCTGGGGAAGTTCTCAGCTTATTTCAACATTAAATATGCTACAGCAAGTGTGAGCAGAATGGAAAAGTTGAAGCTCTTGTCTGTAGGGCTACAGACTCAGAGTCTCCATTTGAAACAGCTGTGCCTTCAGTTTTCTTCTATGATGGATTTATTGACATTCTTGTGTTGCCGGTGCTAGCTGGTGGCCAGCTGTTCTCATAATATTTTAATTAAAGACGCTCCCACACCATCAAGCAATATTCTGTGTAAAGATGTGTAACACCTTCCTGTCACTTTTCCTGTATCAAATCTATCTCCATGCCTAGACCTTAACAGTATAATTCATTCTTACCCTTGCTGTCCTACATCCCAAATAAAGTATATTCAACTGGGATACCTGTACCTTTAAGGGAATTGGATCCCCCTGAAACTGTATACAAATTTGGATTTGCATATTTTGATGAAGAGAAAGCTCATACTTTCAACGGATTTTCAGATGGGTCTGTTATTCAGAAAAGGAATAAAGAAGATTGACTGTAGACAGGTACCCCTTTATATTAATTTTCAGTGGAAATACAATAATACTTATTTCTCGTCTTAAAACTTCAATCAACAATGGGAAACTTCTGGGGGTAAGCTAAAGACTAAATAAAGTAGGGACAAACATGGGAAAGGAAATTTAAGTACAAATAGTTATTTGTTAATAGGCAATAGACGATGAATTACTTGTAAAGTGTAGGTTATAAAATAGAAACTTTTCTACCATAATTTTACCTTAGTCAACATATTAACAATAAGTGTATGTAAAAACTTCTGGAAGAGGATTTCTGGAAGGCAAAGGTCATCTTTCAGGTTTACAAGCTCATGCTGCATCCAAAAAGAAAATACATAACCAATTTTAATAAATAATCATTTATAAATCAACAGATTATAATTTGCCAATATTCACTGTTTTTCTCTGCTTACTTTCCCATTTGTCAAGTGAAGCAGCCAGTCCAAAGCCATTGTCCATCTTGCTTCTCTATCATAGAATAGAAAAGATCACAGAAGTTCTGAATTTGCCTAACTATGCCCAACACCAAAACATGATACAGTATTGGCCAAACTCATCAATGTATTCCCCCAGTTGCCTTCAAACTCGGAATTCAATAAGAAATCTCGTTTAAGTTCCTACTGATATACGAGGCATCCCACCCACACCGTTATTCTTTCCCCCTCTTTCTTCAACATTCCTCCCTGGCCCTGCTTCTACTGCCCACTTCCCCTCACCCTCTTTCCCCCCCAAAAAAGGGAAAAAATGACATTAAGAGTAGACTTTCTCTGGGGGCAGAGGAGTCAGCCCAGGACTGACTGACATAATAATTGAAGAAATATCCTTGAATATGTGACAACAATTTCTACCGCCTTGCCATTTCCACCTTAAGTTACTTCTGTTGCCTTTCTCTTAAGAATCTCTCAATATTTATTGCTTTTAAGAAGCCCTAAAAAAACCCACTCTGTCACTAAAGCCATCTCAAATCCAATGTTTCTCACCACCTTCAATTTGGCCAAAATGAGAGTCTTTGAGAAGAGAAAGAATAGCACTAAAAAAAGGGAACTGAGAAAATCTTTATTGTTTTTTCCCTCTTCCTCTCTGAAAAAAGAAACTGTTTGGTATAGGAAAAGGAATGGACAAGTAAGGAAACAGCAGCAAAATGCACACACATAAACACAGCATAATGGTCAAAATTTTCGTTGTAAAGAATAACTGAATGGTAAGATGAAGTCCATATTAGCAATGAAGTGACAATTATAGCACACAGTTTTGGGGGAAAGTTATACTTGGCTCACTTCTAGTAAAATCTCAATTTCTTAACCCTATAGATTTATTAGCACAATAATGGAGTATAACCAGGCAGTAAAAAGTTACTACTTTGAAGAGAAAAAGTTGATTCTACATTAAATTGTAAACTTTGTTTCTTCGGTGCCCGAGGTACTGTTTCCAGAAGATTTTTAGCCTAGCCTGTATGTGTGCATACAGAATATCAAAATAAAACTTTAAGTGGGAAACTTAATAATGTAATTTTTTTTTTAAAGAAAACTAGTTTTAGTGTGAGATGCATGCTAGTCCTCACATTCTAAGATTTATTCCAACAGTAGTAAAAAATGTTCATATTTACAATCTGGTTCAGGACAAGTTAATAATTAGTCCTGAGTTCGACTATATTTCTATATTATGTCAATCTAACAAAATTAAGTCAATATTCAAACAAAATTCATCAACTGTTTTAAGACTTCTTGAAATTCTACCTCCTCCACAAAGACTTGCCTGAGTAAGGTAGCAATTTCCTGCCCTCTTACCCTATCCTTGCTTTAATATAACGTTCATAAATCTGATCCCATGGTCAGCACTTTTAAAGAAATGATGGAGCTGTGCCAGAAGACCAAAGATAGGCAAATCCCTGATCTTCAAAGGAATGGGGAACAGGAAAAACAAACTTATAAGGTCTTTGAAGTGAAAGGCTACATCTTATTTACTTTTTTATTGTCAGCACCTAGTACAGCATCTGTAACATGAAAGAATACATGAATGAATGAACGAATGAATGAATGAATGGCAAACCAAATAGATTCTGAAAACCACAGGCTGGCAAATATAACATCTACCTCCTCTTGAAGTGAGAAATATGTAGATGAATTGTGACCCCTTAGAAAGAGAGCCTGGATTCACCAAAAACAAATCATGTCAGGCTAAATCCACCAGGATCTTATTCTTTGCCATGTCCTGATCAACTTGGATCAAAACATAATCAGCATACTAATCAAATTTGTGAACATTACAAAATTAATGAGGAAAGTTAATATACTAGATAACAGAATGGAGATTCTACTTTATCTCAAAGATCTGAAAAAGGGACTGAAATCCAAATGTTTAAAATTTTAACAAAGAGAAATGTAAATGACTTTTTAGATTCATGAAAACAATTTTAAAATGTAAGATGAGAGAATCTGGACTCAATGGTAAGAAAAATATGGTATGGTAGTTATGGTATGAAAACATAATAACAAAGGTTTCAGATGACCACGGATCAGTATGAGCCAATGATGTGAGATGGCTACTAGAAAGTTAATGTAAAATTTAGTAATAATAGAAGTCTTCTATACAGATCATAAGAGCAAATAGTCCACTGTATCCTGCATTAGACAGAAGCCATGTTTGCCCTCTGGTGTGACACTTTAAGAGAGATGCCGACTAACTGGAGAGCATTGAGAAGAGAATGACCAAGATGGTGAGAAGCTCTAAAGACACATCAGATGAGAAAAATCTAAGAAAACTAGGGCATCCAAATGAGGTAGATAAATAGTAGCCTTCAGGTTTGTTTGTATTTGTTTCACTGGACTGCAGTGCACCAAAGTATGATAATCATAATACTTTATTTAAGACACATTCTCATCACCAGCCCATGAATGTTCTTAATGATTTATTTTTATGTTTCATTGTCTCCTTACCTACTTTTAATAATGTAGCACCATACCATGAATCACTACCCCAAAAGAAAATAAGAACCTTGGCAATAAGTTACTTCCACCTCTGACAGAGGCCACAAGGATATATCTCTGGCAGATGGCCACATAGATAGTCCCCATACCTTCCTCTTGAACCTGGGAGGACCACTGTAATGACCTTGACCCGTAAAGTCTGGCAAATGTGACACTATGCAACTAGTCTAAATCATAACAATGTCACACACTTCTGTTTTTCTCCCTTAGGATGCTTGCTCTGGGGATCCAGCCATCATGCTGTGAAGAAGCTCAATTAGTCCACACTGAGAATCCATGAGGAGTGACCACATATAGGTGGTCCAACCATTAGCCAGCATCAACAGCTAGACATCACCAGATAATTCCAGGTCCCAACTGCCAAGAAAGTCAGTCCCATCCTTCAAGTCTTCTCAGTTGAGGCTCAGACATCATGGAGCAAACACAAGATATCCCCATTGTTTCTTATTCAAATCTCTGATCTATAGAATCTGTGAACATTATTAAATGGTAGCTTTGTGACACTAACTTCTGCGTTGTTTGTTACTCAGCAACAGTAACTGGATACCAGAATGTGGTCATCATCACTGCATTTCCCTGTTACACTCAAAGTAACCACCATCTGTACCCTGTGTTTATGCATCCCTTCCTTTCATTTTACATTAATTAGATCTCATCTGCAAGTAAGCTTAAAAGTATATTTTTAATGTTAATTGATTTTTACTTTATAAAAAAGATCATATTTAGTATATTCTTTTAGAACTTTTTCACTTAATATTACATTTGTAATATCCATCCTTATTGTTTTTGTTCAATAATTTCTACTGCTAAATAATATTCCATTGAATGAATATACAAAGTTGATCATCCACTGTCCTGTCAATGGGGCTGTTAGGCTGTCCCAGGTTTTTGCTATTGTGAATAGTGCTGCCAAGAACATTCTCATATGTCTCCTGGAGAATTTTTACAAAGGTTGATCTGGGGAATATAAGTGAGAATGGGATTACCTGAAAGTAGGAGATGTAAATGTTTGGTCAAATATTTAAAAGAACATCGTAAGGAAAAGGACTACAATAATTAAGGAACAATAGAACGAACTAGCCCTGGAGTCAGATGACTTTCAGGGGAGTCCAAGTTTTGCAGCTCAAAGATTGTGTGACCATGGACAACTCATTTTGTTAATCTCTAAGAAATTCTTCTTGAGGTTTAATGTGATAATATAAAATCTCTTTGTAAATTACAGTGATATATAAATATGACTTTTTAAAATAGACAACAGAAATTTACGGTTCACAGTTCTGGAGGCTGGACGTCTGAGATCAGGGTGCCAGCATCGTCAGGTGATGGCCCTCTTCCAGGTTGCAGACTTCTCATTGTAAAACATGGCATTATTTTTTCAAATAGATATATTGTTTTGTGTGTTACTACAGAAAAAAGAAAAGAATTAGGACCAAATATAAAAAAGAACTCTTAACAATTTAACCTATACAAAAATAGAACAAGCTTCCTGGAATGGCTGAGTTAAGACTGGTTCAGGGGTAAGTCTGATCTGTGAGGGTCTGGAATCTCCCTGAAGAGCCAGGTCAGGCAGGTAGGTGGTCACAAGGAAAGAATGATGGGCTAGGCTTCAGGACTAAATAGATGTGGAAGATTCTTAGCCAAGAAGCCAAGAACAGAAGCACAAGTAATGGGACCTACCCAGGGTACTCATTTAGCTCTTTCAGATACACTATGGGTTATGGATTGAAATATAACACCCTCCCCCCAACCCTAGCCTCACGCCTGCCAAAAATACATTGAAGTCCTAAACCTATTTGGAAATAGGGTCTTTGTACATGTAACAAAATTAAGTTGAGGTCATGAGGGTGGGCCCTTAATCCAATATGACTGGTGTCCTTATAAGAGGGGAAGACAGCCATGTGAAGAGACAGATACAGACAGGCAGAGATTGGAGTTATGCTGCCACAATAAGAAACATCTGGAGCTACCAGAAGTGGGAAGAAACAAGGAAGGATCCTCCCCTAAAGGTTTTGGTGGGAACACGGCTTTGCCAATACCTTGATTTCAGACTTGTAACCTCCAGAACTGTGAGAGAATAAATTTCTGTTGTTTTAAGCCACCTAGTTTGTGGTAATTTGTTATGGCAGCCCTAGGAATCTAATACATGATGAATCACTGAGAGCCCAAGGAGGTATAGACAATTCCCTATTATTAGACAATTATACGGCAAGGATGTTGTGAAACAGATATCTTCATTGAAAGAGAATTTGGACATGATGATCTCAAAAGATCTCTCCTGATTTTGAGTTTCTCAACGTACCCATCCAGTAAAATTTTCATGCCAATAAATATGTAAATTGCAGTTAAGGGGTTAGAAAGGTCAGACAAACTATTTAACATGTGAATTCATTTAAACACCATAGATTTAAAATCAGATGTGCTCAGCTTCCCAAAATACCATAGGTGTCCACATATCTCTACCCATCAGTTCCAACATTCTCTTCTGACGAGGTATAAGAAGGGAATCGTAATAAGTTAACCCCATGAAAGTCATTTGGGATTATTAGCTACAATAAAAGTAAAAAATAAAATATGGATATGACAAATTTGTGCTTCTCAAGCCTTGTGTCTTGCCAAGAAATCTCCTGCCTCGAGATTTTTTTGAAATAAAGAAATATAAAGAAAGAATTTCAGGGTATATAACTCTACTTTCTGAATTGAGGACCTGGAGTAAGAAAGTCCAAATTATTGAACTAGTCTCTGTACCACCATAATAAAACAAGCTCATGATTTTCCAAAAGGTAGAAGGTACCACTGACATATCTTTCTCTATGAAACGTTCTCAGAGCTTTAGGAAAGCTACTAATGGCACATGATTTATATCTCTGTTTAATCTATGTTTCTGTTCAGTATTTGCACAGTTTTATAAATGTATTTTCTTACATTTACACAGTATCTCCTGAATTATACACTCTGAGAGGGAAAGAGACTCTATTTTACAGCTACATTATGCCATAAGACAATTAGAGATTTTAAAACTAGAGCAAATGGTGATTTAATTAAATATCATTGTGTTTTGCCTTAAACTGTATAGTAAGGGTACTTTTTAATTACCCTCATGGAGCTGTTGGGATAATTAGACAACCAGGGCAAAGCACTTGCACACTGGCTAGCAATCAGTAAATCTCCATTAAATATCAGTTCTAGGTTTCATACTGAGGAAAGGATTGAGAGTCCATATTTGTGCTTAAAATTAAATGTGTAAAATTTCAAGATCCTTACACCCGTAATGATATGGTGAGAAGTGGCAGAGTATAGAGTAAACTCCCTAAAGCACAAGCTTTATTGGAGCCCAATAATTGAGGGTTTAGACCATGACTCGTATTCACTAACTGTGTGACCTCAAGTAAGTTATCTAATATTATAAAAGAGTTATTTTTAGGGTCATTATCTGAGAATTAGACATACTGCTAATAAAACACCTAATGTGATACCTGGTACACAGTAAGGATTTGATAGATAGTAGTAGTAAATCCAAGGGGGCCTACAGTCTATGCTGCCCCATTTCAAGGCTTCCTCAAATGCTTTCCAACATAGTTATACACATATTTATATAATGTCTATATTACTAAAAATATACAATTAATTGTTTAAAATTAAACATCTTGTTAAGGAAAAGTATCCAACACTGGAAAAAGGGAAAAAAAGTAGATGGTAAGTCTTGTCAGGGTCATTTATGTTGAAGACCCACCCAGCGATATCTAGGGGATGTCATTGTTTAATTTACTATTTACTGATTAAAGGTCCTAGACTTAGTGATGTTCCCATGAAACTTACAGATTTTTGTCCGGTAGAGATGCAAATAATGTCTGTTTTGTGGAACAAATAATCCCAAGGTCATGGTTATTGCCCTGTAGGATATTAACCAGTTTTTTGGGTATCCAGCAATCAATCATATCCTAACATTCTTTTATTAAATTGCCTGTAAGAATCTAAGTCCTCAACTGCTCTTTGAATGCGTCTTAACATCTTCCCAATTCCCGCATTAATAAATGAGTGAATTAAATCTTTGACATGCATTCATTTTATATTTTCATGTGAGTCATGGCTTTACTTTTCTAAAAATTATGTTAGCAGCCCCAAGAAAGCTTATTAGGAAAGTAATTACCATCATCTTTTACATAATGAGAGATTATTTGGCAATGTGAATGATCATTTTCTAGTTCATCTGTTAAATCAATTCAGAGTTTTTCTGCATATTTTCCTATAGCTGGGCATTCCTGTGTTCAGGCCATTGGCATGATCAAGCAGAGCAGCCACTTGCCGCAGCAAGATAAGTTGGCAGAAGTTGTAAGTCTCATACAACTGTATTTGCAATGAATTCAAAATCACTGTAGCAATTGCGATTGGCTTCCCTTTCTTGCTTATTCCAATCTTTAGTAATGGTCTGAGAGATAAGGCTCATGTTACCACATACTCACAATGTCTGGCCAGCTTCGCACATACAAAATACAGTTTCATTCCAGTTTTCCTGCCAACAGAACTAACAACGCCAGACTCTGAAGGAGTGGGCTTGTTGGTTTAAGCTGTTTTGCACCTTGTTAATATGTAATGCTCATCAACACAGAAACCATTTGGCAGAACTTGGAGCCAACTTTCTCCTCAGTTTATGACTACTTTAAGCCATGTGAATTATCATAGGTTCACATACCCAAGGTTTAGAAGAAAGAAAGATGTGGACAATCCAGACTTGAATTTAAATTTGTATGAATAATTGAGTCTAATGATTCACATTTCCATGGACAAAAGTTGAGGTATACAATGAATTCAATAAACTTAAAATAAGAAAAACAGAAAAGATACAAATAGGGAGAATTATTCTCTTCATAGAAGGATTCTCCACTGTACAAAACAATTCATAATAAGACCTTTTAGGAGCAAAACTCCTCGGGGCTCTAAACTTTTTTCTTCCTTCCTTTATTTTTTCTCTCTTTCTCAATACAAATGCTTAAAGCAGTGCTGTAGAATGAGCAATGCCTTGGTACTACTGGCGGTGTGTGACCTTAGAGGAACCTATTCATCTCACTTGGATAGGATTTCCTTATCCAAGAATGAATGAGTGGGCCTAATGGAATTTTAAGACTCCATCCAACTTCATTTCGTGACTTACAGACAACTTTCAAGAGGACACATTACATAAGACATTCCTAAAGTAATATGAGGAAAATAATCGCCAGAAAACTTGCATAGCCTCAGCTCACTTGACTTAAGGGGAAAAGGACAGTGTCCTGTAATGGACCTACTCACGCTGCTATCTTGTTTTGTCTAAGGAAACGGAGTGGAAAAGAGCACCAAAAGAAGCAAGTTTTAAGGGTTCCAATCAGAGCTTTGCCAAGAACTAGTTGTCTGGCCTTGGGCATGTCACTTTGCCTCTGTAAAATGAGGACGCAGACCAGATCTTTCTTCCAGCACTACTTTTCATTATCTACCCAATTTACAGATATCTAGCTAGTTGCAAGGGTAGCTAGATCAAACCTACATTTTTCATTTATTGGCACTACAAAGAGGCTTTAGGGGCATGAATCCTAGCTTTGAAGCTCACAAGTTGTGTAACTTTGGGCGAATCACTTAAACTTGCAAAGCCTCAGTTTCCTTATCTGTAAAATTGGGACACAGATACTAATTATAGCATTTTTTTTTTTTTTTTTTTTTTATGGCTGTGTTGGGTCTTCATTTCTGTGTGAGGGCTTTCTCTAGTTGTGGCAAGCGGGGGCCACTCTTCATCGCGGTGCGCAGGCCTCTCACTATCGCGGCCTCTCTTGTTGCGGAGCACAGGCTCCAGACGCGCAGGCTCAGTAATTGTGGCTCACGGGCCCAGTTGCTCCGCGGCATATAGCATATATTTTGAAGGCTAAATGGCTAAGTATATTTAAAATGCCTGATATAGTAACTACTATGCAGTTTTACTCAATGAGAGCATTTATTTTTACTGTTGCAGCCATGATTTGGTAAGACTTCATAGCTGAAGGAAAAATTTTGCATAATTATTTTTAAAAATTTATCTTCAAAGCTGTGTATGCCCTTTTTGAGTCAGAGTAACTCACTTACTCGGAGTAACACCAAGATATCCTGTCTAGAACTGAAATTAAATTTTGGATTTCACAATAATTCTCTCATGAGTGTGTAAAGATTAGTAATAATTGTAATATTTTGTTGCCCTGCAAATGGAAAATACTACATCTCTGTCCAAGGCTTTTTATTGTATTAAAAGAAGTAAAAATATCTGCATCAACAATGAGACAGAATGACAATTACAGAGGATTACAATTAAACTATAATTGTTGAAGGAAGTTTCCTTAGCAAACTGTAAAGTCTCTTCATCTGAAATAGCCTCTAAAATGTTTTTACAATATCAGTATTAATATTAATTCAAATGGTATGTTACTGTTCATAAGCCCTGAAAAATATGAACAGTATGGACTTTTAGAAGTCAATTTGAGCTTCAACTTTTAAATTTTAAGCATCATGCCTAAAATTTCAAAAAACATGAAATTCACTTTAACTGCCAAATTTTACAGATTCATTTATAAAAGTTTGTTGTGACCATCATCTAAAGTAGTAAATTAGTCTAAGCTTAACACTGGTAACATTTCAGCTTTAGTTACTGTATACTAATTTCTATTTAATAACATACCTCACTCCAATTTACCACTCTCCAACTAGTATAGAGCTTATTACTGTTTTGAAGTGGAAAAAAATCTCTCTTCAAGGCATTATGTCCAAAGGACACTTAGATTTTGAGGGTAAAATAAGTCTTCAAAGTCATAAAAACAGGGTGAAAACAGTAATACTACAGTCCATTGAATATCTAGAATATCTACCTCTTATTGAGCATTCACTATGGGTCTGAGATTATTGAGTACATGAGCATTTAATTTAATATTTATATATATAATTTAACAACCACAAAAGTAAACATTATTTCCCTAATTTATCAGACAAGGAAACAAGGTCAAGGAAGTTCAGTGACTTGCCCACAGTTGCAGAGCCTTCAAATGACAGGGCTGCAAGTTTTTTTTTTTTTTTAACATCTTTATTGGAGTATAATTGCTTTACAATGGTGTGTTAGTTTCTGCTTTAAAACAAAGTGAATCAGTTATACATATACATATGTTCCCATATCTCTTCCCTCTTGCATCTCCCTCCCTCCCACCCTCCCTATCCCACCCCTCTAGGTGGTCACAAAGCACCGAGCTGATCTCCCTGTGCTATGCGGCTGCTTCCCACTAGCTATCTATTTTACATTTGGTAGTGTATATATGTCCATGCCACTCTCTCACCCTGTCACATCTTACCCTTCCCCCTCCCCATATCCTCAAGTCCATTCTCTAGTAGGTCTGTGTCTTTATTCCCGTCTTGCCACTAGGTTCTTCATGACCTTTTTTTTTTTTTTTTTCTTAGATTCCATATATGTGTGTTAGCATACGGTATTTGTTTTTCTCTTTCTGACTTACTTCACTCTGTATGACAGACTCTAACTCCATCCACCTCACTACAAATAACTCAATTTCTTTTCCTTTTATGGCTGAGTAATATTCCTTTGTATATATGTGCCACATCTTCTTTATCCATTCATCCGATGATGGACACTTAGGTGGCTTCCATGTCCTGGCTATTGTAAATAGAGCTGCAATGAACATTTTGGTACATGACTCTTTTTGAATTATGGTTTTCTCAGGGTATATGCCCAGTAGTGGGATTGCTGGGTCGTATGGTAGTTCTATTTTTAGTTTTTTAAGGAACCTCCATACTGTTCTCCATAGTGGCTGTAATAATTTACATTCTCACCAACAGTGCAAGAGTGTTCCTTTTTCTCCACACCCTCTCCAGCATTTATTCTTTGTAGATTTTTTGATGATGGCCATTCTGACCAGTGTGAGATGATATCTCATTGTAGTTTTTGAACTAAAGTTTGTGCTTTCTCCACCACGTCACATTCCTCATTAGCAGATTATTGTAAGGCTCTGGAGCCTCTCATCTTCATTTCTACCCTAGCTTCCTACCTATACAAGCTGTATCTACTGGCTCACCCCTGGGAAAGGAGGGGAAATGGAAGGAGAGAGACTTGGGTTGTTTCAATTCATTCATTCAACTGTACTAGGATATGGAATGTGGTTTTTCCCATCATCCCACAATAGAATTTAAGTCTCAAGTCCAGAGCTGAGGGTAAAAGGCACTTCACACTTCCACATTTCAAGTTCCTAGAACTGCCAGCATTTAGGGTCAGCCCTACCACCACCAAACTCCATCATAATTTAAAAAATTCATCTGTATATTCAGTTTTCTCTTGTGCAGAGCCTTCTGTTGATGGAGTGTCGTGGAGTCCCCAAAGGGAGAGAGGGTGAACTAGGACGTGCACAGCCCTACAAGCAGGTTTAAAGTCTAGGCTTGATTTTAAATTTGCGTAAGGGGAAGGTTTAAGAATAGGACATAACTGGCCTTGACCTGTGCAGAATCTTGGGGGTGAGACTGCAGATGGGGAGCCTGGCTGGAGAGGTGCAGAAATGATGAATGTGGGATGATGGCGGTGGTAAAGATTTGAATTTGAGCCAGGGCAGGGGGTGGTCTTTGTCAGGTGAGACTGAGTTGGAGATAGAAGGGCAGAACTCACATCTCTGGTGTGGTGAAAGAAGAGGAAAAGCCCAGTTTGTGAGAGGTGGGGGTGGGGGGGAGTGTTGCTTCATCCCTGGAGCAGGGACCAAGGAGGATGGACCATCCCTCCTACCCATCCCTGGCTCCTTGCTTGGGAAGGGCCCTCTATCATCTTCCCAAGGTTAAAATTTTGAGCCCAGGCTGAAGCCAGAGAGAAATGAGGAGAAAAGGAAGGGCCCCAAATGGAGGCCAAGTCCATAGCATGGGGCCTTGCCAGGTCCTATAAGAAGAAGACTGAGAGAAGAGGTCATTGTCCATGGTTTTGAGGGTCAAGCGTCTAGGGGAAGGGGGCTATTCCCCCACTTTCTAGTGGGGAGGTAGAGGGAGGTTTTTCTTCCAGAAGGCAAGTGAGGAAAGCACTGAAAAAATCCCCAAAGGACAGCAGGTGCCTACAGAAAGGGGCATCGTTTCCTGGCTGGATCCACACTGGGCTGCAGAGCCCAGGGGTCCACATTCATCTCAGCACAGGAGCCAAGCTTGGTGAGACTATCCTCAGGGTGGAGGCAACGCATTCTCAGAGAAGTGGCCCCTGTACCATGTTTGCCTTTACAGTCTCCTCCTCAATCTGGGGCTGAAGGAAGGGTCGCTTAACATCTGTTCCCATGTTAGGAGATCCCAGAAGGAGGCTACATCTGCAAGGTTTGATGGGACTGTTCTGTGACATGTCTAGGAGGAAGATGGGGTGACCCCCTACCCAATCCCAGTTCCCCAGGGCCCTTAGAGGGTATGTACTATCACCCTTCTCATTCCTCGGCTCCATAAGAAGGTACCCAGAGATTAGCAAAGGGGTAGAAGCCCTGGGAGTTGCCTAGGCAACCCAATGTAGAAAAGAGTTTAGAACTTTTCCTCCTGGCAGCAATGAAGGGGCCAAAAAGAAGCTAAACTGTGACCCCTAAAAGACACCAACAGTCCCTATGCAGAGACCACCATATCAACAGAGGCTTCCAGCATGAGGCAGAAACAAGGGAAACTGGAATGAGCAGAGGACTCCTCTGTGCCTTGCGGCTCACATGTGACTTCTGATAGGCAGTCTGAGCATCACCTGGGAGTTATTAGCAATGCAGAGTCTCAGGCCCTACCCTCAACTTTCTGAATCAGGATCTGCTTTTTATCAAGACCAGTAGGAGTTGAACCTACACATGAAAGTCTGAGTAACAGTGCTGTAAACCAAGAATCTGTCACCAGTCAGGGCAGCAAAGCTTCCGCTCCCTTCCTGCTAAGTCTCTGCAGTGGGCACCTGTGGGAGTCCAGGGTCTGATGAGAAGCGAGAAGGAAGTTCCAAAGGGAAGAGAAAGAAGTACGTAAGACAGACCACATAGCTTGGTTTTCAGCTAAACAGATAAACAGTGTCAGGGAAAGGGGAGGAGAAAAGCTTTAAAGTCTAAAAATGAAGTTTTCAAATGAACAGTTGTAGCTACTCAAAGACTGACCCAATAATTAGCTTGACAAGAATAATAGGAAAGTGGCCAAGATGTTTTTTTAAGGGGCAGTGCAACAGAGATCCTCTGGAATCAGTAATAAGAAAAAATACAATCATTCCATGTTTATATGTTCAATAAGTTGAGAGCTTTCAGGAAGTTACCTCAACAGTCATTCATTTATCCACCAAACAGGTATTAAAAATCGAAGTGGGGGCTTCCCTGGTGGCACAGTGGTTGAGAATCTGCCTGCCGATGCAGGGGACGCGGGTTCGAGCCCGGGTCTGGGAAGATCCCACATGCCGCGGAGCAACTGGGCCCGTGAGCCACAACTACTGAGCCTGCGCGTCTGGAGCCTGTGCTCCGCAACAAGAGAGGCCGCGATAGTGAGAGGCCCGCGCACCGCGATGAAGAGTGGCCCGCGCTTGCCGCAACTAGAGAAAGCCCTCGCACAGAAATGAAGACCCAACACAACCAAAAATAAATAAATAAATAAATAAATTTTAAAAAGAAAAGATGACTACTATCTTAAAAAAAAAAAAAAAATCGAAGTACTGGGCACTGTGCTGGGTGCCACGATGCAAACGAACAAGATGTGGACCCAAGGAACTAAAGACCAATGGTTGAGACAGCCATTCTTTCGGGAAATACCTACTGTTACCCACCCTGGATCCAGGAACTGTCGTGAGCACCAGGAATACAAAAGCTGACAAAATAAGCAGAATCTCTACTCATGGTGCTTACATTCTAGTGGACGAGATGGATAATACACGAGATAAATAAGTAAAATACATAATAAGACTAAGAAAGTAAAATAAAGCAGTGAAGTGGGATCGGGGATGTATGGGGAGTGTTGCAATTTTAAATAGGGTAGCCAGGAAAGAAACATGAATTTTAAGTAACGCTGAGGAGTGAGGGAGAACACCTCGTGGGTGTCTGGAGGGAGGGCACTCCAGGCAGAGAGGGCAGTAATGCAAAGCCTTTTCTGTGCCCAGACCACCGAGGAGGCCACCGTGTAGCCGCAGCAGAAGGATGGCAGGTGACAGTCAGAGGACGTGAGGTTGGAGAGGTAACACCACCCAGGTAGTGTGAATCCTGAAGGCCACTGTGAGGACTTGGGCTTTTCCTCTGAGTGAAAGGGAGTCATGGAAGGATTCTAAGCAGAGGCGTGATGGGAATTTGACTTATGTTCTAATAGGATGTCTGGTTGCAATGAACAATGGAAGTAATGAAAGGTTATTAGATTCCGGATATGATTTTCAGGTAGAGTCACCATGTGCTATTAGATTCTGACAAAAAGATAGGAGTCAAGGATGATATGTAACCAAATAAGTATCGTAAAATATTGTGTTTTGTTAATCACATTCTGTAAATCAAATCTCATGTAAATCCAAAGAGCTCTAATCTTGATCCCAGCACATCAGGTCTACCCTTAGCAGGACTTCATGCTGGAACTCCCTGGTCTGTAAGCTGCACAGAGCCATGCTGTACAGCAGGTGAATGTCATACAGCTTTTCTGTAATGGTAACGAAGAAACCTAGAAAATGAAATCACAGTATTCCTAGTTGTCACTTATCTGCTTTCTTGGACCACGTTAAACCACATGTTTGAGTATTTTGTACATTTTTCCCCGGAGTTCGGAGGTTGTAAACTCTGGAATCATTATAATCTACCCGTTGGAATTTACTGAAGGCAAAGGAAGATATTAATAATGAGGTGTCTCTCATGGGTTCCTTCTCTACCAGCTCTAACACAAAATTTGATCTCTGAATGTCTCTTCAATACTTAAGAAACTTAAAATTAATTTCTCAAGGTAGTTGAACCAAAAGTGGCAAATCTGTCCTTCAGAGGAAAAACTCATGCTGGAGTAAACTAAATCTGAATTATAAATTTCTAAATACCCAATCATAAGTCTCTGTTATTTTCAGACAATGTCATCTCATTTAACTTATCTTCAGACAACATCCTTTCTGACTTCCTTTTAAAAAGAATCTATAAGCCAAGATCATAAAATCCAAAGGAATTTACATTTTAAACATCTAACCACAAGGTGGAGATCTAAAGCAAAGATTAGCTTTCACACCAGGGTTCAGTTTAGAATCCAGAATTTCTCACCTAAGATTAGAGTGTTGCATGTTCTCAGATTCTGTCAGAAATTGACTTAAAATATTTTAAGCTAAAGGAAAACATTGCTTATATATCACTGTTGTTTTGTATAGATTGGAAATATACATGGCATGCAAGTATTTCAGGAAGTTCTAAGCAACACAATTTCAGGCGGCAAAGTGGAGATATTGTTTAGAAATGTCAAGTTTAGGTCTAAAGTAGGGAGAACACCATTGTTTTATCACTTGATCATGAGCACATATAACAAGGGGTTAATGTGACTATTTTAGTCCAGATATTTTATGGCTGGTATTGAATAATTAAATCCCTTTACCTTGACAGCAGTGCTAGACTAATGATTCTGTAGATTCTAAGCCAAGAGTATGACTCAAAGACCCCTCTAGTTTTATTTCATTTTCATATGGTAGTAGGACCGACTTACCAAGTGAAGCCCTGGTGACAGCAGAAAACCCTCACCTTCTTTTTATTTTTTAATAAGTTTATTTATTTTTGGCTGCGTTGGGTCTTCGTTGCTGTGCACGGGCTTTCTCTAGTTGTGGTGAGCGGGGGCTACTCTTCGCTGAGGTGCATGGGCTTCTCATTGCAGTGGTTTCTCTTTGTTGCAGAGCATAGGCTCTATAGGTGTGGGCTTCAGTAGTTGTGGTTCACGGGCTCAGTAGTTGTGGCTCATGGGCTCTAGAGCGCAGGCTCAGTAGTTGTGGTGCGTGGACTTAGTTGCTCCATGGCATGTGGGATCTTCCCAGACTGGGGCTCGAACCCGTGTCCTCTGCATTGGCAGGTGGATTCTTAACCACTGCACCACCAGGGAAGCCCCTCACCTTCTTTTTAGATGGGTGGGTTTTATCAGTTTCCGAAATTACACACCAAATGTACTTGTTTGATTCACAGATTATCTTCCAAATTTACTCATCTAGAAGTCTCATTATTTAAAAAATAATCTAAATTTCCTTTGGTTTCTTGCAGTATGAACAATTATTCTTCCTATAAAAACAAAAGACTAAAAGCAAAAATCTAAGCTATATAATAAATAGAAAACATGGTATGATCTTTTTTACTCTGTTCCTTCTACTTCCATATGCCTTAACTTATTTTAGAGATTATATAACAGAAGTAAATTAACCAGTCTCAACAGCAGCTAAAATTCTTGGCAGAGTAGCTCCTTAAAGCTCTTCTGTCACTTTTTATCATAATGAAAGAACCAATTTGTGGAAATTGTTTTTCCTCCTAGTTTACTCAGGTTCTAAGACTTTTACTCTTCAATTTATTATAGGTTTTGATCACCTACACTTAGAAAATTAATAAGGAAGGCAACCACAAGCTCAAGGATTGTTTCTTTCAGCTATTCCGTGGGAATTTCCCCCTCATTCCTTAGGGCTGATTTATCTCTTTATCTCAGTCACCTATGTTACAACTAGTAGCACAGAGTCCCAAGCTGTTTATTTAGATAAGCATCAAAGTTTGGGACGCTGATCTGTACTTAAAAGACCTTTGATCCTGTGCACCTTGATTTGGAAATTAAATTGGAACTCTAACAAGAAAAGTTTGTCTCTTCCGCTACTTTCTGGGCTCAGCCAGTCCGGAAATAACAAGAGCAGACTTCATGGTAGTATTTAGAACTTCCGCTTCCTGTTCTGAAGGAAAGCAGAAATGGAGAAACATGAACATGTTAACCGAAAAGAACAATGACCTTTTGCAAGCCATCACAACATCCAAGTAAAATTTTGTTCAAATGTTGCCTGTTTACTTAACCCAGTGTAAGCTTATGTGACACCATTTCAAACCCAAACAAAATCTGTAGGTTTTCAGCTTTGGCTGCTTCCCTGGGGAACCTGAAAGAGTGAGAAACATTCTCCAGGAGTGGTGTCTGGGAAGGGAGTGTGATGTGTGGGCTATAATGTTTATGATCAGTTATAACCTTAGCAAGCTCTAAGGGCTGCTCAGTTCTTAATTCCTCCAGGCAGTGGTTCTCAACCTTCGTGTGCAACAGAATCGCAGGAAGGGCTGGTTAGAATGCAAATTACTGGGCTCATCCCATCCCCATCCCAGTCACTGATTCAGTAGGTCTGGGATGGGGTCAGAGAATTTGCACTTCTAACCAGGTGACTCTGATTCTTCTTTTTTTTTTTTTTAACATCTTTATTGGAGAATAATTGCTTTACAATGGTGTGTTAGTTTCTGCTTTATAACAATGTGAATCAGTTATACATATACATATGTTCCCATATCTCTTCCCTCTTGCATCTCCCTCCCTCCCACCCTCCGCTTGGAAAACCACTGCTCTGAGTGATTTTACCTGTGACAAATGGGGAAAACTTAAACCTTAGCAAAGGTTGAGATCTCATTTTAAAGAGGAAGTGAGACAAAACAGGAGCACAGAGTTTAGAACCAGTCACACTTGGGATTTGAATCTGGAATCTGTCCAAAACTGTGAGTCCAGGCAAATGGCTTAACCTCCCTGACCCATACCTTCCTTATCTGTAAAATGAGGCTTAATAATCATATCTGCCTCTGAGAACCAAATGAGATACTGTATGTAAGGTGTCTGGCACATAGTACTCTATAAATGGTTATTTTTATTTTAAAAATTAGACACAATTATTAAAAAAAAAACCAGTTCACTTGTAGGCAATAATCTGTGAGATCTAATACAGGGGAAACTTTGGTCAGGATACAATATGTGTTTATTTTGGATTCAGATTAAATAAAAAGAGATTGATATAATCTGAAGAAAAACATTTCTCCTTTAAAATAAAATCTCTCATAAGATCCGTGGTTCGTTCTTGAAACCTATTTTTAATTCTCATTTCTTATTGTCATCTTAAAACTCATTCTAACATTTACTTTTTTATTCCGTCTCTTGCTGCTGTATTTCTCTACCCTGCTGTTTACACCTCCCCTCCCCCCAAAAGAATGTTTTTTCTAATATGGAAAAGGTCTGGGAGCCCTAAACTCTTAAGTAGTGGAGTTAACCCTCTCCAGTTACCAAATTAGAGTTTGAACACAAAGGGATAATTAACAAATTGAAGAAAATGAAGGAAATTAACAACATATGTTAATAAACTACTCTAGTGACGTTAGAATTAATTTGTACTGCCTAGTTTCCATCTTAATGAGGCATCTGTGCATTTCCATCAGAGTAATAGTCTATTACAGCCCAAAACAAAGGGAGAACTAGAGGAAAAAGATAAGCAGTTCTCCATCTCTTCCAATGATTAAAAATGGGCTCAATCCAAAGCATGAGCTGGTTGGTAGACAAAAGAAACAGTTCATTCATCTATTAGGCATATATTCATTGTGAACTTACTATGGTCTCTCTCTGTGGGAATATACTGGGAATGTACTTAGGAGTAAAAGAGACCCAAGTCCTCATCCCATGGAGCTTATAGTCTAGTTGGGAAAATGGACAATAATCAAATAAGCACACAACATATTAATAAAGAGAAACAGTGATAGCTGCAATGGACCAAAAATATGGGTTAAAATAACACAGTGACAGTGGGGCTGGGGAAGCACAGATGAAAGCCTACAGGAGCTATTACGGCCTGTGCAAGGAGATACGAAAGGAGACTAGAGAGGCTGGAGGTGAGAGTTAGGAAGAGAGACAGGCTAAGTCACGATTATGAAGGGCCTTGTAGGCCATGCAGGTCTTCATCCTAGCAACAGCGGGAAGCCACAAAACGGTTTTAAGCAGGGAGTTGGCATGATCTAATTAGCATTTTTAAAAGGTCACTTGGGCTTCAGTGTACCAAACAGATTACCAGCTATGTGGGGATAGGGATGAGGAGGGGGGGAACAGATGGCAAAGGGGTAGCTGCGGCAAGAGTCAGTGATGTTTAGGGCAGTTACAGTCTAGTGAGAGAAATGATGGTAGATTGGACTTCGTGGTGAGAAAGTATTCACTATAACCTTCTTTAGTGGAAATTTGCACAAAGAAGAAAAAAGTGTCATTTCTCATGGGGGTCAAAGTATAGATGTGCCTAAAAGCTTACAGAGGGACCACATGATCGTTCAAAATCCCTTCTAATACTCTGACATGATTTAGTGAAGTTCTAATTCACACTGTCACATAACCAGTCTTATGAGTGATATTCCATTGTATTTCAGGGCTATTCAATAGGTTGCCCAAAAGGCCCGTCACCTTGGTGCCTGACCTCACCATTTGCATTTCATCTTTTGTGTGGTAAAGGCTTATCATTTTTCAGGAACTACTTGAATGCACAATTTTAATTTGTTTTCTGGTTAAGTGACCAATGAGGATTACATAGCAACTAGCTGAGGATCAGCCTCTGGAAAAATAGGACCAAGGGTCTGCTTTAGTAGACCTGAGGTGGCGAAAGAGGAAGGGGTGCTGAAGTAGGTTGGGAAAGAGGGGATGGGACACTAAGGACAAACTTTACCTCCTTCCTCAAGTTTGCCTGGGGCCAGCCTTGTAAATGAGAAGCTATGGGAGATTACCACAGGTAGTAGCCTGCCATTTTAAACTGGTTTTACACAATATCTTCCCCCTATAGAATAACAGCCAAGAGTGAAGATGAATCCCAGTAACACATTTTCTAATCGGACCCTTTATTATTGGAAATGATCCCAGTAAAGGCAGAGGGGTATGTCCATGAACATAGCCTTTCTGTCCACCACAGCTCAGGAAGTCACTACTTCTCCATTTCCATCCATTTGTTGTGCTGAAGGCATCCCCATAAATTTCTACATGGTTCCTCTCTGGTGAGGGTGATACGGAGGGCTCATAAACTGGCCACTCCCATGGGACCAGGCTGTTTATTTCTTCTCCCTTCAGATAAGTCTGCACCCTGACCCACTTGACTTACATATGAGAGTCAAGACTACTGCTTTCTCTTCCTCTAATATAGCCCTCAATCTCCACTAAGAACCTTTCCCATCCCCTACACGCTGTTATTATAGGGAGTTTTATTGTCAGTTGGTCTGTAAGATTCTTCCTGGAGTTGAAATCTTCTAAGGAAGTATCTATAGAAAGGGTAGAGAGAATGGATAAAGAAGATGTGGAATATATATATATATATGATGGAATACTACTCAGCCATAAAAAAGAATGAAATAATGCCATTTGCAGAAACACGGATGAACCTAGAGATTATCATATTAAGTGAAGTAAGCCAGAAAGACAAATACCACGTGAATATCAATTATATGTGGAGTCTAAAATATGATACAAATGAACTTGTTTACAAAACAAACAGACTCACAGACATAGAAAACAAATTTATGATTAACAAAGGGGAAAGGGGGTGGGGGAGGGATAAATTAGGAATTTGGGATTAACAGATATAAACTACTATATATAAAATAGATAAACAGCAAGGTCTTATTATGTATTTCATATATATATATAATACATATATATATGAATTACTTTGCTATACACCAGAAACTAATACAACATGGACTGTAAATCAACTATACTTCAATAAAAAATTAAAAATAGATAAAGAAAGAAAGAAAGAAAAGAAAAGAAAGGGTGGAGAGGTAGCAACTTGAATCACATTTATATGGAGTGATTCTGTAAAATGCAGGTCCTGAACCCTGGCTCAAATGTACTAGATCAAAATCTACACTGTAATAAACACTCCAGGTGATTCCTAGCATGCTACAGTTTAGGAACCACTGCTCTATGGCAGCTATGTTACCACCCTATACGGATGCACTGCTGAGTCTCTAGCTAATGGGAGGGAAAGGAGTAGATTGCACATAACCCTCAGCCTTCCTCACCCATGCAGTGGCCTGAAGAGCTCCATTCATGAGGTCAGTCAAGTAGGTTGATCAGGAATTTCGCCTCTGACAAAAAGGTTGTGATCTTTCCTCTGGAATCCTTTTTAGAGTGAGGTTTGAGTACAGGGAGGATGTTTACCATCTCGTCTCCACATGGGATGGAACCACCCCTCTACCGGGCATTTGGGAATGTAGGTGGGAAGGTCACATTGTTGACCCATGGGTGCTATGGACATTTTGTGGTCTGGGGCCAGAGATGCTAAATCTCTTGCCTTTGGGGGGCCTCCCACACAACAAAGAATTGTGCTGCCCAAATGCCAGTAATATCCCAGGTGAAGAATCCTTCAGTTTTGATGCCCCTATAATGAACATGGATCCAATGTTTAAGATTTGCTATAGAATCCTCTCTTTGTCCTATGCATTGAATACAATATATGTGCTTCTATGTCGCTGAAGAGCGTGTACATAAAATCCTCAGCACATTACTGGTTTTATTCTAGGTAGCTCTAGGAGTTTCAGATTTACTTGGATTTGATCAGTGCAAATGAGTGATTACGGATTAATTAATAAGATTATCTTTCCCTAGGGCTTGCCAGTTTGAACACAATCCAAAGTGGAAAAGATGGAAGAAGGTTGATATGACCTTTTGTTAACTTATAAGGTCCGTGTGAAACCTCTTAATTACTCAGGAAAGTCCAGTATCTGACCACGATTCTCCATCATCTTCCCATCATCTTCAGTTAACAACATTATTCAACAGATCATGTAGAATTTTACTGAAAGCTGGGAAGATAGAGTGCTTGCCATTGAAATACTGTGCATCAGTATTTGGCCTTAGCTTTTATTGCTGTTAATGGTAGTTTCCAAGACAAGTTGAGCTTTCTATAAAAATAAATCCCATTGTTAGGAATCATAATTTGTACCAGATTCAGGAAAAAAGATTCTTGTACACACACACACAAAAGAGTGCAGTTGAAATGGTATTCTTGCCAGAAGCTATATACCATTCTGCGATTTATTTCCTTCTTGGTGGAAGAGAGAACTTCAAAGACATAAGTATACACATATGCTACAAGTATGTCTAAAATCTAAGTGTAGGAACCTCTGAACCAACTTCCACATGATATAATTAGCAAGCCTATCACTTATATTACTAAATAATATAAAAATATATTTACTACATAATATACAAATAAGGAGATGTAGTTATTGAGAGATGGCACAAATTATACAAGTGAAGAATAATTAGGTTTGGAAGATAAAACTTTCTAAAATTCAAATGTGATCAGTAACTCCCCATCACCTTTAAGATACAACTTCCTTTAACATGTCCTACAAGTCCCTTCATTATCTGACCCTTTCAAAACTAACAAATCAATATATATTTTAAGTACTTGTTTCAAAAACAAGGAAGAGCACGTGGAAACATAATATAAAAAAGAGAAAGCACTGCTCTGAGAGATGGAGGGCGTGATGTTCTAGCATCCATTTTGCCACTAACTTCATACAGGGTACTTTTCATCCTCTGTGAAACTGTGAGAGAAACTACACAACAGCTGCAATCAATAGTGAGGCTAACAATTTATTAACGCACTTGAATTTCTACTTCATTGTCAGAATTGCTTAGCATGTCAACAGGGCTTATGATTGGTCTGTTTCACCTCTTATTCTTTCCTTATGAATTGTGTCATGGATTAACATAAATTTAAGAAGCAATCGCTAAGAATAGTTTGAGCACTGATATCTTTTTAAAGTGGAAAAAGGACTTTTTTGATAGTGGAAAGCAAACAGTAAAACTCATGATCTCTTTTATTTTATTGGAACGTAAACGTTTTTAAAACTCTAAGTTTGGTACTTTACCCATCTGTTTCTTTGAATATTTGTTTGAGAAAAATCCATTAAATTTCAGTAAGTTTGCAAATAGTTGTTTTGATAATATATCCTATTGAAGCGATTCAAGTTTGTGCTGATTCAAAATGTAAGGAAACCTTCCTTGTAGCAGTTCATCAGAGGATATTTTTGGTGTCTTTCACAGTGACATTAAGAATTTTTAAATACGTGAGTTCTCCCAAAGGTTTTCAAAATAAGCATGTTTCAAAATAGGCTTTTAAAAGAAATCCAATAAAAGCAAAGATGGCAGCAGCTGCATAGAAAAGGAAAAATAAAACCTCATAATTGATCTATAAAAATTTCTTCTAAGAAGCCCATGTTGCTTAAATAAAACTCTAAAATAAGTATCAAGGTTTCATTCCTAGTACACAAATTAGTAGACTATAAAATACTTACACAAATATAAAGTAACTGGCCCAGACTAGATAATCGCTATTTTGCCGCTAACAACTCGAAATTTTATCCAGAACAATCCAGTCCCCAGAAACAAGTTTGATACTAGGAGGATGCACTTTTACGCATTTCTAAAATCTGAATCCTCCCAGAAAACAGCTTCTTGGGAGTGTGCTCATAGCTTCCAGCCTGACGCCTCCCCAGCCTGCCACCCCTCCTGCTGAGCAGCTCCTTCAAGAAAGAGCCCCAGGGTGCCTCTCACCCCATGGGGGGAATCCAGGCAAAATTCTGAGACTTGTGAACAGTGACATTCCAAGTAACTGTACACACCGTGAAGGCACTGATGTTGGAATTTTCTATTATGTGGCAGAGCTCTGTTCTGGTGAAACAGGAGAGAACAATTTTAAATATAATAATTAGGATTTTCAGTCTTTTGGGAAATAAGCATTAGTCAGGGTCTCATCGTCACCCAAATAGGTGTTGAAGAACCTAGAAAAGTTTGTGTCATGTAAGAATGACAGAGAAAAGACATTACTGTATAACCGCCTCTCTGCTCCCGTCCGGCTGAGGATATGTCCATCTGGCCTGCTGGGCTCGGGGGGAACAGGAGAGGCCTGGCGTCCACCTGGATTTATATTAGAGGACAGGAAAACAAAATAGACGAGAAAAGGCTAAGAGATGAAAGATCGAAGACAGCCTGTGTGAACGCAGGGCATGAGAGAAATTTTAGCAGCAGAGAGACTTAGGAGAGAACATTTGAAGAGATTCCCTACGATGAATCTCCCCAGGAAATTTTCTTGGGACATTGCAATAGATATTAGGTTCCCTTTAAATAATTTTCATTGCTAGGTTGGTGTGGTCTTGAATGTGACACCATCTGCAAGGATCTACTGATCTCTCAGGCAGAACTGGAAATCACAACCTTTCCAAAATGCTAATCTGATCATGCCCCTCCCCTCCTGAAAGTCCTCCAAAAGTTTCTAACCACTCTGCTTAGCACTGCATGATCTGGCCCCTATTGGTTCAGCCACATTGCCTATCGTTACCCCAATTCTAAGCTCCAGCCATACATAAAATGGATAGCTCTGTGATCTCACAGGGCTTCAGACCTTCACACTCGTTGCTGCTCCCTCAGCTTGAAATGCCTCCCTACCCATTCTTTCATTCGTCCACTTATACAATAAATATTTGTTGAGAACCTATTATGTGTAAGCACTGTTCTAGGCACGGAGTGACCAAAACGGTGAACAACTACAAGAATGATTACAAAACAGTGAACAAAACACACAGAAAAGTCCTGCCTAAGTCACATATTATCTTGGCTACTTCTTTATGCCATTCAAACACACTCCGAACTCAACGCAACACAGTGTGTGGATCCCATTTGAATCTTGTTTCAAGCATGCCATCTTTGTTCTGTTTTGTTTTTTATATAATGTATTTAAACTGAAAAGAATAGTTCATCCATTTCTCCCACCCCTCACTCCCCGCCTCTGGAAACTACCAACCTGTTCTCTTTGTCTATGAGCTTGGTTTTTGTTTATTCATTTGCTGCTGCTGTTGTTGTTGTCGTTGTTTTTAGATGCCACATGGAAGAGAGATCCAATGGTATTTGTTTTTCTCTGACTTATTTCACTTAGAATAATGTCCTCAATGTCCATTCAGGTTGTTGGAAATGGCAAGATTTCATTTTTTTAATGGCTGAATAATATTCCATTGTGTATATATATACCACATTTTCTTTATTTATTCGTCTGTTGATGGACACTTAGGTTGATTCCATATTTTGGCTATTGTAAACAATGCTGCAGTGAACATGGGTTGCATATATCTTTTCAAGTTATTGTTTTTGTTTTCTTCAGATACATACAGAGGAATGGAATTGCTGGATCATATGGTAATTCTATTTTTAATTTTTTGAGGAACCTCTGTTTTCCATAGTAGCTGCTCCAAGTTACATTCCCACCAAGAGTGCACAAGGGTTCCCTTTTCTCCACCAACACTTGTTATTGCTTGTCTTTTTGATAACAGCCATTCTGACAGGTGTGCAGTGATATCTCACTGTGGTTTTGATTTGCATTTCCCTGATGATTAATGAAGTTGAGCATGTTTTATGTATCTGTGGCTATCTATATGTCTTCTTTGGAAAAATGTCTATTCAGATCATTTTAAATCAGATTGTTTTTCAGCTATTGAGTTATATGAGTTCTTTCTGTATTTTGAATATTAGCCCCTTATCAGTGCTATAGTCCCACTTGTTTAATTTTGCTTTTGTTGCCTGTGCTTTTGATGTCAGATCCATCAATGAGCATAATGTTAGCTGTGGGCTTGTCATCTATGGCCTTTCTTATGTTGCAGTACATTCCCTCTATACCTGTTTTGTTTGGAGTTTTTACCATAAGTGGATGTTGAATTTTGTCAAAAGGTTTTTCTGCATCTATTGAGATGGTTATATGATTTTTATTCTTCATTTTGTTATTGTGGTATATCACATAGACTGATTTGTGGATATTGAACTATCCTTGTATCCCTGGAATAAATCCCACTTGATCACAATGTATGATCCTTTTAATGTGTTGTTGAATTCAGTTTGTTAATACTTTCCCGAGGATTTTTGCATCTAAGTTCATCAGGGATCTTGACCTGTAATTTTTTTCTTGCAGTGCCCTTCTCTGGAATTGCTGGCCTCCTATAATGTGTTTGGAAAAGTCCCTCCCCCCATCTATTTTTTGAAAGAGTTTGAAAAGGATTGGTATTAATTCTTATTTAAATGTTTGGTATAATTCACCATTGAAGCCACCTGGTCCTGGACTTTTATTTGTTGGAAGTTTTTTGATTACTGATTCCATTTCCCTGCTAGTAATCAGTCTCTTAAGACTTTCTATTTCATTATGATTCAGTCTTGGTAAGTTGCATGCTTGTAGGAATTTATCAGTTTCTTATAGGCTTTCCAATTCGTTGGCATATAATTGTCCATTGTAGTCTCTTATGATCCTTTGTATTTCTGTGGTATTGTTGTAACATCTTTTTGCTTTCTGATTTTATTTGAGCCCTTTCTCTTTATTTTTCTTTTTCTTTCTTTCTTTTTTTTTTTTTTTGGTGACTCTAGCTAAAGGTTTATCAATTTTGTTTATCTTTCAAAGAACCAGCTCTTAGTTTCATCAAGCATGCCATCTTAAAAAATCATGAGACAATAGAGGAAATTTGGAACTGACTGGACATTTGAAAATATAATTATTATTAATTTTTAGGTGAGATAATAACATTGTCATTTTGTTTTTTTAATAAAACAAGAATCCTTATCTTTTTTGTTTTGTTTTTCATTTATCATTTATTTAATAGTATTTTCCTGCAAAATAAAGCAAATTAAATGTACACACTTATTTTCAGCAATAGATACACATATATCTTAAACTGTATAAAAACTTAGAAATATTAAATATCATTACAGAAAAATCTGAAATTATGACAAGATATATAACAAAAACCACTTGCTGAAAAGAGCATACATGTGGTAGTTAGTTGGTAAATGCTGCCTCTGTATCAGTATACACACTTTGAATATCATCCTTCTGTGCTATTGATGTGTTTAATTTTTTCTTATATCTGCAAATATAAATTTCACTAATATTTTCCCCTTGAAATAGAGAAAAATTCTGCACTGTTCCAGGGATCCCATATTGAGAAATGCTCTTTTGTATTTACCATCTCAAGTCCTTACAAGCTCTTTATGCTCTTATAGAAATCATATATACTGTTTCCAAGGTGCACTCTAAATTTTTTTAAAGTTTTTGTTTCATATTGGAGTATAGTTGATTAATGTTGTGTTACTTTCAGGTGTACAGCAAAGGGATTCAGTTATATATGTATCTATTCTTTTTCAAATTCTTTTCCCATTTAGGTTACTACAGAGTATTGAGCAGAGTTCCCTGTGCTATACAGTAGGTCCTTCTTGGTTATCTATTTTAAATATAGCAGTGTGTACATGTTAATCCCAAACTCCCAATCTATCCCCACCCCACCTGTAACCATAAGTTTGTTCTCTAAGACTGTGAGTCTGTTTCGGTTTTGTGAATAAGTTCATTTGTATCATTTTTTTAGATTCTGCATATAAGCAAAATCATGTGATATTTGTCTTTCTCTGTGTGACTTACTTCACTTAGTATGGATCTCCAGGTCCATCCATGTTGCTGCAAATGGCATTATTTCATTCTTTTTTTAAAAAAATATTTATTAATTAATTAATTTTGTTGCACCGGGTCTTAGTTGCGGCAGGTGGGCTCCTTAGTTGTGGCTTGCCAGCTTCTTAGTTGCGGCACTTGGGCTCCTTGGTTGCAGCATGAGGGACTTCTTAGTTGTGGCATGCGAACTCTTAGTTGTGGCATGCACGTGGGATCTAGTTCCCTGACCAGGGATTAAACCCCGGCCCCCTGCATTGGGAGTGCAGAGTCTTAACCACTGTGCCACCAGGGAAGTCTCTATTTCATTCTTTTTAATGACTGAGTAATATTCCATTGTATATATGGACCACATCTTCTTTATTCATTCATCTATCAATGGACATTTAGGTTGCTTCCATGTTTTGGCTATTGTAAACAGTGCTGCAATGAACATTAAGGTGCATGTATCTTTCAAACCATGTTTTTCTCCAGATATATGCCCAGGAGTGGGACTGCTGGATCATATGGTAGCTCTATTTTTAGTTTCTTAAGGAATCTCCATACTGTTCTTCATAGTGGCTGCACCAATTTACATTCCTACCAAGAGTGTAGGAGGGTACACTTTTCTCCACACCCTCTCCAGCATTTATTGTTTATACATTTTTTTTTGATGATGGCCATTCTGACTGGTGTGCGGCAATACCTCATTGTAGTTTTGATTTGCATTTCTCTAATAATTAGTGATTTTTAGCATCTTTTCATGTGCTTTTTGGCCATCTGTGTGTCTTCTTTGGAGAAATGTCTATTTAGATCTTCCGCCCATTTTTTGAATGGATTTTTTTTTTTTTTGATATCGAGCTGCACGAGCTGTTAGTAAATTTTGGAGATTAATCCCTTGTTCATTGCATTGTTTGCAAATATTTTCTTCCATTCTGTGGATTGTCTTTTTGTTTTGTTTATGGTTTCCTTTGTTGTGCAAAAGCTTTTCAGTCCCATTTGTTTATTTTTGTTTTTATTTCCATTACTCTAGGAGATGGATTGAAAAAGATATTGTTGCGGTTTATGACAAAGAGTGTTCTGCCTATGTTTTCGTCTAAGAGTTTTATAGTATCCAGTCTTACATTTAGGTCTTTAATCCATTCTGAGTTTATTTTTGTGTATGGTGTTAAAGAATGCTCTAATTTCATTTTTTTACAGGTAGCTGTCCAGTTTCCCCAGCACCATTTATTGAAGAAATTGTCTTTTCTCTATTGTATAGTCTTGCCTGCTTTGTCTTAGATTAATTGACCATAGATGTGTGGGTTTATTTCTGGGCTTTCTATCCTGTTCCATTGATCTATATTTCTATTTTTGTGCCAGTACCATACTGTTTTGATGACTGTAGCTTTGTAGTATAGTCTGAAGTCAGGGAACCTGATTCCTTCAGTTCCGTTTTTCTTTCTCAAGATTGTTTTGGCTATTCAGGGTCTTTTGTGTCTCCATACAAATTTTAAGATTTTTTTTGTGTGTGTGTTCTAGTTCTGTGAAAAATGCTGTTGGTAATTTGATAGGGATTGCATTGAATCTGTATACTGCTTTGTGTATTATAGTCATTTTCACTATATTGAAGAAGCCTTATCTTTTAAAAATACATGCTAAAATACTTACAAATAAAGCAATATGAGGTCTGAAATTGGATTCAAAGCAGTCCAGTGAGGGATTAGCGGGAGTGAAGAGAGTATGAATTTTTAAAAAACTGGCCATTTGTAGATAACTGTTAAATTATCTCCCTACATTTGTATATGTTTGAAAATTTCCATTATACAAAGATACTTTAAAAGGAAGAAAAAAAAGGTAAGGGTATATTGGACTTCCTGTCCTCCAACAAGCCTTCCCTGGAGTCCCAATCCCAGCTCCACTCCTGAAACCCAAGGACCCCTTTTGCTCTCCTAGCCCCTTAGTTCACCCCATCATTACACCATTTTATGACTATCTGCATCACCCCCATGAGACAGTCAGCTGCTTGAGGGCAAGAATTGTCTGTGTCTGTCTAATCATTCTTTCATCAGCTTCAATTACAGTGCCTGGCAGAAAAAATAGACACTAGACATCATCTCTGCAAATGAAAAACCAAAGAATAAAAATCAGATTTCAATGCACGTGACACTGGTTTTAAGGAAACCGAAACTTGGTAGCTGTCTTCTGTCCTAAGTAAAATTATCTGGCAGATGTAATACCATTGACTCAACACATATTTATTGAGTCCCCTATTGTGTGCAAGACATGGTGCTGGGGACCATATACTCCCTATTATTGATTGTTTTCCTTTGGGGTCTCCATGAAAGACTGGGGGAAGAGGCAGGGGTGTCCGTGCATATGCGCACATGCATGCACACATACTTAGTTATTTTCTCATTGTTGGTTCTTTTGTCGGGGTCTAGTTGAAACAAAAAAAAACTTAGTATCCCTATAGCAATATTTAGCATTTCTGTTTGCTCATTTTATGTACCATATTGATAAACAATATAAGATTCTTTGTTATTTAAAATAGTTTCTAGTCCTCTTTAATAAAGATTAAGTTAGCTAAGGATAAAAACAGCTTTGGTCTTTCCCCCAGGGTTTATTTCCTTCTTAAAATAATTAAAAGACAAAATATATATGTATGTTATTTATTCTACTAATAATATGAAACTTGCTAAGTCCTGACAGATTTCAGTAAGGGGTAGGTGATATGAGTCTCTACTCAATCTCTCCCAATCCCAAATTAAGTATAAATAATAAAATCCACTTTATGATAAGGTAAGATGGATAAATCACTCTAGTTTTGAGATCGTCCTCTCTCCTTGGGAGGTTACTTACCCTTCTTTGAGTAAAACCAAATCATCTGTCAAGAAAAATTCACATCACATAAAGCGTAATTCTCAAGGAATATATACTTAACTCACTTCATTCTTTTACCTTAACTTGGTTAAGTGCTTGAAGTGTGTCAATATTTCAGAAACCTGTGAAAATCTTGCTCAGTGGTGGCTCAGTCTGACAGCTAGAAATATTCTTCCACACATTTAATTCCATCAATTTAAGATAAAATATATTTTGCAAGAGCTATTAATGAGCCATGGGGTATAAAAAACATAAGCCAGGACTGCTGTTGCAAAATTTCCAGTACACCTGTACTAAGTGGAGCCAATTTATTGCGATCTTCACTATCATAGGATCACACAGGGCGCACACCCCATGGAAGCTGAATGCATTCTTATTGAATGAATAAGTGAATGAATCTCATCAGTATGGACTAATGAAGCAGAGTCAAATAGTAAAAGCCTATGTTATAGAAGAATATACATACATATGGTTATTATTCTAAGAACGTACCAAAGTTGTATCCAGATAAAAGACTTTAGAGAAACTCCTTTAATAATGATAGCCAAAAATATGTTTTGACTAATTATCCAAATATAAATACCTTTATATATTCTAGTATGTGTTTAAAATATTTCAGTATAGTAATTACAGCATCAATTTCCATTATCTATGAAGAAATATTTTATTAAACCAAGAGAAATGCCCACCAATTAATTCTCCAATATGGAGGATGGCACGCAGGTGCTGAAGCCAGAAACCTGGCTTGAACTCTATCTTGGACTCTCCCTTTTTCCTAGTCCCATCTGCCTGATTACCAAAGTGTGTTGTGCCTATGATCTAACCATCATTTCCTCTTGCCTGTTTGGAAAACTCCTACTTTTCCTTCACAATTCATAATTCTGTGTAGCCTAAACTGACTCTCCCAGACAGACTTAGGCCTTCCTAATGTCTAATGTACCTTAGTCATATTTCTATTACAGCATATTCATATGTTATAATATTGTCATTATTTGAACTCCTCCTCTCAGGAATGGGGTGGATCAGAGCCAGTTCTGACTAGATAAAACTGATGGGGCATTAAAAAAAAAAAAAAAACTGATGGGGCAAACCCAAGCCAACATCCACAAGAGGGAGCCATAAATCAGGAATCAGAGATCAGAAATGCCCTAGAATCAAGGGATCAGATTAAAATGGTACCTGGAGATGGAACTGATATATGGAAGATGGAGGAAAGACAGAAGTGGGTGTAGGTTAGAAAGTGGAAGAGGGTCCAGAATGATTGCCACAAATATTGGTGGTCAGAGGCTAACATTTACCTGATTCTGATACATGGGGAATATTAAGCTACTTAACAGAGCCAAGTGACGGCAATCAGTCAGGAATGTTCTGTTTATGCTATTGGGAGAGCAGAGGTCTGACCTCCTCTCTTAAGTAAGAGGAGACAGGGCCTTGGTTCAGCTAGAATTCCAGAGTTAGGAGGGTGTGGCGAATGAGTCTGGGGGCGAGCCGTTGCTGCAGGGTGAGAGCAGAGGGTAATTGAATCTATGGCTCAGGAACCAGGAATAGTACTCATTAATTTATTCAACAAATATACATTAAGTGTCTAATATGTGACAAGCACCGTGCCAGTGTCTTATTCAGCTTGGGCTGCCAAAACAAAATACCACAGATTGGGTGGCTTAAACAACAGGAATTTATTTCTCACAGATCTGGAGATGGAATTCCAAGATCAATGTTCCAGCAGGGTTGGTGTCTGGTGATATCTCTCTCTCTTTGGGTTGTAGATGGTTACCCTCTTGCTGTGCCTTCACATGGTCTTTCCTCAGTGTATGCCAGTCAGGGCGGGGCGAGAAGAAGCTCTCTTGTCTCTTTTTATAAAGGCACTAATTCCATAATGAGGACCCCACCCTCATGACCTCATCTAAACCTATTTACCCAAAGGTCCCCTCTTCAAATACTATCACATTGAGGGATTAGAGCTTCAACAGATCAATTTTGGGGAACAGAATTCAGTCCATAGCAGCCAGTGTGCTATTACATTCGTGGCAGAGAAGATCCTTCATGAGTACAAGTGAGAGAATGTTACAGAAAGGAAAAACAGGGTTTTAAGAAGAATGTATTTCAGGGTTGTTAATCTAGTCATCAAGTTTAAGGAAATTGTGGAAGACAAGAATGGGACCCAAAACCAGAGTCAGGAGCAAAGTCAGTGAACTGAAAAGAAGAGCCAGTGGAGTTTAGGACACCAGCCTGGGAAGATGTACAGAGGCAGCAGGACATGGGGAGAGTGTGTGGCAGGGGCAGGGAGTCTTTCTGGTGGCTGAGCCCAAGGGGAGGCCAAGTGAGGTGTTGAACCTGTTCAGAAAAGAGGGAAAGTGTCTTGGACACAAGTTCCCCTCCAGGTTGTAGCAAACAAACAGCATTCAATACACATTTGCTGAGTAACGTAATAAATATGACTGTCTTGCTTTTAACACTGACTTAACTGGTCTGATCCATGAGGAGTATTTTCTTTTTTCTTTTTTTTTTTTAAGTCTTATTTATTTATTTATTTATGGCTGTGTTGGGTCTTCGTTTCTGTGCGAGAGCTTTCTCTAGTTGTGGCAAGTGGGGGCCACTCTTCATCGCGGTGCGCGGGCCTCTCGTTGCGGAGCACAGACTCCAGACGCGCAGGCTCAGTAATTGTGGCTCACGGGCCCAGTTGCTCCGCGGCATGTGGGATCTTCCCAGACCAGGGCTCGAACCCGTTTCCCCTGCATTGGCAGGCAGATTCTCAACCACTACGCCACCAGGGAAGCCCCCGGAGTACTTTTTTAAACCAGTAATTCTTATCAACTTCTGTCCTGGTTGGCCAGTTTACAGATAATCTAGCTCCTTTTCTTCTTTCTACTACCCTATTTCCCCTCCTGGTCCTCCTGACTCTCCCCGAACATAAAAATCTTTTTGAATCTTATAAACCAAAAAAGAAAGGGAATGAAGCTGAGCAATCAAGTTGGATACTTTTAGGGAAGTCATAGCAAAAGACCTGATTCAGAAACAATCAATTGTGATTTTCATCTGACTGTGTAATAATTCTCTCCGTACCACAGGCCGAGTAAAAATTGACTAACCATCATTTCCTTTTGCCAGTGGAGAAATTGCTCAAGTGGTTTTACAGTTCACAGCTAAATAAATGCTGTTTGGTTCTTGTTGAAGCCTTGTTAGGATGTTATTTAATAGAGGAGGAAGCCTAGAGGGACGGCAAGGTCACTTGATGCTCAGCAGCACGTATGATCTTCCCACTCATCGCCTTGCCAACTTGGGTGTGTGCACGTGGTCCTTCCCGGAGCTGTTCCACTGGGCTCCTGGAGCTGCCGCTTCCGTCCTTGGCTGTGTTGCTGGGAATCTGTCAGCTAGATGCTCCTCACCCCTAGAGGGGAGACACCTGAGGAAGTTCAATCAGGGTCAAGGAGGCTTGTTTTCTCTTCCCCGTCAATGGATTGACTCTATAAACTGATTTGTCCCGCTGAATAGAAGGAAATCCTCATTGTCTTTTCACACTTGGGCTTCCCTAACGCAAGCACTAACTCAGGAGTCATGATTAAGTCACAAAGCTATTTCACGTACATTTTGTTTTTTCTTTTCACACTTGGGCTTCCCTAACGCAAGCACTAACTCAGGAGTCGTGATTAAGTCACAAAGCTATTTCACGTACATTTTGTTTTTTCCTGGAATGATGATGAGATCAAGGCCTGTATCTATGAAAGAGTCTGTGAGAACCTCTGGAAATATAAGGTGTTTATTGGGATGGATGGTGGGGATTTGAAGTTACTTTATTCCTTTTCACTTCTGTTATTCTCTAAGGATTTTAGCCATGTTGCCTGAAACGTCATCACACAAATGCTTTAGTGATACAACTTTCCAAAGAGCAAAATGTTGGAAAGCTCCAGTTCATGATCTAGCCTGTGTCTAGTGATATTCAATTCCTCAAATTTTCAGGATTATTAAAAAATGAGGCTTCCTAAAGTTGCAATAAACCTTTATGTTTCTTCAGACAATTGAAAGGATACCACATATTATTTTTAAGTGCAAAAATATTAGATCTCCAAGGAGCTATGATCAGAAAAATAGGATCTAGAGAAAAATAGGATCTAGAGAAAAACTAGCCAAAAAAAAAATTCCCATAGAATTTTTAAATAATAGGGTGAAAATAGTCTTAAAGATGAATGAAATAGTCAATACCATCCTGTCACTTTACAAGTGAAGAAGCCAAGGCCACACAGTTGACATGATGTGTACATAGTGACAAAATTCATGGAGGGAAAACCAGGACAAGAATACAGGTCTTCCATTCCTCAAAGTCCAAGTCTGTGCTCTAGAAAATTCTAGTCCACTGCACGTCCTCCCTTCCAAAACTGCATATTTAGAAATACATGTTTCACATTAAAATTCCAAACCAGTATGGAGATTGAAAGATATTTTTCCACATATTTTCTTAAACATTTCAAAACAGGCTTTTTGTTTTCAGTTTTGCATTTGGCCTTTATTCTTAACTTAAAAGCTTAGCTTAAAAGCAAGTCTTTGGAATTTTTGAAAAGATGGAGATTTCCTTTGCCTCCGAGACCTTAGAGCTTCCTCAGACCTTATTTTGTCTTAGGTAGTTGGATTTTCCATTTTGAAACGTCTTTGTTTTCATTTAACTAAGTAAGTGTGTTCATCACTTACCTCTTTGCCACTTGAAATCATTGTCTTGTTCAGCCAAAAAAGTCTAAATACAGTTTAACACCTAACAAGAAAAGAAGTATTATTGGAAAACTGTGACAATTTTGCTAAATTGAGCAGTACTTCTTAGAAAATCATAGTGAATCTGAATTCTCTGATTGTGAACTATACACCTTTTAGCACTGAATAATAGCTACCACCTTCTCTAAACTCTACCATTCAGGTATCTAATCCCGATGACATTTTACCAAGGAAAGGTATGGTCTTTCTCTTGGAGATCTGAAGATAACAAATATATATTAATTAAATTAGAAAGATGAAAGATTATTAGAGTGAAGATTTTATTTCTCCTGGCTGACTGCAGTTCCAAAGAATAAATATTAAATGAAAATTATTAAAGAATTTTAATTCAAATCTATTTAAAATTCTTGAGAAGTTCATCAAAAATAACTGCTGACATGTCATCATCCAACAAGCTTAAAGCACTTCCTACTTGGTATAAAAGAGACCTCATGTTCTGTATAATCATGCTGTCTAAAGAAGAGAAAAGACTTTAATTTTACAGAAAGTGTTTTTCATCCCCAGGAATTAAAAGGAGGGATAAAACCCAAGTTGTTAAGTGGAAATACAATTGCTACAGTACCAGTATTAAATTTGCCTACAAACAATATCAATATAATTTATATCCAAAGCAGTATCATTGGAATTGCTATCATGGATGAATAGCTATTTTTCAATATAACATGTATTTTACCAAAACACCTCCCTTATGTAACAGAAAAGTGAACAAGTTTAAACACAGTGACTCATGACCACCTGCTACTTCTAAAAGTCCAGTGATATGCATACCTATTATTCAGAGGTTAGTAATGCCCTCTAGAGCTCTCTTTTTCTTCTCCACCTTTGTCAGCCAACTCACTTTATGACTATTAAGTCCATAAAGCTTCTGAATCCTCTACAGCTCATCTCGTAACAAAAGTTGACCACCTGACATCCAGGCCTAGTTTTGTGAAAATACGTTAATCCCTCCCTAAGACCATGATAACCTGAGTCAACAGTGAGCACGTTAGTGAAATACAATTGTTGGTTTACGGAGTAATTCCAGTTAGCCACTGAGCATGAGGTATCCTCTAGTTCTTCCATTGTTTAGAGATTCATTCAGTTTGAATGAGTGGGCATAAGAGAGGAGGCAATGAAATCATGAGTTGATCTGTCCATCTAAAATAACCCCCATTATTTTAAAAAAAACATTTAATATTAATTCAGAGACTAGACAGAGACTTTGAACTGTAAGTAACAATCTTCAAACTATAGAAAAATTACTAAAGTGCTTTCTATCAGATATTTTTATTGACCTTTGGGATAGTCTAGAGTTCTTGAAAGAAAATTAAACACCAGATAAGTTAACCGACTTAGAAGTAAGCACGGGTCAGTGGCTAATATGTGAATAAACTAAAGAGAGACTAAAAATCACATGAATCTCTCTTCTCTGCTCTTTGTCTGTAGGACAGAGGTCACTGTCATCCTCCCACCTCCCCTTTTAGGACGCCCCCTCATGTCCCCTTGTTCCAAGTGCCTAGGCTATGTCCTGTTCCTAAAAAGTCTGGATTTCCCAGTTAACTATTGTTTGGGAAAAAAATCTCTTAAGCCACTATGTGGTCTTAAACCAAAATGTGTTCCATGGCATAGGAATAGATGTTGCCTTACAAAAGTGGTCTCTGATCAAATTAGGTTTGGAAGTTCTAGGTTAAATAAATTTTTCCCAGCCTTTAATATCTCCAGATATTCATATCCCAACTTTAATACATCATTTTTGTTGTTTTCTAAAACAAAGTATATGTCACAGACACTATAATAAAATAAAACACAATTTGGGGGACTTCCCTGCTGGTGCAGTGGTTAAGAATCCACCTGCCAATGCAGGGGACATGGGTTTGATCCCTGGTCCAGGAGAATTCCACATGCCTCGGAGCAACTAAGCCCATGAGCCACAACTACTGAGCCTGCACTCTAGAGCCTGTGAGCCACAGTTACTGAGCCCACAAGCCACAACTACTGAAGCCCGTGAGCTTAGAGCCTGTGCTCCACAACAAGAGAAGCCACCACAGTGAGAAGCCTGCGCACTGCAATGAAGAGTAGCTCCCACTCACCACAACTAGAGAAAAGCCCATGTGCAGCAACGAAGACCCAGCAGAGCCAAAAATAAATAAATAAATAAACAAATTTATTTTTTAAAAAAACACAATTTGGGAAACACTGTGACAGAAGCTAATTCCTATGAGTTTACCTAAGATGTGTCCTTTCCAGAAAGATACTTTTTTTAATAATTATGAATGTCATTTTGAAAATTTGCCAAATACATAGTAGAAAATTAAACTGACCTCTAGTCATACTAGTCAAAGATGATAAGATGTCTAGAATATTTGCATTTTAAATTTGGCTTTTGGAAGATTAAAAGGCTTTAAGATGTGAAGAAATTACAATTTAAGATGACATTTCATGTACTGTGAATAAGATGCTCAAATTACTTCACTTATGTATCTTCCTTGGGAAGCTGATCCTAATAATAGAGGTGCCATTTATTGAGCACTGCATGCCAGGCTGTGGTAAGCATTTTTCATTATTCACAACAGCCCTTTAAAGTAGACCCTTTTAAAATTCAAACCAAATTTGTCTAGTTTCTAGACCTATGCTATTAACCTCACTATGACACACCTTCACCAGTCCATCCAATTACCAAAGTTCCAGTAATTCAAACATGAACTCTGCTTTTTCCTTCATACCCCAGCTCCAGAAAGTGCCAGGATTTAAGCCAGGATTCTGTCTATATTTCAGAACCATTTCTCTCTCCTTGTATAGGAAATGTTGAACTTCTTTAGAGTAAGTACTTTGATTTCTGCTATGGATAACAATGTAATAAACTAGGCAGGTGCAAGGCATGCAACCGAATTGATTCCACCCTCAAAGGGGCTCACTGGTGACCCTGGTTAGTTCACTGTGGTTTCTTCTTTGAGCTGTGTTACTCAAAGTGTAGTCCTGCCACTCCCAAACTATGTGTTATTGGTCTGTGATAGGGGGCTTGTTCCAGAAAACAAATCAACTACCTCATTAAGCACATTCTTTAGTTCAGCTGACATTTGCTTTCAAGGCAAGAGTTTCTTGACGAAGGAAGCAGTGTGTAGATTTACATTCTGGTGCAAACTCCTTACCTCACTGCAGATGGGTACAAACAGTTCACAGACAGGCTATGAGCAACACTGCTCTAATTGACTTGGTTTGGCATTATTTTGTTTTGACCCCAAGGTCTAGGTGGTAGAATAAAAAGAGCATGGACTTTGGAATCATGCAATTTGGGTTCCCAGTGACGATTCTGTTGCTTACTTGCAATGTAATGTTGGGAAATTTATGTAAAGTCTTTGAGTCTCAGTTTTCTCACCTATAAAATGGAGAAATTCATTCTTTCCTCATAGGTTGGTTGCAAAGATTAAATCAGTCAATGTTTTTAAAGTTCCTAACCATATGTGGATAATTGTTAATATGTTAATAAACCTCACTCTCTTTCTGCTTCTGCCACATGGCTTCCAATACCATGTATTGGAATTTTGGTATTTTTGGAATTGGTATTTTTCATTGAGATGGGTTTTTCATCGCAATTTTGGACTATAGTAAAGCAGAAGGAAAAGGTAAGAAAGTATGGCGATGGTAGGAAAAAATAGACCCTTAAAAATGCACAATTATTACAATTTATACAGAATAAAAAATCATTCATTTTACTTGTTTTGACAGATCTTCTAGGGAAAGAAGTTAAGGACTAGAAAGAAATGTTAGCCTGTCTTTGATGATTTCTGAAATCCAGGGAATACATATACGCTGGTCTCTATTATCCCAAAGAACTATTATTCCTTATCTTTTTGCTTCAGTTTATTGCCCAAGAGTATTGTATTGAATCTATTTAGAAAGATATGGGGACTATGACTTGTCAAAGTTAATCAGAATTCATAATACTTAAAAAATTTTTTAAATAGGCTCTAAAAAAATTTTAAAAATGTTCAAGTACACTTGAATAGCAGAGTTCTTGCTGAATTCTACTGGTGGGCTCTTTCTGTAATTGGCTTATTATTGGTCCAGGCTTAATTCATACAACTGTTATTGTTAATAAACATGAGGAGAATCTCTGGAAGAGCATAGTAATCTTTCACATTTGAATAGCTATGGTAGGATGTTGCTAAATAAATCTACTTGAAGAAGTTTTCTGATGACCTAGAGTACAACTTTATGACATGGGCAATTAATATTTTGATTTACTACAGCAATTGCTTGCGAGAAATTTTGCTTAAGTTGCAGGATTTATATTAGGACAGCACTTCCAATATATTCTCAAAATTTATTACTCAATGTATTTATTATAGAATATATTTTCTTACCACTGTAAACTTTGATAGAAGTATTAACACTACCACTAATACATAGTTCATTTTTAGGTACATAGTTTTAAATGAAAAGTGCAGTCTAAATAAAGAATAAAATAGAAGGTCAAATAGAGAATAAGAATTTTTATTTCACTCAATAAATGCCTATAATTTTAATTTTTTGAAAAAATCAATCTAATTCTAAATGCATCTATTCAGCACAGTAAGGATAGACAAATACAATAAGAATAGACCTTTCTCAACATACTTATACCAATTCCACCTGTCTCTAGAAATGTTTTCTCAATCAGTAGAGATGGGATATAATGAATTAATTTACTTTACATGGAAAAATCTTTTGCTTAACACTCCATATAGCCTGAGTGAGTTAATTGTTGTAGCACATTTTTCTCATTCATTAAAAGAGAGACAAAAGAAACTTCTTTTGTATGCTCTCCATTCCTTTGTTTTGAGATTTCTCTGCAGGGGATTTAAACTCTCCAGGTGCCTACATTACACATAAAGGCACAGTGGAGAACTAAGCAATCATCCAACTATGTCAGATTTTGCTGAATTTGTCTCAATAATCTGAAATTTCAGAAAAACAATATCTGTTCAGAATCACCTAAGTGGTTGCCTCAGTTTCTTCCACTAACTTTGTAGTAGTCTATACATAGTTCCATAACCTTTAAAATGGGATACCTTGAACCCTGTTACACTGTTGGTGGGAATGTAAATTGGTGCAACCACTGTGGAAAACAGTATAGAGTTTCCTTAAAAAAATAAAAATAGAATTACCATATGACCCAGTAATCCCACTCCTGGGCATACACCCAGACAAAACTATAATTCAAAAAGATACATGCACCCCTATGTTCACAGCAGCACTATTTACAATAGCCAAGACATGGAAACAACCAAAATGTCCATCAACAGATGAATGGATACAGAAGGTTTGGTACATATATACAGTGGAATATTACTCAGCCATAAAAAAGAATGAAATAATGCCATTTGCAGCAACATGGTTGTAACTAGAGATTATCATACTAAGTGAAGTAAGTCAGAAAGAGAAAGACAAAAACCATATGATATCATTTATATGTGGAACCTAAAATACAACATGAATGAACATATCTACAAAACAAAAACAGACTCACAAATATAGAGAACAGACTTGTGGTTGCCAAGGGGGAGAGGGGTAGGGAGGGAAGGATTGGGAATTTGGGATGAATTGTATTCAATATCCTGTGATAAACCATAATGGAAAAGAATATGAAAAAGTATATATATATATATATATATGTATAACTGAATCACTTTGCTGTACACCAGAAATTAAATACAGCATTGTAAATCAAGTATACTTCAATAAAATATTTTTACAAAGTAGATGAGATTTAAAAAAATATGAGATCCCTTGAAATTGCATTTTAAAAATAATCTTAAAAAGATTCTACTGCTGAATACTTCTTTCCAGTCTCTGATGAAGGAAAGCAGTAACCTTCATCCCTGAAGAGTTGTGACAATGTAAACATAAAGTATTTATCTAGCATTTGGTCAGACAGACAAGCTCAAATAAGTCATTAGAATGTGCTATATCACAACCATGACTTAGAAATAATATAATTAGTATATTATAAATTACTATGTTCTTATAAATGATAACAATAGAAACGTAAGGAAAAAACTTGTCATAAGCTTATGGTCATGTTTTCACAGGGGTAGAGGAGCACAGAGAGGATGTATTTCTCTTCATTTATCTTGAGCAAATGTTTGCTTTGGTCTATTTTTGCTTCCTCTCCCACTTCCTACTAAACAAGTCACACCAGAATCAATCATGTCAATATTTAAGGGACTCATTTAGCAGCTGCATTGTTTCCACTTCCTGTAATCACTGAACACTAATGTGTAGCTATTTTCTACTTTCAAAATAAGTTTTAATCATAGTTATCCCCATCCTTATGCCCTCTTCCCACAATCAGCCTCCACATTTTCAAATTAAACAACTTCTAATAATTCATCAGTTCTAGAATTCTGCTTTGTCTGTGGTTCATACCTAGTGCTTCAAAGAAGCTGGAAGAAAGGTACAAAATTAATTCATTAATCCAACCTACTGACCTTCTGAATCAGAGCTTTCCAGCGATAAACCCTGGGCATCTGCATTTTTCTCATACTTTTGATAATGTCCTTTTCTTATTTGGATCCCTTGTTAATCAGATATTGAATATTCTAGATTGACTCTGATCTTCTTATAATTCTTTTCCTATTGTCCCTTTCTATTGTTCTCTCTTTATTCTCCATTCCAGGATATGCCTCAATTTTATCTTCCAACCTTTCCACTGATTTTTAAATTTTGACATCCTTTTAAAAATTTTATGTTCCTTTAATTTTTCTTTTTTCACTGTGCTCTGTTTTTTTTTTTTTTTTAATATATGCAGGAGCTAAACAAAACAGAAGTGCAAAGAGCTGAACATATTTAGGAGACTGTCATCCATTCTCTACAGAACAGCCAGAGTAGAGGTATAGACTAGTGAAGATAAAGATGGAGAATACAATGAAAGCTCCGATTCTCCCCTCTTCACCTTCCCCCACCCCGTATTCAAGCCTGTTACCAAATGACTTTGTAATTCCTCTCATTAAACAGATGGAATCTGTTTCCCGAACCCTGATCTGGGCCAGTCTTATGACCTCTGTTGGTCAATAAAATTTAGCAGATATGAGAGCATACCGATTCTGAGCCTAGACCTCAAAAAACCTTGTTTGTTTCTGATTACGCTTTCTTTTGCACCTCTGTGGTCCCCATAAACCACGCCCAGGCTAGCCTGCTGGAGGATGAGGGACACATAGTCCCAGCCAAGCTGTCCCAGTTTTTCCAGCTAAGTCTATCCTAGACCAGCCAAGGCCAGCCAACCCCCAGACACAAGAGCAATTCCAGCCAAAATCAAGAGAGCCACCCAGCATACCAGCCCAGACAAGATAGCAATAAAAGTTTCCTAAGTATGTTTCTGAGATTTTGTGGTTGTTTGTTACATAACATTGTTGTGGCAATAGACAACAGATACAGAAAGGTAGTCCTTAGCCAGATGTGGAGGATCATATATGTTACTCTGAGGAATTTAAGTTTATGCTTATGAAATGGAAACCCCTGAAGGGTGTTCAAAGGAGAGAAACATGACTTAGTTTGCATTTTGGAAAAGTAACTCTAGTTACAATGCATAGGTTGAGTTGAAAGTGGAATCTCTTGCAATAGTTCAGGTAAGAGATGGCAAATGCCTAAATGACCAACATCAGTGGGAATAGTAAGGAGAAGACAAATACCAGAGACATCAAAGAAGTAGATAATCTAGCAGAAGGTAAATGATTGGTTGAGGAAAGAGAGGGACAGGAGAGATGCTGGCATGTTTCCCAGGTTTTGGTGCCATGAAATGAACTCAAACTAGGTTCTGGGAACAACTAGATTAAGTTCAGTTTTACTATGTTAAATTACTATGTATATTAAATTTGAGTCCCTATGGGACATTCAGGTAGATGTTTGGCAGTCAGTATTATGTATAAGTCCGGAGGTCAGGGCTGAGTTCTGGAGTTTTGATAGCAATACTAATTTAGGAAACCGTAATGTGTGGGTAGTTAAGTAGAGTCATGAGGTTGGATGAAATTGCCCAGGGAGAAGGTGAATATATTAAGAAGAGAATCAAGGACAGGCAGGGCACTAAGGTGAACAATGTTTAAGGCACTTGCTAAAGATGAAGAGCCAGCAGAAAGAGAGGGGACAGAAATACAAGGGGAATCAGGAACATTACAAAAAGAGGAGTCATCATTATCTATTTGGTGTGAGTTGTCTCTCTCCCATTAACAATACATGTTTATCAAAATTTTAGAACCAGAAAGGGATTTAAAGATCAAGACTTCAACATTGCAGTGACATCTATAAAGTTATTTTTCAAACTAAATAAGTAATTTTATAGGAGTTGGGCCTACCAATCCAGCAGCAAAATGAAAAGTTAAAATATTTCTGAAAATATTTAAAAGGTTCATTTTAATAACTGTAGAATCACTTTAAGTCCCATGAAATTTAAGAAAGAAAAGAAGCAGAATGATTCTTAACATCATAATAAGCTCTATTCTTTCTAATTTCAGGTGGCATTCCCTAGAGAACACTAGAACAGATGTTCAGGGAACACAAAGCTCAACTCTCTCTAGTGCAGGGCACTCTGTTTCTCTGATTATTTATAACTTGTCATTCATATCACCTGATTTAAAAACAAGCCAGGAAGTATTTAGACCAAATGTTCAAGGACTACAAGAAGCCTGCATTTTTTTGGATCTTCTAATATAGTACCTCCATTTTAATCTTGCCCTTCTAAAGGACAGAGACTAAACATAGATAAATTAATCTACCATGTTAGGGTTTTTTTTTAAATTTAATATCTACTCCTGAAAATACTTATTTCATGAGCCTCCCCTTGTAAAGGAGTGTGAAATTAACCCTTCCAGAATATAAGAAGCTCCATCCTAGTACTTAGAAGTCATTCAAAGTGGGATTTCTTAAACGATGCCATCTAAGTTGTACTGTTATCACTGCAGGCTAGTTTGTACAGTTTTTACCAACACAGTAAATATGAGGGGACAGTGGACTCTACAGGTAAGTCCTCTAAGGTTCATTTTAGGTCTCCTACCTGAAGGCAGCTTCTTGAAGAAGGAGAATTCAGCAGCTTCTCTAACCACCGGAGGGGGCCATTTCATCAATTTCAAGCCTGACTATAATTAAGCAAAACTGGTTTTTGTACCAGAAGGCTTCCCACCTGGTGGTGAAAAGAACTTGCTTACCAGTTGCAAATGAGAAGAGCCAGGACGCTTTGTTGGTTGCAGCTTGTGTTGGGAGAGTGCCTCAAGCCTGTGATCCCCCCTGTGAGGACCGGGAGAATTCTGGCAGCAGTGCAGGGCACCTCCAAACAGCTCTCCAACACCCCACAGCTGTTCCTGTCCTATTACGGGCCTCACTCACAAGAAAGTAAGCACTCTCATGGACTTGCTTTCCCGTGGACAATCTAACACTTTGCTAAGTTGCCATACTAAACATATTTTTCTTTAAAGGGACGCTCCCAAAATATGGGGGCAGGTGGAGAGCGATTCTATTTTAAATTTACTCACGTTATTTCACCAGCACGCATCCTTGGAGATATTGGTGTTTAAGAACAGGGGATTTTTATTTAAAAAAAAAAAAAAATTGTAAGGTCTGTGCCTATTCCAGTGGCCAAGAACAAAAGCCCAACTCAAACTAGCTTAATAAGGACAAATAGGAATTTCTTGGGCCACGGAATAGAGAGGCCCAACGGAATACTCCCTTCAGGAATGGCAGGCTTCAGAATTTCATGCCTTGAGGATGCCGTTGCGCCCTCTTCACCTCTTGGGTCTGCTTTCATGTGTGTTGACCTCACTGTCAGGTAGGGGCTCTTCTCATTGTAGCAGGTGCTCCTGGTCAGTTCCAGGTTAAATGGCTCTTACACCTAATGACCCCACCAGAAGGAGAGTAGCTCTTCTCTAAAAACTCCAGCAAAAGCCTAGGTCCTGGCATGGCTCAGTCCACCTTGGGATACATGCCCACTTGTAACCAGTCACCGTGGGCTCAGCCAGGCCGTGACCACTACCACCACAAAGCCTACGGGCAGTGGTGTGGATGCAAGGAGTTAGAATGAGGAAAGGTTGGTTTCCAAACAGAAAAAAAAAAATTATTTTCGGAAGAAGAGGGAAGGGATGCTAGACATTAAGAAATCCATTTTATCTTACAATTTGTAAATCACCACAGTGCTTGAAACATAAAAAGAACTTAAAGGATAGTAGATAAAAGAAAGAATAAGAGTAATAAAATGTTCATGATTTATAACATTTCTGAGACCCAAATAGATGATGATGTAGATAAAGATAAGATCATTGTCATTTCAGTATATAACTTCATTGTTCTTTGTACAACTTACTTGGTCTATTCAGCTGCAAACTTGGATATAAATGATGTCAGTGCTGTGTGATTATTAATGAGAAATAATGAAAAGGTGAAGAAAGCATATTCAGTGGTGCAAGAAAATTGATATTTGGGCATAATAAATAATTTTGTGTTCTAGGAAATGGAGAGTTGGTTTGTGGTCCTGTTTCAGCCATCCCAATGTATCACTGGGCAAATTTCCCTCTCCTTTACCTTTGAGAAGAAATCCCTATTCTCAGCAGGCCCATAAAGCACGACTACCAACCACTGGGCCTTTGTCCAGGCTGTTTTCCCAGCCTGAAGTGTTACTACCCTCCTCTCTGGCTCTCTAAGTCAGCCCACAATTTAAGGCCATCTCTGCCATAGATACTGTTCCAACTCTCACCCATCTCTCATCTATCTCATAGCACTTTGATAGCCTGTAAAGGCCTTGGGAAGACCAGTGAACTCTTACTTTATAGAATTTTGTGACTATAGCGCAATTTGACAGGTAATTATGCTATTTTGTATTATCCCCTGCATGTGAGGGACATAGGCTGAGCTACCTCTTGCTCACCCTACTCAGCTTTAAATGTTGTCTCCTCCAATGAGCCTTCCATGACCCTAAAAGTTAGGACAGGTATGCCCTATCATTTTCCAGAGCCTCTTCAGCCGTCCAGGTATGCATTTTCTTTGTGAATATTAACAATGCAAAATCTTCAACAAGCCTTTGATCTACTTAGCAATTCAAAAATAACTCACAGGAAAAAAAATTACAGAACAATTTAATCCAAAATGACATTGTACTTAAAGTACATGAGGAATTCAGCAAAAGGGAAAAATCAGAAAGGTTTCAGGGAATGGTGTGATTTATTCATCACAGTATACTTAGCCCTATGCTCAGCACCTAGAACAGATAGAATGTCAGTACCTAGACAAACAGAATAATTTGGAGGAATGCCTGTGGGATGAAGGGGGGCATATATGGAAGGGGAGAGGGAGGAAGCATTGAACCAAGTGCTAAGCAGGAAGTGAATTTGAACACACGGGGCTGAGTAGATTATTATTGTGTGTAGTTTGAATCTCCTGTGAAACTATATGAATCACACAATCCTTGATTTAAGGCAGAGGTAAAGAAGCACCTTTAAAAAGAGGACAGAAAAAAAAACAAGAAGAAGAGACTAGAGGTTTGAAGCAGTGAGAAGGAGGGAAGCAAGAATGAATCACATCTACAGAGCTTTATAGTTCTATACTCATTTCTAGAATATCTAAAAACAAATTTATCACACCAAAGTCTGAGATTATCTTGCAATGGATTCTGTTTTAGAGAAGTATTGTTTCTAATCGAGTCAAATGCTTTAAACTTTGGTCAGGAACTGAGAAATCATACAGCTTTTATCCCAAAAAACATCTCTCTGACAAATCTGGGATGTATTTCCTATGAAACAGAAAACAATCCGTTAGTGGCATGAACCTCAATAAGGAGTTTTGGGTGATCTATTATTTATCAAACCACTGGTCTGTGTACATGGGTCATAATGAAATAATCACTCCACAGGAACTTAATACACTCTGGGAAAGATCTCTGAGTGTTGTACCCAGGGAACCTAATAATGAAACTTGAAGCAACCGTGTAAGAGGAACAGGAAAACAACCCAAGCTGTTATCTCTTACTGAGGCTATTTTCTCGCAGAGAATCCTGAGAAAACAAAAGACATCTTGTTTGAAGTGTTTTTGCCTTCTTCAAGTTTGAGGGGGAAAAAAAAAAATCCCTTTGAAGTACTTACAAATTAAACATTGCTGAAGACTATTTCTTCCTTCATATCTGACATATTTACTAATTCTATATTTGGACAATTTTGTCTTTCAAAAAATTTATTTGTTTAATTAGCGTCTCCTTGTGCCTGGAGCTAAACATTGCAGAAGATACAAGAGATATAAAATTGCATCAACATCACCTGAGAACTGACTGGAAATGCAGATTCTCAGGCTCCACCTCAGCCCTAATGAATCAGAATCTGCATTTTAGCCAGAGCCCCAGGTGCTTTGTATGTGCTTGAGAGTTTGAGAAGCAACATTATGGCTGTACACTGGAATCACATGGACTTGTTTTTGTTTTTTGTTTTTACTGCTGTTACCTAGATCTCAGTCCCAGAAATCTCTATTCAATTTGTATGGGGTGCATCCTGGGCATAGGGATTTTTCTGAAGATTCCCAGATGATTCTAATGTGCAACCAAGTTTAAGAATCACTGCTCTGGAGTCAATGCTCTGGTGGTTTTGATCTTTGTTGCAGCCTGGGACACTTGCTAAAATGCAGATTCTGATTCTTTAGGTCTGGGGTGGACCCTGAGAACCTGCATCTCTAACCAGTTGCTATGTGATATTGAAACAATTTTTTTCTCTTGTATCTTCCTCCACAATACCTAGCTCCAGGCACAAGTAGATGCTAATGAAGTATTTTTTCAAGTGCTTGCTTATTTTTTCCAATACAAAGATAATTGTATTTTATGGCTATTTTTCTTTTTCTTTTTCTTTTTTTTTAAGTAATGGCAGCACAAACTCAAACCCCTAAGAAATAATAAGAAGGAAAATTAATGTTAGCTTAAATGTCACAGCCTGGTATGGGCTGACTTGTGTCCCCCACAAAAGACAGTGAAATCCTTACCTCCAGAACCTCAGAACTTATTTGAAAACATATGCCATTGCAGATGTAATCAGTTAAGTTAAAATGAGGTCCTAGGGACTTCCCTGGTGGCACAGCGGTTAAGAATCCGCCTGCCAATGCAGGGGACACAGGTTTGATCCCTGGTCTGGGAAGATCCCACATGCCGTGGAGCAACTAAGCCCGTGCGCCACAACTACTGAGCCTGCGCTCTAGAGCCCGCGAGCCACAACTACTGAGCCCATGTGCCACAACTACTGAAGCTCGCACACCTAGAGTCCGTGCTCCGCAACAAGAGAAGCCACTGCAATGAGAAGCCTGCGCACCACAACGAAGAGTAGCCCCCACTCACCGCAACTAGAGAAAGCCCGCGCACAGCAACAAAGATCCAACGCAGCCAAAAATAAATAAGTAAATAAATTTATTAAAAAAGTAAAAGAGGTCCTACTAGAGTAGGGTGGGCCCTTAATCCAATGTGACTCATGTCCTTATAAGGAGAAGAGACAGAATGACAGACGCACACAGGGTTACGTGACAATGGAGGCAGAGACTGCAGTGATATATCTGCAAGCCAAGGAAGACCAAGGATTGCCTTCACCCACCAGAAGCTAGGAAGAGGCAAGGAAGGATTCTCCCCTAGAGCCCTCAGAGAGAGCATGGCCCTGGTGACATCTCGATTTCAAACCTCTAGCCTCCAGAATTCTGAGAGAATTAATATCTGTTGTTCTAAGACACCCAGTTTGTAGTAATTTGTTATGGCAGTCCTAGGAAACCGATGCACGGCCTACCTCCCTAGTACTTATTGCAAAGGCCAGGGTTTTTTGTTGTTTGGGGGCTTTTTTTTGCATCCCAGACATGTGGCCCCCTGTGTATTTACAAAAACTAGATTGATCTGCCAATGGCTACTTCAAATTTGGCTCATCATTTACTATTACATATAACTAGGGAAGGAATTATAGACAAGAAGCAACTGAATAGAGTTCTACTGAAAAAAAAATGAAACGGGATACTTAAAACTCAAGGAAAGAAAAAAGAATATACAGTCACTTGTAAAGTTTATTATAAATAACCTTGAATTTGAAGAAAAGCAAAACAGTTCTCAGAATATTACCCTTTAATGGAAATATATTGCTTTGTGATCATACTGATCTAGATTGAAAACCCAGCAACATCAGTGTGATTTTAAAGAAGTCATGTAACGTTCATGATTCTGTACAATGGGAACACCAATGATACTATTTTTCCATAGAGGTTGGTATAAGAATTTTTAAAGGTTCGGCAGTCTGTCAAAAACATTCAGTAAGTGGTAACTATTATTATCAGAAGACAGAAGAAAGAATATTGAGCGTAATTACTTTAAGAAGTGCCCCTCTACCACACTTTTCATTCATTACAAAATTAGTATGTTTAATCAGCTCAGCAAAATACCACCTTAAGCCCAATTCAGAACAGAAAATATGGAATCTGTTAAGTAAAAACAATGGTAGCAGCTTACCCTTCCCCCTCCCCGTGTCCTCAAGCCCATTCTCTATGTCTGCGTCTTTATTCCGGTCCTGCCCCTAGGTTCATCAGAACCATTTTCCTTTTTTTTTTAGATTCCATATATATGTGTTAGCATACGATATTTGTTTTTCTCTTTCTGACTTACTTCACTCTGTATGACAGACTCTAGGTCCATCCACCTCACTACAAATAGTAGCATGGACATATATACACTACCAAATGTAAAATTGATAGCTAGTGGAAGCAGCTGCATAGCACAGGGAGATCAGCTCTGTGCTTTGTGACCACCTAGAGGGGTGGGATAGGGAGGGTGGGAGGGAGACGCAAGAGGGAGGAGATATGGGGATATATGTAAGTGTATAGCTGATTCACTTTGTTATACAGCAGAAACTAACATAACATTGTAAAGCAATTATACTCCAATAAAGACGTTAAAGAAAAAAAAAAAAGGTAGCAACAGCAGCGACCTCTGTGTAGGAGAGAAACCCCTGGAACCGTGGTCAAGTTCAGGACACAGGGCACTGGGGAGAAGCACCAGTGGGAGAAAAAGGCTTTCCAAGGGCATGGGGATGGCGGGGGCAGGAGCAGTGACCCTGAAAACAAACTTCCCTTCACAATTTTCTCATGTGTCAGTCTTGAGTAAATAAAATATTTTTCCTTTCTGTGTATTAAAAACACGTCTGATCTTATTTCTAAACTGTTTCAAATAAGAATGTCTGAGCAAAGACCACAACTGATAAAAACTTTATTATGTACACTTTTTTGTATAGAAAAACAAAAAAATAAAATTTGCTTTTGAGCTTTATTATTGAATTTCAAAACGAAAATAAAGTCAAGTTTATAATATTTTGAAACCAATTAAAATTCAGTACAAGCCAGTATTTTGATTTTTTAAATGTTCATTGGACAAGAAGAGATAAAAAAAAAGGAGTGAAGTTTGTTCTGTGTAGAGAAAAAAATAAGAAATTTATTTCCAATAAGGATACAACATAATCTGTCTCTCTGAGGGCTTTTGGTCAGAAGAACTTCTAAACTACCGCCAAGCAGACAAATATAATTATAGCAGATATATATAATTTACTTTAACCTGCAAAATTATTTAGAATTACTTAATTTCTTGGATAAAAGGAAGAATATTGTCTATTTACTAGATTAGGGAGAAATTCTTTTCTTGAGACATTTTGCTCATACCTGTATGCTATAGACTGAATGTTTGTGTCCCCTGCCAAATTCATATGTTAAATTCTAACCCCCAATATGATGATTTTAGGAGGTAGAGCCTTTGGGAGATATTGAGTGGAGCCTTCATGAATGGGATTATTGCCCTTACAAAAGAGACTCCAGAATTCCTAGTCCCCTTCCGCCTTGTGAGGACACAGTGAGAAGATGCTGTCTATGAACATGGCAGCAGACCCTGCATCTTGATCTTGGATTTCCCAGCCTGAAGAACTGTGAAGAATAAATGTCTGTTGTACAAGCCACCCAGTTTAGGGTATTCTGTTATAGCAACTGGAACAGACTAAGACACTGCATTAATACATTCTTCCTACTACACTGTAATTTATGACTATACAGGTCTGATTACCTGTGAAACCCTGAAAGACAGAAATTGCCTAATTCATGGTTATAGGCTCAGGACGCTCTAACTGTTCCATAAATTATACTGAATTAACTATTATAAGACTATGGAGTGGACCTTAATATGCTCTGGTGAACTGTAACACAAGACATCTGATATAGTGGACATCGTCAGTTTTTTGGTCTCCAGTCGTCTAAACCTCCCTCATATATTTAAAGCTTTATACGAGTCCCTTTGTATAAAGCTAGATACTCACTTCCCCAAGCCCCTGGTAAACACAATCCCCCAATCACATTTCAAACTGGGGCATCATGACCCTGACAAGCTGAGACCCTGACAAGCTGAGACCCTGGAGCTTCTACCATGTTGGTGGCAGATGAAGCCCCAGCTGAAATCCAGTTTCCAAGGGGGGCAGTGCCGCCAGCATGATATACCACGCAGGGTCCAGAGGTCAGCCTCAGCTGCGGCACAACCTTGCAGGACTGCTCGGGACATGTGGTCCTGTCCACTGCTCAGCATCCCCTGCTCCCAAGCCCTTCTCCAGCCTTCCTGGGGATGTTGTGAACCACCCAATGTCTTCTAGATAAATTTCTTTTCTGCCTAAATCATTCAAAGTTCGCTTCAGTACCAGTAACTAAGAATCCTACTGAGTCCAGTTGGGCTCTACCATTAATCAGCAGACTGACAGGCTCACCTCAACACTCTGGGATTAATTAGATGATCTATTTATGAACATGACCATTTTTGACTATATGTCTAAACTCCCTTCCAGTTCTAAAATTCTTTGATGCCATTAGGGCAGTTTCAGTGAAGGATGTAAACATAATATTAACACAATACCTGTGCTTCTCATTCACTCATCAACATGTATGTGTGCCTTCTAGATGGATAGACCAGACACCAGTTCTTCCAGAATTGCTTGGGTCTTTTAAGAACTCTAGTCAGTAGGGGAGTTCTGTACTTTTGGTGATTAAATTATATTAGGGCCAATACTGAGAATTCTACAAGCTCCACTGCCCATCATACAACCGTGTCTCATATACCCCTGAATGTATCACTGAGCAGAGGAAGAAAAGATGTTCTCTGGCCCCAACTTAATCATGACCTGTAGAGCTATTTGGTAAAGTGCTCTCATGGGAGTTAAGTATGCTTAGCGTGTTCCTTCATTATTCCTGACTGTCACATGAATCAGACGAAGTCATTCTCGTCCAAGATAAAAAGGCACTGGCAATTCAGTTGCACAGTTGCTGGAGTGCTTTTTAAAGCAGTTATGTGAAAAGAAAATTCAAAGAAAGCCAAATTACACAGGGCGCGTTACCTGCCATCAAGCTGGTGATGGTTATCTTGTTTCCCCGGTCTTTATTGCTAACAAAGAGCTCATGTACTTTGACACTTATCAGAAAAAAAGGCACTAATTTTCTTTTCACTTACACTTAAGCTATCTCTTCCAGATGAGATTTGAATAGGAGATTAGCATGGAATCCTTGCCCTTTCTTCTATTTCTATGATCTAGAGACCTTTCAGTGGATCTGATAAGAGCTAGTTCTTTGCAGTTTGACATTGAGAGGAGAATTTTGAAGGGTTATTATGAGGACCAAGCTGCATTTTTATTCTAAAAGAGTTAGGAAAAAGTATGTGAAATACAAAATGTCAATTTACTAAGATTCTTATCCCTAGATCCTAAAAAACTAAAAAATGCTTAAATTTACAAGACAATTAGAGACCATGTAGTTGACATTAAACAATATCATGTCCATTTTGTTTCAGCAAGTCCTTCTTATAGCCAGGCATAAATCTACAGCTATGGATTAGCTTTATGATATGAAGAATAACCTTTACAGTTAGGATTTAAAGTCTTTTTTTTTTGGCTGTGCAGCTTGCAGTATCTTAGTTCCCTGACTGACTAGGGATCGAACCTGGGCCACGGCAGTGAAAGCGCCAAGTCCTAACCACTGGACCACCAGGAAACTCCCAAGATTTAAAGTCTATTAATGTCTGGAGTTCAAGCCATCAATACTTCTGGGAAGAAGAGCCTGGCAACTCCTGCAGCTCACCCCCTCCAGAGCCTCTGGGAGGGTAGAGGCAGAATGCTAGAGAAAGAAAAGTTCGGGACAGAGGAGGGGTGGTGATAAGGTTGACTGTCATTCCCTGTTCCCTCTGGTGGTCAGCACCCAAAAGCTTTTATTTATTTATGTATTTTTAGATAATCACCCTTACTACTTTATTCTTTCTGACCTTTGTCTAATATTTATGTATATATGTATAAGGTATACATGCACATAGTTTTATTTTTTTATAAATTTATTTATTTATTTATTTTTATTTTGGCCGCACTGGTTCTTCATTGTGGCACGAGGGCTTCTCTAGTTGCGGTGGGCTCTAGGGCACATGAGCTCAGTAGTTGCGGCACATGGGCTTAGTTGCAGTACGTGGGATCTTAGTTCCCCGACCAGGGATCAAACCCAGACCCCCTGCATTGGGAGCACGGAGTCTTAACCACTGGACCACCAGGGAAGTCCCCCAAAATTGACCTTTTGTCTACCTGAGTGAATCTAATATTTTTTTTTTTAAAGTAAGAAGGAATTATGCAAGAATGAGTTTTCTTTATTAGTTATCTCCAACCTTGGGGTACAGAAAATGCACAATGAATAGTACTCAAAAATTGAATAGAAGAAAATGGAAATAAAAGAAATAATCTTCTAGGAGACATTCTCTGGTAGATTTATCTCCCACCAAGCAGGAACTTGTGGAGTCATTAGCTACTTGAATACTTGGGTCAATAACTCTTTGACTAAATTACCATTTATCTAGATAGAAGCCGCACCAACATTCCTATGATTCGACAGTAATAATTAGATATGTCTTTCAGGCATGTCACAGCCCAGTGCTTTTAGGCTGCACTCTCTGCATTGCTGGGCATGATTTTCTATTATACTGATGACCTAATCAGACATTTCTTCAGAACAATTGTAGGCTATTGTTAAATGAATGGCCAAGATTAGTAGTTTAGTCTATGGGTGTGGAAAATACCTGGTTATTTTAGGGCACCGGTTTGTGATGTTAGAATCATTTCAGCAACAATCATTTGTTGAACATCATAAAGCTACAAAATGTGGTGGAAAGAATGTGGATTCAGAATCAGACAGACTTGGGTGTGAATCCCAGTCGCATCATTAATTAATTTATCTGTGTCCCTTTTCTTTCTTTCTGTACAATGGTATGGTAGGCAGTCTCTAAGATAACTCCCAGTGATGGCTTCTTGGTATTCACACCCTTGTGTAGTCCCCTCCCTTTATGGGTTGGTTGAACCTAGTATATTGCATCTAATGACTAGAATATAGCATATGGCAAAAGCGATCAGATATCAGTTGCAAGATTAGGTGCTCCGTATTCATATTCCATCTTTCTCTCTCCTTTCTCCCTCTGTTAGGATCAATAGCCAGTGAAGATCTGAGGCCTGTCAACAGCCATGTGAGGTAGAAGCATGATCTCCTGGAAGTGTGGGAGTACACCCTCCCCTGGCTGATCCTTGGATGACTACAACATCAGCCAACTCCTTGAGCGCAGCTTTGTGAGGGACCCTGAAGCAGAGGGCCAAGCTAAGCCTGCATTTCTGACCCACAGAAACTATGGATTAAATAAACATGCGTTGTTTTAAGCTTCTATGGTTTTTTTTGGGGGGGGGGTGTTACACAGCAATAGATAACTAACACAAATGGAAATAATAGTACCTCCATTCCAAGGCTATTGTGAGGGTTAGAAATGTGTGTGCCTCATTTGGTCCACAGCCTCTCTTCAGTAAATGTAGCTCTGACTACTACCGAGCGGCTTCTCCACATGGCGAGCTACTCTCTGCATCACTTATGTATCTAAATTATGTAATGCAACATGGGTTACAGGAAAAAAATAGTTCCCTTCAACCTCAAAAGTAATTTGAAAAGAAGAAAGTTGAGTTGTATGGATCCTGGTGGAAAGGCCAACTGGCAGGTCTTTGAAAAGTATAGACTTGACTGAGGCAATAAAAGAAGAAAACAGAATGAGCTAAGGAGCTGATATGGAGAATAGAAATGTCCAATATGGAGTAGGATTTAATGCCTTAAGAATAAGAGCCTCAAGTTCCTTTCACTGACTTAACCACCCCTCAGGGCACAGTCATTTTCAAACCTTTAATGCAACACTTGAAAAAATTAATGATACACAGACATAGAGAACAAATGTATGGTTACCAAGGGGGAAGGGGGGGTGGGTGGGAGGAATTGGGAGATTGGGATTGACACATATACACTATTGATACTCTGCATAAAATAGACAACTAATGAGAACATACTGTATAGTACAGTGAACTCATGCACTGTGATGACCTAAAAGGGAAGGAAATCCAAAAAAAGGGGATAAATGTATATGTATAGCTGATTCATTTTGCTGTACAGTAGAAACCAACACAACATTGTAAAGCAACTATACTCCAATAAAAATTAATTTAAAAAAATTAATAGTAAAAGAGTTAATCATGTTTTACTTGGGTAATAAAAAAATAAATTTGTAGGAGTGAAACTCAAAAGGATATTGTAAAAATATGAAGAGGGCTCCCTACAGAGGCAATGTAGCATCAGGGAAAAGTCCCTGATTCAGAATTAGAAGCTTTGGTTCTGGGATTTGCTTTGCTTTCATTCTGTCACAAAACATGTATTAAGTGCCTACTGTATGCCAAACCCTTTTCTGACTCTATAGTTGCTGGGATATAGCAAAACAGACATAATCATTGCCTTTGTGAGCTAGCGGGACATGAAAAACCGTATTTATTACAATTATGATAAGTACCAGAAGGAAAAGAACAGGGTATGATTAGAAAATGCAGGAGGACTTACATACACTGAATTGGAGGGTTTAGGGAAAGCTTCTCTTGAGCAAGTGACATTTAAACTAAAGGATGTGCATGAGTTAGCCAGGCAAGTGAGTAATAAAGAGCTGGGGGAAGGGTATCAGAGAAAACAGCATAGTGAACACTCAAAAGCAGAACAAGTTTGGCATGTCTGAGCCACAGAGAGGTTCATGGGGCTAGAACATGGTTGGCAAGAAGCAGCATGGAGGTTGGAGAAGCAAACAGGTCCAGATCATACAGAGACTTGTGGACATGTTAGAAAGTAAGTTATTGTGGCATTGGAGGATTTTAAGTACGATAGTGAAAGTTATTTTTAATGAATGATCACTCTGGATGGCATGTGGAAATAGGATTAAAGGCAAGAGGACCTGGTGTCAAACTAGAGTGGACACGGTAGAGATGGAAAGAAAAGGATAGATTAGAGATATGTTTTAAAGTTATAATCCAGAGGATTTGGTGATAGGTTGGATATGAGACATGAGAAAAAAGGAAGGGGGAGTCAGGAACGCTACCAGGCTTGGATTTACTGAATGATTAAAAACTGGAGCAGGAAGAAATTGAGGAAGGGAACAGAGTAAGAAGAAAGTTTCAGTTCTGCACATTAAGTGTGTGTTGCCTGCAACACATTCAAGTAGAAACCAGTGGGCTGTTATGTACGTGATTCTAGATCTGTAAGCAGAAGTCAAGCCACTTATCAGTAATGAAACTTTGGACAAGTCACCTTGTAACTCTGAGCTCAGTCTCATTTTCTGAAAAATGAGACCTAATACCTGCCTGCCGCAATAGGATGGAGGGAAAGACAGATGAGGCAGCATCTATGAAGGTCCTCTCTAAACTATAATTCAGTATAGATGTGCAGAGTGATTGATTAGTGACAGGTAGCTTCTCACGTTGGTAAGGAAAATGTGAAATAGGGCTTATACTAAGTTTCAGTGTTTCCATATGTTCCTATTGGCATATATACATACATTTATGGAGAAAGAGGAAGAGGGGAAAAGAAAGGAAGAGGAAGGAAGGAGGATGGAAGGACGAATGGAAGGAAAGAAGGAGGGAAGAAAGGAAGGAAGGAAGGGAAGGAGGGAGGGAGGGAGGGAGGAAGACAAAACATGCAAGCAAAAACAAAAACATTAGTGATTTTTATGCTCACGTATTTGTTAAAAGATTAATTTTAAAGGGTAAAATTATGACAATTAATGTAAACATAAATGTATCACAGACTTTATTTAGCCCACTAATGAGGGAACTAGTAAGGTGAAATCAACAACAACAGCCAGTTCAATGGGGATTCCAAAGAACACACACACACATAACACACACACGTTTCTTTAGTATATATGTGTGGGTGTGTCCAGGAAAGGATTGACTCAGCAGGTTTGGTTACTCAACCCTGCACATTCCAAAGAAAGGACTGGTTTTCTGCTGACACCTGGGAGATGACCTCTGAGTCCTTGGAATATCCTGCCTGCTAAGGATGGTTTTTCACGTCTGAGGCTTTGGGCCACACTGCATTAGTTTGAACTCTGGGGCATGGAGATTGCATAGCTAATATCAGTCACTTGCATACTACATGCCTACATAACTGATCCTCAGTAAAAATCCTGGACTCTAAGGCTTGGCTGAGCTTCCCAGGTTGGCAGCCCTAGAAGCTTGTGCCTAGTTTGTCCTGGACTCTGCCCTATCCAGTCTTTCCTTTTGCTGATTCTAATCTGTAGTCATTCACTATAACAAACCATAACCATGAATATAAGGGTTTTTTCTGGGTCCTATAAGTCCTTCTAGTGAATCACCAAGCCTGAGAGTGGTTTTGGGGATGTCTGACACAATAGGTGATTAGGACTGCTGAAATACATTATAGATTTCAAACATGACTCTTTTACAGGGCAGATGGAAATTATTCACATTGCTATCAGCTTTCTTCCAATTACAGAGTTGTAAAAAAGTCAAAGACAATGAAAGACACAGACCCTTAAAGAATCAGATAACTCTGGAGCATACACTAGACAAAGAACAGCATTCTATTGAAAAAAATGCCTAGTAATATTTTTGCCCACTTCAAAGCCTTTTATAATTTTTTTTGGCATATTCATTAAACCACTACTAAATCAGTACTCCTTAAGGAAGTCCCTGGTCCAGACAATGAAGAGTCTCTTGAGGCTTAAATTAAGAAAATGGAAAATAATAATTTTTTAAAAGGTGATTCTCATTTCAACTTGTGTTTGTTCAAATCAATGCTGTTTGATTCTCCAATTTATGAGCCATAAATTTCCTAATAGTAAAATGAAAATTTTGTCTTTTTTTCTCAAGAGGAATCCACGATTCCAGGTTGTTTAAAAGAGAAACATGTTTCCAAAGGAGTAACCTAAGTCTATATATTCAAAACTAAAAAGGCTTAGAGACTTAAGCCTTTAAGTTTATTATCTAACAATTGTTGATTTTTAGGGAACAATTTCAAAAGCATAATCTGGAGAAAGTCTTGACTAGAACAAAAGCATCATCAAAGGAGCTACCACATGAGGGCATGTTAACAAGACTGAATTTGAAAAAGAAAGAAAACAGAATCAAAATTTTAAAAACATGTGGTATATATACATATACAATGGAATATTACTCAGCCATTAAAAAGAACAAAATAATGCCATTTGCAGCAACATGGATGGACCTAGAGATTGTCATACTGAGTGAAATAAGTCAGACAGGGTATAGACGAATATCATATGATATCATTTATATGTGGATTCTAAAAAATGGTATAAATGAATTTGTTACAAAAGAGAAGTAGAGTCACAGATATAGAAAACAAACTTATGGTTACCAGGGGAAAGTAGGGGGAGGGGGGATAAATTGGGAGATTGGGATTGACAAATACACACTACTATATACAAAATAGGTAACCAATGAAGACCTACTGTATAGCACAGGGACCTCTATTCAATACTCTGTAATGACCTACATGGGAAAAGAATCTAAAAAAGAATGGATATAGGTATATGTATAACTGATAACAGTTTGCTGTACACCTGAAACTAACACAACATTGTAAATCAACTATACTCTAATAAAAATTTAAAAAAAAATTAAATTAAAAATAATTGCTGGAATGAGGGCAAACATGCAAATCCCAAGATCATAGAATATGAGGGCAACCCTTGAAGCCTGCTGCCCAATGCTCCCAATGCCAATTCATTCATTATCCACACCCCCAAAAGGGTAACGATCTTCAGAAACTAACAGAATTATGGCTATTCTCTGCCTATAGTACCCTCAATCACTGCCCATTATCTGTAGGATAAATACAGATTTCCTAACCTGATGTACAAGTTTCTTTCAAATCTCATTTTGTGCCATTCTTTAACAAGTATCCTTCGCTCCAGCCACAAATGACTCCCAACTCGGAATCACTTTCGGAGCTCGGAAATATGTACTGCTTAGGCCTTCTCCTGGACGGATTAAATCTGCCCATACATCAATATCTTTTAAAAACTTTCCAGGTAACTCTAATGTGCAGCAAAGATTGAGAACCCTGAACTAATTTTTCAGGGCTCCAAGAAAACATATCTGTACTGATTTTTCTCTCTCTGAAAGAAATAGTGGGGTACAACTTAACTTAGATCAATTTTTTTCCTTTTCTAACATTTATTATTTCCAAATTATTTTAAAGGCTTTATTCAGAGGATTAAAAATCACAGATCATAGATTAACCTCTCATTGAGGAACAAATTCTTTTCCAATCACGTCACATTCTTCCTCCACATCCGAAGGAATTCAGTAGGGTAGAAATAACAGCAGAGCTATGAGCACCTCTTGTTTACTTTGGTTCCTGTCAGCAAGTACAGAGTTATCAGGTATTGTTAAATTTAGGTTTAGGAAAATGACTATTATTCCCTTGCCAATGACTGGCTAGTCAATTAACATGGGAAGCTGATACTAAGAAATGGCATTTAAAATAGTGTTCATGGACCCAACATTCTCTTTCTCACAGCCTTTATTCTCTTTTTTCCTTTCTTCTTCTTTTTTTTTTTTTTTTTTGTTAGAGAAAGAAGGAGAGAGAGGAAGGAAGAAAGGAAGAGAAGGAAGGCAATGGAATAATCCAAGTGATAATCTTGGATTTTGTCATATTAAGTTTTGTGAAGAAATAGGCCTTGCACAGTCCTATAACAAAAGTTTTCTAGTTCTTTGACTATCCCCACCTTGATACCTGGGCCTTACACCTATTTGCTTCCCCAAGTACCCTTCCTACATGGGGTTTTCCATATAATGTTTCATCAGACAGATAAACTGCAAAGCTCATATTTTCTACTGGCATGAAGAAATATAGGGTGTATATTACTATATAGGTAACTAAACCAATTGACTATTTATTTTAGTTTGATTCAAGATAGATCTTTTGCAGTTTATTTCTACCCATTGTTTTACCCCTACACCAATTTAAGAGCCTTCTGTTAATTCTACTAATTGCTAAAGTATCAATAGTAAGTATCCACTTACACAGTCTCTCTAGAATTTACATTGATTATTAAGCCCAGCAAAACCCCTTGTGGTCTCAAGAAGTTCTCATGGAGGTATTCTTTCAGCTGGTTTTTGCTCTTGCAGGACACACAGTTTTCGGTCATTTCCCTCTACTACCCCAAAGGAAGATTTTCTAAAATATCTATTTTCTGCTTTCCAGCCTTTCCTAACAAAACTGAGTCAAATGACTTCTGGCTTTTTCCATGGCACTCTCACCCTTGACCATAATGTCCTGCTTTCAGATTCCTGTTTTCACAAAGTTCCATTTATTCTTCCTCACTCAACTCCTATAGTTTGTCCTCAGGGTCTCTCCTTGGCTTCAAATCATCAGTTCTTTACAACACTAGCTTTCTCAAAACCCACACTTATATCCAAAGAGGATTCTGCTTCCTTTGATAGAGTATGCTTTAGTTCTCACATACTATGGAGGAGAAGTTCTTAGAGTCTTAAGACTGGTCGAGTTGTTTGAGTGACTTGAAGGACACGAAGAAAATAATCTAGTGTTGATTTTAAGATTTACTAAAAGAATGGGAAGTAAATAGGAAATTTTGATTAAATTAGATAGAAGAAAAAGTACAGCAATGAGGGTGGTATCCCTTTTAGAGTAGATAAACTCTCAATGAGGTAGAGATGCCCCAGAGTTACTACAAGCTTTTTTTAAAAGGCATTATACAGTATGCAATATATGAGATTCCAATAGAATAAAAGAGACAAATTGAATTTCTTTTGCTTAAAAAATAAAGCTATTTTAGGGAGTAGCTTGAGACTACTTCAACTTCACCAATGAGGCCACGTAAGAAAGAATCACAAAAGCCAAGCTCAATTCTGCCATCTACTGCCAGGAGCAGAGACCATGGATGGTTGAGACCTGAGTCTGTTCCAGTCCCCAGGGTCATTGCTAGAGCACCAACACCCATTTAGAGAAAGATGGGTTAGAAGCCACTGAGATAATGCCCAGGAGATGCAACAAGGCTTGCATCAACAAATAACAGATACTGGGTTTAATTTAGCCCTGTGAATAAACCAAGCCGGGGTTTCTAATGTATCTATATCAAATATATAACATTATATTCCACCCCTTTTTAAAGCTTCACCACTCTTGGAGTAAAAACTCAATCTATAAAACATCTTTGAATGCTCAGCAACATTGTGGAATGATAGCTGTACCTTTTTTAGTTTCCTCATGGATCTGAAAGTGACAAACTTTTTACTCACTCTTTAAGGGAAGATGGATCTTCAGATATTGCTATAGGGGATTGGAAAGAGCATCCCAGGTTTTCTGTGTGCTCCACTATTCTTGAGCAATGTTGTCTTTAAAGGGCCAAAAAAATGGAGAACATAACTTTAAAACTTGTATGTTTTTGCCTCCCTGAAAAATTGACTCCCATGTTATATTCTTCCCTGAGTTGTATTTTGGCAACAAAAACTCATAGCATATGTTTGTAGTCAACAACAAGACCTTGTGTTCTTATCTGGAATAAAGGGCAAGGGATCACATTTTTTATTTCCATCTCTAGATTTCTAATTCAGATAGTAAGAAGAAACACTGATAAACTTTAGCCTAGTAACTCTGAAATTATCATTTGTTGCTGATCTCTTGTCAGTTGCCTAGACTTTAAAGGGAAAAGCAAAAATTTTGCAAAGACTGATGGAGGAGTTGTCCTTAAGAGTCTAGGCTTGTAGTCAGGAAGGCATGGGTCTGACTTCTGGCTCTATTGCTCACAAATTCTTAACCTCGCCAAAACCAGTTCCCTTCTCTTTGAAAACCTCCCTTATAGGATGGCTATAAGGATTAAATGAGATCACATAGGTAAGGAAACTAGAACAATGCTGGCACGAAACAAATCCTTAATAAATAATTGTTGTCATTACTGTATGATTATAATCAGTTGGACTTCTGCTTTTGATAGTATAACCATAACCCCATATCTTTTGTGATACTTCACGGTTTCAAAAAAATTTGCTTCTTTTAGATCATTTAATTTCATAAGGCTCTGGGAAAAGTAGGTGTAATCATCTCTCTCCCTCCCACCCACCCTGCCATTTTATAGATAAAGCAATTGAGACTTAAAGAAGTCAAGTCGTTTGCCAAAGAGAGCATAGTTGGCTAGGCAGCTGCAATAAGACCCTGGAACTCACATCTGGGTCTTCTGATGCCCCTGCAGCTGCTCTGAAGAGAGAAGGTGAATCTTGCTCAAGCTGGTAGTAGTGAAATACATTGTAAGCCTGGTTAGTTTTATCCTGCTCTTCATATATCCCAAGGCAGAGTGTTTTAGTTACAAAGAATTTTCTCAATCTTTAAGGAATAAGATTGGTCATACTGTGGCAATAGTCCACATCCAAATGTACAAACCAGATGGGTATATGCTTTATAAGCATTTAACAAATGCTTAGATCCTTCACGTGTAAAACCCCAAATGGCATCTGGACCTGATTATTGCTACTTTCTCTGAAGATTCCTGACTGTCTACAGAAGGACTTTGAAACTATATCATGTGTACACAGACACCCTTCACACAGGAGACCTCTTGCCTCAGGCTCTCTCCTCTCACCGTTACCCAGAAGTTCACACGGCACACCTCTGTCCACACTGCCCCTCTTCCTGAAGCACCCTCCCCTGCACCTCCCTCCACCTTCTCCAATACACGCTTCAAGGTCAAGCTCAGATTATCACCGTCTCTGCAAGACTCGCCTTCACCAATCTCCCTTTCAGGATGAACTGCTTTTTCATCAGTATTTCCATGGCAGTTGATCACATTCCTCTTTATTGCACTTATATTTTATCATTAATGCTTGTGTTTCGAGATTCTCCACTGGACTGAAGACTCCTTAAGGGCAAAAATCATACGTCATTCATCTTTACAGCTCCAGTGCCTGGAATGCAAGTGTTTGATCTTTTGAAATATACTGGGTTTAAAAGCTACAAGTGGCATGCTGAAGTTAACTAATATTATATCTCACACATCTAATAAAAATAGATCTTTGCAAATCTACATGTGTCTGTTTCAGAAGATTCTGCACGATTTGCAAGTGCTCATCAAAAGGCAGACTCATCAACAAGAAAGACAGAAATGGTACCACATTTCAGTTCTGATAGGGAACTGAAATATGAAGGAATTGATACTCTTATAAAATACATATCAAAACCACAAAATCTTTCCATTCGAGTTTTCAGCAAATAATAATGAATATTTAAATGACTCAGGGTGCATAATATATTTAATATTCTGTCTTTTGTACATTCATTGCAAGACTCCGAGTAAACTGAAGGAATTAAAAATTTTCTCTTTTTCTCAAACAATTGTTAGTGTCTCTGCTAAGCAGATTTTAGGGCTATAATATCAAATACTAGAGTCTTGTTTGTAGTGTCGTTCATGGCGGAATTTAGAAAGCATGGTATCCAGTGTTAAAGTATGCACCTTTCAGATAAGAGAATAAAGCTTTTTAAGGGCCTTATCTTAGAGGAGCCTAGAACTCTTGCCTTCTTCCAACTGTGATAAATGAGTAACTCTTTTTGTTTTTTTAAATTTTGTTTAAATCTCTTAATTTCGGGTAGACTTTAAGTCTAGTATTCACCAACTCAAATTTCAAAGGATATATACACCTATCCTTGAAACCGTAAGTTTTTTCTACATTGCTTTCTTAGTTTTTTTGAATTATCATTAATCTAGGTGCTCACAAATTCAGTTGGCATTTACCCCAACATTCTCATGAAGATTTAATTTTAAAAGTTGTGTAAACAAATTCTTTCTCCAAAACAGCAACACACCCAGATGTGGTTATTGCATCAGTTACATTTCTGAAAGAAATATGTCATTTTATGGCCGTTTCCTTGGTAAATTTCTGGTAATCACCATGAGATGAAAGATGGTAGAAGAGGTGGGGGAAGATTAGCAAATGTTGGGGAAAATAAACACAGGTTATCACATGTTTGCAAAGAATAATCCTCAAGATTCAAAACCTTCACAGCTCTTTTTGTCCTTGGGCTCCCTAGTGAAAACAGTCTAGGTGAAGCAGAAGCAAGCCCACTGTGCTCATGAATAACTTACATTCTTAAGCTGAGAGCAGCCAATTACCCTGGGACCAAATTCCTGTTTACTTTGTAGTGAATGTGGGAGACAAGCTGCCTGCCAGTAGCTGTTGAGGCAGTAAAAACACAGCCAGAGGCTGTCACAGGGAGGAATTCACAGAGCAAGTTAATTTGTGAACTTCAAGGACAGAGATTAAACACTGTGCAAGGAAGCCCAAATGGTGGCTTTGTCTGAAAGGAGAAGAATCTGGGCTGAGAAGCCCCCTTAAGAGTTTGGTAAAATATTTGCCTAATGAGTGGTACATCATTGTTCCCCTACTGGCTCTTTAATCGATAGCCTTCAAAGGTTTCTTTCCAAACAGTTATGGATTCACTATTTGGCAGAAATGCAAGTTTGTTTCATTCTGATTCTCCTGTTCACCGTGACATTTATCTGGTCCAGAAAGAATTAAAGCCAAAAGGACAGTATTTGGGGTCAAATTCTGAGCATCCCACATAACATTTGGAAACCAGGATAGCTCATTATGCTATTATGCTATGCATATGATATTATGCTGGTTATGAAGCTGCCATGTGCAGTGCTTCAGGGACTCGAGACAGCTGACGCCTCTTATTTCCACTCAGAACTTGAGTAATTTTTGACCAAGGGAAAAAAGACAGACTGCTAAATCCATTAGTTTTGCCCATATCCACAAATCATGTACTCTTATACTCCACAGAGGAAAAAGTTTACTTTTTAAATCTTAGGAATTACACAGTGACTCTTAGTTCACTGGGACCTCACTATCATATCCATAGGTCTCATGCCATGAGTTTTACAATTGTTTGGACATAAAGTTTATTTTTAAAAAAATCATTGGCTAGAGGATGGGATGGTATTAAACCAATCTCCAGTGCCATGGCTAGTCATATTATATTGTGGTTGCAGTGGAGTGGAAAATTGAATGCATCTACCACATGTCCTATTTTGGAAGACTTTGGAGGTGTTTTTCAATGTTTTATCAGGAAACATGAAAAATAGCCTGCCAGGTCCCAAATCCAGAAGCTTTATCCATTAGCACTCTCAATCTAGTCAGATGGAATGTACACACTGGTGTTGGGAGGTCTATGTGTCTGGGAAAGATGGCATAGCTGTACACCAACAAAGGACACATATTCAACCAACTATGAAGCTTACGGCCTTAAAAGGAAGCAACCTTTTAAAGGTTATGTTGTTGGCATCGTGTTGCATTTAGATTTATCAGTTAAAATACATGCCTTTGTTCATCCTTTAGTTCAGATTTTGTTTCCCTTCCTTGAGGCAATAAAGACTCTAATAAAGAGATTACTCAAGTCTATGCATCATTCAGACAATAGTTAGGCCATCTTCCAATTTTTCTCAAAAGTGTTATTTTCTTTTTTGTATAATTTTTTCTCCAGAAGAAAAGACATGGTAATTTCAAAGTGTCCCCAGATCACAACTGGAAAAAAAAAGTCAATTAAGTTTCCCAGTATGGAAGCCCAGCATGTTGAACTATATTTGAAACTCTTCATTTATTTCTTTCTCTCGTCCCTTTCCATACTACCCCGTATTTTCTTGGTGACAGTGGTTCCAAAGGAACATGGAAGAACATGGTTGTTCTTGCCATCACTTTCAGAAGTTAGAGGTATCCTAGTTTCCATCTGGAGTCAATTGTAGCTATCAGACATGAATTTATTTTAATCTTTTTGTTTTGGGTAGTTTGTTTATATTTTTAGCTTGTGACACCTCTTGAGATAATGAGTTCTACTTTCCGTATGAGAGAAAAATCATTTGTCTTCTATAAATAGCATTAATAGGAACAAAAAGGAAAGATCCAGGTCCTGGTTTACTATCCTGGGGAGTCAGACCTGGATCTGACCTTGAAACAAGGGACTCTGGGCAGCTAAAGAATACTGTTCTGTAATTTTTGGTTCAGTTGCCTTCCCCCTGCAGGGAAGAATCTGTGTCTTTATATTCTCAGCACTCAAACAGTACCTGAAATATACTAGGCCCACAATAACTGTGTTTTGGAAAATAATGGATGGATGGATGGATGGACACCTGTCTTGAGGAACTACAGGGAATGCAAGCGAGACAATATCACTACTTCATAATTTTGGCAAGAATACAGTACAGGGCTTCCCTGGTGGCGCAGTGGTTGAGAATCTGCCTGCTAATGCAGGGGACACGGGTTCGAGCCCTGGTCCAGGAAGATCCCACATGCCGCGGAGCAACTGGGCCTGTGAGCCACAACTACTGAGCCTGCGCGTCTGGAGCCTGTGCTCCGCAACAAGAGAGGCCGCGATAATGAGAGGCCCACGCACCGCGATGAGGAGTGGCCCCCACTTGCCACAACTGGAGAAAGCCCTCGCACAGAAACGAAGACCCAGCGCAGGCAAAAATTAATTAATTCATTAATTAATTAATTAAAAAAAGAATACAGTACATTTCTCTACTAAATTCCCAACTCTTGAATTTCCCACATAGCTCTTAATTGATAAATACTGATTCCACTTCAGAAGTCACCTCTTCCTATTCCACTTTAAAATATGCTTTTTTATTTTGCATGTATTCTTTTGCTCTAATTAAAAACTGAAGTAAAAATATTAAACATGATGTCAAAAAATCATAAAGGTGAAGAACTGTGAATTCATTAGAAACTACTAAACTGGAGTTTTTCAGCTACATAGGCCAGGAGCTTTTGAGCCCTTTGATTTCTGTTATTATCTTGATAGTTTTAGTTTCTATTACTGTACATGTCAGTGATTTAAACTGGGCTTTTACTTATGTGTCATTTAATTAAGAAATATTATTAAGAAGACCTATTCATTCTCAAATCCCTGGCAGAAATGATTAAGATTTCTGTAAGGAAAAAGTAAGAATTACCAGCAATAGAAACATAAAGAACCATTGAAAGCAATTGGTAACAATTCCTCCTAAAACTGGAACAGATATAGTATCTAAATAGATCTTTTGTTTATTTAGCTTGGCACTGAAATGCTCAATATTGCCCAGGCTGCTGCCTAGGATTCAGATGGTGAGAGGTCTGTATCCTATCTGAAAACAAGCAAAATGGAGAATACTAAACTTTTGAAAATTTACTGGCTCAAATATAGGTCCTCAAGTTCTCACTGACACTGTACAGCCAGTTCTCATAAAATGCATTGGCATGGGTGCCAAGGAAGGAGAAACTAAAATAACAAATCTGAAAGTCTGAGGAGCAGAGGTTTGTTTCCTGTCCCTAGTGTGGGCAGAAGGAGGTCTTCAAGATATAGAGGTAGAAGTGAGATATTAGACTCAAAGTTATTTAAAATATTTCTACTAAAATTTGGCAATGGGAGAAGTGACATTTGTTGACCTGTCACAGAAGGATCCATTTATCCAAGGTGTATTTAAAGGGCTGGTGTGGCCCCAAAACTGATTCACTTAAATCCAGAAATTTGATGAAATTTGGTGAGATTGTTGAAGGTGAATTTCTCACAAATGTTATCAACAGCATGGAGAAAGCATTATTGTTCATGTTGCAGAATTACCTTCATCATCCCAGCAATCTGATTTAGGAAATTTCTCCAATAATGCATTTCAAGATTACCCACTGCATGGAATTCATATTGGAGCCCTTATACTTCTTAACTAAGTCAGATTTGTTCTTCTAGTAGCTCAATAAAATACCTCTTCAACTGAAACCGTGTCATACCATGGCTCCAAACTTATTAACTGCTTCCATACCCATAGAAAGTATAGGTTGGTAGACTCTAAAAAACATTCAATCCTTTCTATATGTTCTGTCCCTCTAGGATTTCTTTTGTTTCAACAAGGTCATTGATAACTGTACAACATCTCAATAACTGTTTGGGTTTGAATCCCAGCTTGGCTTTTACTTAGCTCTGGAACTTCAGTTTATTCAACCTTTCTGACATTAGTTTCCTCACCTGTAAAATGAATTAATAAATGTGCAGTACTCTTTGACATATAATAATAGCTCAATATCAATGACTCCCCGTATAGAAATTCTATCCGACACTTCTGTCCTGTTCAGCCAATTGCTCTGGCTCAGTTACAATGACACTTAAAGATTCTACAGGCATCTTAAGCTCCATGTGCCCCAAATCAAACATATCATATTCTTTCTGAAACCAGTTCTATTGTCTCCATTTTATTTTCTGAATTTGCTGTAATTCTCAAATCTAAGCAAAAATTGGAAGTTCCAGTTGCATCCCAAACCTTGGTCCGGTTACCACACAGTTTTCTATCTCCTTTTCAGGAGCAAGGAGATTAGACAGTTAGATCACAAATCTAAAAGCCTGGCACATAATTCTCAGTCTGCAAAGAAAACTGCATGGCAAATTTATAATTTGGTTTTTGGAGAAAAAGTGCCTTGTCCTGAACCTGCTCCAGGAACTTCATTATTTTTTCTGTATCATTGTTTATTTCTTAGCAAATAATATTTACATTCATTTATATGCCCCCAAACACAAATAAGTATGGCTGCTGAGTAATATCATGCTATTAAACTTCTTGTTTAATGCTTCTTCATTATGGTTCTTGTTAGAAGTTAACAAACAGTTTATGCTTAGTCTCTTAGTGGCAATTAAAAAAAGAAATAAACACTAAATCCCCTGTGAGCCACAGAAATAAATCAGTATGTCCTAATCTCAGAATGAGAAACAAAGATACAATTTATTCCTCAGACCCAACAAAGAAGAGATTTTCACATTGTAGGAGAGCCATTGAAAAGACTGAATCCCCAAATATGGTGAGCTTAGTCTAGAATGCTAAAATTAAAAGTCCAAGCATTAATAAAAGATTAGAACCTTACATCTGAAAAAAAAAGTATGAAAAGTTTTTATTATTGTGCTGAGAACTTTTCACACATAATTCCATCCAGCCAACAGAAGCACAGATATTTTTCGTTGTTTTTAGAAGAATTTATACACTCTAGATGCCAGGCTAGAATTCAGCAAAGATGGTCCTTTATTTTGAAAATAGAGTATTCAAACTTGGCTTCTGGCATCCTAGAGGCCACCCACACTGGCTCAGATGCTGCAGCTGTAGTATTTCCTGGCAGGTCTAAGGCTTCTTGGAAAATTGCTCTGGTCAGTTGTCGCCCGAGTGGTTAATGTGGTAGTGATACATTCCAAGGCTCAGGACTGTAAGGCAGGATAAGACATCCCTGGCTGGGAATGAGACTAGAACCTAAATATGCCTCTGACAGACTTAATGCAGAGCAAGAAGTACCCTAACGAACCAGTCAACAAATGGAAACCCTACTCTCCCTTCCTCACTGCTTTTACCACTTCCTGCCAAATAACCAAATGAGTTGTTGACAGAATCTCCCCTTTGCCTCTTTTTCCTTTTGGAATAATCAACATTTTGTTGTTCTTTCTTACCATAAATAAATTTACTTGTTTCTGAGGCTCATCTGGAAAAGTCAAAATCCAGCCAAGTCCTCAACATTTCATAGGAGTTGTTTTCTCAGTTTCCATGGCAGAAGGTCAAACAAGGAGAATTCTTATGAGCTGGAACTAATTACTCAGGTACAAGGTGAAAAAGAGGGAGGCTAGATTCATTTTTTCCTCTTTGTATCTCAAGTGCACAAAGATGGAGTAATCCTATTTCTCTGTTCATTGCATGCTACTATCACAGCTTCATGAAAGGTCTCATCCTTGTTTAATATTTTTTTTCTCTTCATCCCCTATCCACATCCCCATTTTCCTGCCTGTTATACAGATACCCACTCTACTTTGTTTAATATGTGTCAGTTATGTATGTATCTCTAAAAAATCATTGCTATGTACCAAATTGTGTCACTGTCACTCCTACCACAGGTTCAGGGGCAAGACTGTTTCCACCATTTCAAAGAGTAGGACCATCTCTCCAGTTTCAGGGGGTCAACATGACCCCATTTATGCCTCAGAGGTGGGGGCCTTGCAAAGTATTGAATGAAAGAGGATTATTTTTGAGAATTAAGATCAAAGAGTATTTGCCTTGCTAGGTTTTGGACTTGCTTGAGATCTGTCATCCCTTCCTTCCTTCTGATGTCTTCCTTTTGGAACAGGAATATCCATCCTATACCTGCCTACCATTGTATTTTGGAAGCACATAACATGTCTGGTTTTACAGTTCACAGCTGGAGGGAATTTTGCCTCAGGATGAATCATACTTCAAGTCTCAAACATACCTGACTTCAATGACATTTAGATAAAACTTTGGAGTTTAGAGTTGATGCTTGAATGAGTTAAGACTTTGGGGGCTATTAGGGTGGAATAACTATATTTTGCATGGATAAGGACATGAATTTAGGGGGGTTTATGGTGGAATGCTGTGGAATGAATTATGTCCCTCCTCAAATTCATATGTTGAAGGCCTAATCCTCAATGTGATTGTATCTGGAGATACGGTCTTTAGGAAATAATTATGGATGAATGAAGTTATAAGTGTGGAGCCCTAATCCAATAGGACTGTAGCCTTATAAGAGGAAGATATCCTCTCTCTCTGTCCCTCTCTGTCTCTGTCTCTGTCTCTCCCCCTCCCTCCCCCCCTTCCTCACTCCCACCCATGTGAGACAGCAGCCATCTGTGTGAGTTACATGGGAAAAGAACTCTGGTTAATTGCAGAGAGTATTTGGCTAAGGAATGATTTGTGAGTATGCTAGAGCAGTGGTTCTCAACAGGCGACAATTTTGCCTCCCAGGGGAAATTTGGCAATGTCTAGAAACAATTTTGATTTTTACAACTGGGAGAATGATATTGGCACCTAGTAGATAGAGGTCAGGAATGCTGAAAAACTTCCTGCAATGTACAAGACATCCCCAACAACAAGAAATAATCATGTCTAAAATGTCAGTAGTGCCACAGATAAGAAACTCTGCATTAGAGGAAAAGACACAAGGCAAAGGAAAGATGTTTCAGAAAGCAATAGACTGAACAATTCCCAGAACTCGTAAAGGCTGGAAATAGTTTATGTTCTCACAGGCCAAAGTGGAAAAACTTTGTAATACACAGGGCATTTAATAGAGTCCTCAGAAGGGTATTGTCTTGCTAGTGAAGCTAAATTAGCACTAGACCACAGGTTATTCTGTAAGTGCCCTAACAAACCTTAAAAGAAAGTGCTGAAAAGGTCTAATTATTTAAAACTAACTTTACTGCATGTGAGAATAAAATCTGACACTATTTAAAGGAATACAACAAAATCCAGTAACCAACTCCTTAAAATGAACTATGTCTAGCATCTAAACAAAAAGTACCTGGCATACAAAGAAGCAGAAATATACGACCTATAATCAGGAGAAAACTCACTTCATAGAAATAGACCCAGAAATGACAGATGATGGAATTAGTAGACAAGGATGTTTAAAATGCTATTATAGATATATTCAATTTGTTTAAGAAGATAGAGGAAAACTCGACATGATGAGAAGACAAATGAAATAAATTACTGAAAGTCTCAAATGAACATCTAGAGATGAAAAAATACAATATCTGAAAATAATATATACTGGATGAGATCAGCAGCAGATTGAATTCTGAAAAAGAAAATATTAGTAAACTAGAGGGAAAAGCAACAGAAAATATGCAAAATGATATGTGAAGAGATAAAATGAGTCAAAATATTAAGAAAGCAATAATCACAGAATCACAGAATACAATATTCTTTTTAAATGTACACAGAACATTCACCAATATTGACCAAGTCCAAATAAGTTAAAGAGAAAATACATAAAAATTTTTTACTTGACCACATTTGAAATCAGTAACAAACATATGGCTAGGATATCTCCCAAATACTGGAAAATTAAACAACACTTACTACATAACCCAATGATAGAGGAAAAATCACAACAGAAATTATAAAATGGTTTGATTTGACTAAAGATGAAAATACATGTCAAAACATGTAGAATACGGGTAAAATAGTTCTTAAAGGGAAATTTATAGCCTTAAATGTTTGAATTAGAAAAGAAGTTCCAAAATTAATTATCTAAACTTCCACTCCAAAAGAACAGTTAAAAAAATCAAATTAAACCAAAATAAGGAAGAAATAATAAAAAAGAATGCAATTATCTAGAAAGCAAAACAATAAAGAAAATAAATGACCTTTAAGAACGGTACTGATATACAACTGATAAACTTCTAGCCAGACCAAGCAGGAAAAGAAGGGAGATGATACAAATGAGGAATATCAGGAATGAAAGGGTCATCACTACAACTCCTACACACATTAAAGAGCAATAAGGAGATATCATAAATAATTTTATGCACAAAAATCTACAAATTAGACCAAATGACCAAATTCCTTAAAAGGCACAAATTATCAACACTCATTTAACAACGATAACAAAAATGTTTACTCTGAATAGTCCTTTATCTAATAAGGAAATGAAATTCATAGTTAAAAATACAAGAGCTAGTTGGATTCACTGGTGAACGTCATCAAAAATTTAAAGAAGAAATAATACAAACACTCTACAAACTCTTCTTGAAATAGAAAAGGAGGGACCACTTTCTTACTCATTTTATGAGGCTAACATTACTCTGATACCAAAATCAGATAGATGTTACAAGAAAAGAAAATTAAAAGACCAATATCCTTCATGATTAATATTTTAACAAATTGAATTAAGATATACATAAAAAGGTAATACGTCATGGCTACGTGGGTTTTACCAGAAGTCTAAGGTTGATATAATATTCAAAAATAATTCAACCTACCATATTAATAAACTAAAATTAAAAATATATGATCATCTCAATAGATGTAGTAAAAGCATCTGAACAATTTCATACCTGTTCGATATTTTTTAATCTCAGCAAACTAAGAATAAGGAAGGAACTTCTTCAGTCCAATAAAGGGTATCTGTGGAAACACTTAACATTATGGAACAAATTGCACTGTGAAGAACAACTTTATACTTACTGGTGAAAGACTAAATGCTTTCTGCCTAAGTTTGAGAACAAGACAAAGATGTCCCCTTGTTCACTTTTATTTAGCATTGTACTGGAATTCTTAATATAATAATGCAAGAAAAAGAAAAGCCATACAGCTTGGAAAGAAAGAAGTAAAACTGTCTAATAGCAGTTAGCAGGAACAATGTGAAAAATCCTAAAGAATCTACAAAGGTAGATACTAGAAACAATAACTGAGTTTAGCAAGGTCACTGTACTCAAGGTAAGTATACAAAAATCAAACATATCTATATATTAGAAACTATTGGAAATTAATATTAAATGTAGTACCATTTGCAAAAAATCTAAAATATGAAATATTTAGGGGTTAATTTAACAAAATATATGCAAGGACTGTACTTTTTTTTTTAAATTTATTTTATTTATTTTTGGCTGTGTTGGGTCTTTGTTGCTGTGCACGAGCTTCCTCTAGTTGCAGCGAGCGGGGGCTACTCTTCGTTGCGGTGTGCGGGCTTCTCTTTGCGGTGGTCTCTCTTGCTGCGGAGCACGGGCTCTAGGCACGTGGGCTTCAGTAGCTGTGGCACGTGGGCTCAGAAGTTGTGGCACACGGGCTTAGTTGCTCCGCGGCATGTGGGATCTTCCTGGACCAGGGTTTGAACCCGTGTCCCCTGCATTGGCAGGTGGATTTTTAACCACTGCGCCACCAGGGAAGCCCAAGGACTGTACCTTTAACATTATAAAACATTGCTGAGAGAAATTTAAAAACTAAATAAATGAAGGTTACCATGTTTATGGGTTAGAAGACTAAATATTGTTAAGATGTCAATTCTTTCCAAATTTATCTGCAGATTCATTGCAATCTTAATCAAAATCCCAGCAGGTTTTTATTTTTGCTTTTTGTGTGGTTTTTTGGGGCAGAAATTGACAAGATGACTCTAGAATTTATATTTAAATGCAAAGGATAGAAAATATAAAATAGCTAAAGAAATTTTACACAGGAAAATGTTAGAGGATTTCACTACCTGACTTCAGGACTTATTCTAAAGGTGTAATGATAAAGAGAGTATGATATTGGTGTAAGACTAGACATATATATATTAATGGAACAGAATAGAGAGTCCTAAAATAGACGATTTACAATCAAATGAAGCCTAAATGTTAACTGTCTTTCAAGAAGGGAATGACAGGCCAGTGACTGGAGAAGGTCATAGGATCAAGGGAGGTTTCTTTTCTTCCCCCCCGCCCCCAGATTTATTGAGGATAAATGACAAATACAATTGCAAGATATTTAAAGTGCACAATGTGATGATTTGATATATGCATACATTGTGAAAGGATTTGCACCATTGAATTAATTAACACATTCATTATTTACTTTTTTTAAATGAGAACATTTAAGATCTACTCTCTTAGCAAATTTCAGTTGTGCAGTACAGATTATCAACTATAGTTACCATGTTATGCATTAGATCCTCAGACCTTATTCATCTTATTCATCTTATGACTGAAAGTTTGTACTCTTTTTACCAGCCTCTCCCTATTTCCCCCACCCTCCAGCTTCTTGCAACCACTTTTTTACTCTTTCTATGAGTTTGACTGTTTTTTTTTTTTTTTTTTAACATTCTGCACTAAGTGATACCATACAGTATTTTTTTCTCTGTCTGGCTTATTTTGCTTAGTATAATACCTCCCAGTTTCCTCCATGTTGTCACAAATGACATGATTTCCTTCTCTTTTAAAGCTAATAGTATTCATTATCTATTCTTTATCCATTCATCCATTAGTGACACTTAGGTTGTTTCCATACCATGGCTATTGTGAATAATGCTGCTCTGAACATGAGAGTACAGATATGTCTTTGAGATAAAAAATACCTATGTCTTAATCCCTGAAACATATGAAAATGTTATTTTACAAGGCAAGGAGGAATTAAGACAGCATATAGAATTAAGGTTGCTAATCAGCTGACTAAAACGGAGAGATTCTCGTGGATTACCTAGGTAGGCTCAATGAAGTCACAGGGTCCTTATACAAGTGAGGCAGGAGGGTCAGAATCACAGAGAGATTTGAAGATGCTATACTGTTAGCTTTGAAAATGAAGGAAGGGGCAACAAGCCAAGGAATGTAGGTGGTCTCTAGAAGTTGGAAAAGGCAAAGAGGCATATTCTCCCCTACAGCCTCCAGAAGGAATACAATCTTGTTGATACCTTGATTTTAACCCAGTAAGACTTATTTTTAGACTTCTGACCTCCAGGACTGCAAGATATTGCATTTGTGTTGTTTTAAGTCACTAAGTTTGTGGTAGTTTGTTGTAGCAGCAATTAGAAACTAACATAAGGTGAGGGTTCAGTAGACAGTGGTGAAAGTTTGAAATACTGCTTATAAGGATCAGGTGAGGTAACTGATCAAACCTGGAGGTTTTAGAAGGCATTAACTAGGTAAAGAAGGAAGAAAAAAATGTTCCAAGTAAAGAGAAGACCCTGAACAAAATCAGGAAAACAGGAAAGCTTAGCACATAGAAGAGTCACAGCTTGAAACTTAAAATATTAAGATAAAAGCTTGGTAAATGACGTGATATGTATGTGTCTGTACACATATGTTACATATGTCATGATCAATGGCAGAATTGAAAATAAAACTTAGGGTATATGCCAATGAGTAGCTCTAATTTGTAACTCAACTTTGGAACTATGACTAATCTAGACACTTGCTCCAAAACTAAACAGTATCTTTTGTTTGTTTGTTTAAACAATACTTTTTGAAAGATAAAATTATTAAAAGTTATTACAAGAGCAGCATGTTTTGGGTTTAATTTCAGCCCCACCATTTATAAGGTGTGTGAGCTTAAGCAAGTTCTCTCTCAGACCTTCAAAATCCTCACCTATAAAATGAGGATTATAATTATACTTGCTTCATAGAGTTTTTTTGAGGCTGAGAAAAGCTGATGCATGCAAAGTCAATGTCATAGTGTTAGCTACTTTTAAAGCTATTGTTATTTTTATTCTTGTGAAGAGTTTCTCATAGAATGTGTCTTAGATCTCAGGCAATGAGCTGGTTTGGAAAGCTGCTGCAGCATTTTTTTCTGCCTCTTACTCTGAACAGTGACTGATAATAAATAAATTAGTTTTCACTATACCTTGACTGAATCATTAGCACAAAAGGCTATGCAAGAAATTGTAATTTTCAAAAGCAACCATGAACAGAGTGTGGCATCAGAACCAACTGATTAGCTGTGGGAGTTATGTAATATTATTTTGAAGTATTTCTTATTTTGTGGGACAATAAAATTATTTAGTCTCAGAGACTGTGCCAAACAGAGCTACTATTTATAATTCCTGCAATGACACCGGATTTTCAGAGAAAAGTCAGTAGGTAGTGAACTAAAGAAATGAGTTTTGAGAGAGCATCTATGACAAGGCATTACAGTTATACTCTGCATAAGTAAAGTTAGTAAAATGACTTCATTCTTTAATAACTCCTTCTACAACCTGGGCCGTATATTCAATCCCATACCTTTTGTGTAACTGAGTGAGAAAATATTTCTTGATTTCTATTGTAAATAGGGGCTAAATTGTCTGGGCTTGATTTAGCCCTTGAGATAGCCCTGGTATCCTATGGTTGCATAAAGAACATACAGAGTATTGACAATCCGGAAGTCAGAGAGCTAGAGAAACAGAGGATTTGATACACTTATAATTATTGGCGGGATAATGTTTCAACATCATTCCAATATTGAATTTTTGTTGATTGATGTATAGAAATTAAAATATGTTGTGCACACATATATATGTATACACATTCACACTTAAAATAAAAATAAAGAAACAGTGTACAATTTAGATTTCTTCTCTTGAACCCTTTGGTTTTTAAGAATTTCTTTGCTTGTTTTTACTACAGACACCATTCACATCTTTACCTAATATGTCATGAAATAATGTTCACTAATTAATGAGCATAGCAAATTAAAAATTCTGTAGATTTGACATGAAACACTGTCTGACTCTTTTCACCAACACTTAAATTAGTAGACAGTACGCACCTGGACTTCAGGGATGATACCTTTTCGTGTTTGTATTTCCAGCACCTTGCTCGGTGTCTGGCAACTTGGAGATGAACAAACACATACTGGAACAAATGAGTGAATGACTACTGAAGAAAATGATAAAGACAAGAGTAATTAAACAAGTTGTTAGCTTTCTGAAGTTCTCAAAGGTTTAAGGAGAACAATGGTTGCCGTGTATTTAATGAGGAACGTACCTAAGAGATGCCCCACGCATCTGAACACCAAGAGCTGGAAGGCAGTGGCAGCTGGCTGATCAAGCAGGTTGATCTGCTGCTCATTCAAACTCTTTTATTGGACACATATCTCTAGATATGTCCTTAAATCAAAGAGAGTATAACATAGTATTTGGTTAGTCTGATCCTTTTAGTATATTCATTTGCTATTTTCTTTCTTTCCATGTTTCTTGCTTGAGAGGAAAGAAGAATTACCATATCAAAGACTGTAGCTCTCCTGCATCATGACAAAAATTTGAACTTGGTGTTTGAAGAACATGAAAGAAGCAAGGAAGAAGAGGTGAATAGTGGTGGATCCTCTGGTCATTAACGGTATTATGCTGAGGTGGCCACTGAGGCCACCTGGCCCTTATTTTTCTAATGTGCAACTTGAGAATATAGAATTGGATATTTACTGAATTCCCTTCAAATTGAATAGTCAGTGACTCTTATTAAATATATGATATTGGGGGGGTAAATATGAAAAGCATGGTAGTTAAGGGTCCATTTTACTTCCTCCTTCAGTAACTTTGCAGTAGCTTTTCTAAAACAGACTTACCTTTTCCCCCCTTAATTTGCTAATTTATTAATGTCAGCTGTGCATACAATGGGACTGAGAATGATCAACACGTCCATAGCTCACCCCAGCCCTCTACCAGAACTGAAGCAAAGACGAAAAGGGGTGCAGAGGACAAGAGCCGGATCACCTAATTTCTCCAAGAAAAATAGTAGTAACAGGACAAACTAAATTTCCACTGGGCTCTGTCTGATAAGGAATATCTTGTATTAAGGAAGATGGAGCTTAAAGAAGGGATATAAGCAGGAAAGTGACCAGGGAGACAGATGGAGATGAGGGATGAATATAGATTTGGGGAGAGAGTCCATCAGTGAGTTTCAGAGAGCTGGAGAAGTAGAGAAGATTGTGGTCAATTTTGCTGTGAATTATATGCTTAGATTTCTTCTTCAAGAAATAAATGATTTATTTCTAATGCCATTTGAATCATGGATGGACCTAGAGATTGTCATAGTGAGTGAAGTAAATCAGACAGACAAAGAAATATTGTATGATATCGCTTATATGTGGAATCTAAAAAGAAATGATACAAATGAACTTATTTACAAAACAGAAACAGACTCACAGACTTAGAGAACGAACTTATGGTTACCAGCGGGGAAGGGTGGGGGTGAAGAGATAGTCAGGGAGTTTGGAATTGACATGTACACACTGCTGTATTTAAAATGGATAACCAACAAGGACCTACTGTATAGCACAGGGAACTCTGCTCAATATTATGTAACAACCCAAATGGGAAAAGAATTTGAAAAAGAATAGATACGTGTATATGTATAACTGAATCATTTTGTTGTACACCTGAAACTAACACAACATTGTTAATCAACTATACTCCAATATAAAATAAAAAGTTAAAAAAAGAAATAAATAATTTATTTCTAGATTCCTTTAAAAAAAAAGCTTCTTATGTTAGAATAGTTTTAGCTTTATAGAATAGTTACAAAAATAGTACAGAGAGTGTGCATGTAACCCACACCCCATTCCCCCTTTTAACATCTTAGATCGCTGTGATATATTCATCACAACTGATGAACCAATATGGATACATCATTATTAACTAAACCATGCTTTATTAAAATGTCACTAGTTTTTCTGCGATGGCCTTCACCTGTTCCAGGATCCCATGCAGGATACGTTGCACTTAGTTGTCATGTCTCCTTAGGCTCCTCTTGGCTGTGACAGTTTCTCAGACTTTCCTTGTTTTTGATGACCTTGACAGTTTTGAGTATTGCTCAGATATCTTGTAGAATATCTATCATCACTTTGGTTTTGTCTGATGTTTTTCTCAAGATTTCCTTGGGGTTACTGGTTTGGGAAGGAAGACCGCAGAGATAACATGTCATTCTTATCACATCACGTCAAGGGTACAGGCTGTCGACATGACTCACCGCTGATGGTGTTGTTCACCTGGCGAAGGCAGTGTTTGCCAGGTTTCTCCACTGTAGCGTTATTTTCCCCTTTCCTTTCTGTACTCTTTGAGAGCAAGCCACTAAGCTCAGTCCACACTTAAGGGGTGGAGAGTTCTACTGCACCTCCTTGAAGGGGTAGTATCTACATAAATTATTTGGAATTCTTGTTATGGGAGATTTGTCTCTTCCTCCCATTTATTTACTTTTTTATATGAGTATGGACCCATTTTATACTTTGGGTTATAATCCCAAAGTTATTCATTTTGTTGTCTACATTCTTTTTTGTGGTTGCATTAATTTTCTTGAACACAACCCCTGAGGAGCTCATAGTTCCTCAGGCTTCCTTTGAGGCCTTTTCTATTAGTTCAGAAGACTGACTTGGAAGAGGTTCCTTGTATGCTCTTGTTACTTTCTCCACTCAGGTATATATTATATTTTGTTCATAATCCTGGGACCAGGAGGCTTCTGTTATGGTAGTAAACCATTGCTTAGACGTTCCATCTAGAGAAATCACATGGAATGTCACAAGCCCCTGACATTTGGGATTTTTAGGCCCTACCCTCTAAGGGTTTGGATAGCCTCAGGAGGGTGGTTGAGAAAAGGCTTGCTTGTGTTCTCGACAGGCTATAACATAATCAGGATAAGATCGTTGAGTGTATGCACGTATTAACCTTTTGCTCCTCCATCTATTATTAGTCTGTTTTAAACATAAATTTAAGATGTGATGCCATTCCAATGATCCTGAAACTTACATTCTTGCTAAAAGACAGTAAATAAAGTATCTGAAAAATGCATATTGTTAGGATGGCTGTGTTTTTAAAGTGTGTCAGCAATACCAAAAGTATAACTTAAAATGACATATCCCTATTTAAAATATTTTTTAAATTGTCTTATCAATCAAAGTGTGTTGAGTGCTATAATAAATAACCTCAATATCTCAGTACGTTAACAAAATAAAGGCCTATTTCCCATTCAAGCAAAGTCTGATATAAATATTTCTGATCAGGAAGCTCTCTCGTATGACCCCTCCATCTGGTCACATGGATAGGTAAGAGAGAGATGCACACAGACCACCTGCAATGTCTTAGGGACCTGGCTTGGAAGCAGACTACGTCATTCCTTCCACCTCTACCTTCTTTTCATTGGCCAGTGTTCAATCTCTTGGTCCCACTTGGATGCAGTGGGGGACTGGAAAATGTAGTCTTCCTGGAACCTAGGGTGTGGCGGGATGGGAACAGATTTTTGAACACAGAGCAGTGTGTCTGCCACAGCTGCTTAACCTATTTTCCTGAAATGATAGTAAATTACAACAGAGTTTCTTTTTTTCCTTCCTAATTTTTCCATCCTTTCTCACCACTCTTTCTCACTTTTTCTTTCAAGACTCTCTTCTGTTTCTTCATGATTCGGTGTTCTCTGTGACTCCATCCTTGATCAAGAATTCATCTCTTCTTGGCCTGTGTTCTCCCTCAGTGATCTTGTCCATTTTCCTGGCTTCAGCAGCTGGGGGTTTCCACTTCCATCTCTACCATCCATATTTCTGTCTTGATTGGCTGGTTTGTATTTTCAAATGTCTGCCAGGCATTTCCATCTAGATGGCTCAGAGGCTCTCAAACTAAGAGGCTCCCAAGATAAATTTATCATCTTCCTCCAAATTTACTCGTGTTCATCTCTTCTGTCATTTCAGGAAATAGACCATCACACAGTGGTTTCTCAAACTACAAATGGGGGGGGGGTCATTCTAGATTTTTTTACTTCCCCTTCACAATACATCTGATCTCTATGTCTTTTTATCTGTATGCCCTAAATAGTCCTTTAAATTTCTTTTCTCTCCATGATCATTGCTAGTGCTTAAATTTAGGCTTTTATTATCTCTCATCCAGTCTGTTATAATCACCACCTAACCATCATTACTCTCTGAAATACTGCCTCTTCATTTCCATCCTCCATATGGCCACCAAAGTCATATTTATCTTTCAATGTCCCCTTATCTCATGAAAGCTATGAATCTTCTCTCAAAGGAAAAATTGAGGCTTGTGACAAAATGGCCAACCTTCCCCATATTTCCAACTTCCTCCCTGCTTCCCAGATTGGCTATTCCTGCTTCATGAACAACCAGGATACCGAGGGGAAATTTTTAGTCAAGTCAACTCAGAATATGAATGGTAGAAAGTAAAAATAAGCTAAATATCATCTAGGGTAAATGAATAATTAAATGACATAAAAACCAATTATGGACATCTAATCCAAAGGGCCAGTGGCAGTACCAAATCTGTAAAGACAATACTTAAGTCCAGTAAGAGCCAAAGTATGCCAGTAACAAGCAGAAAGCATCTGAAGCAATTAACTCAAGCAACTTTGGGGTATCCAATCCACATCTAGCCTTTACTGTTTGGTTACCAGGCTAATGGATGTTTGCGGCAAAAATTGCAAAAAAAAAAAAGAAAAAGAAAAAAAGTCAGGAGATCAAGATGGCAGAGGAGTCAGACGTGGAGCTCACCTTCTCCCCACAGATACATCAAAAATACATCTACATGTGGAACGACTCTCACAGAACATCTACTGAACTTTGGCAGAAGATCTCAGACTTGCAAAAGGGCAAGAAAATCTCCATGTAACTAGGTAGGGCAAAAGAAAAAGAAAAAAAAGAGAGAGAAAGGAATCGGGAGGGGACCTGCAACTCAGGGAAGGAGCTGTGAATCAGGAAAGGTTTCTGCACACTAGGAAGTCCCCTCACTGGTGGGGACAGAGGGGGAGCTTCAGAGCCTCAGAGGAGGGCACAGCAACAGGTGTGCAGAGGGCAAAGTGGAGAGAGACCTGCACAGAGGGTCGGTGCCAACAGGCACACCCCAGTCTAAGACACTTGTCCCCTCACCCACTGGGGCAGGTTGGGGCTGGGTACTGAGGCTCGGGCTTTGGAGATCAGATGCCGGGGAGAGGACCGGGATTGGCTGCGTGAAGACAGCCTGAGGGAGATAGGGTGTAGTGCACCACAACTGAGGGAGTCCGGGAAGAAGCCTGGGCCTGCCAAAGAGGTAAGGGACCATTGGTGGGAGGTGGGCAAGGAGAGGGGCGGGCCCACCATAGGAGCTTCTTTCTCTGTGTGCTCACAGGCAACAGGGCACCACCTACACGAGTTCCAGGGGCAGGCATGAGCCGTGACTACTATCTCAGACCCCAGAGGCGGGTGCAGACCATTACTGCTGCCACCACTGCCACCGAGCGTCACGTGAGCTAGCACAGATCACTGCCCTCACCTTCCCAGGGGCCTGCGTGGCCTGCCACTGCCGAGGGTCCCGCAATCTGGGGCCAACGTCCCTGGGAGAGCGCACAGCATGTTCCGTCTCTTGCAAATTCCTGCTGGTCTCTGCTGCTGCAGGCACTTTGCACATGTCCCAGCTATGGCCGCCTTATCCCTCCCTGGTCTGAGTAAGTAAGGGTGCCCCAATCAGCTGCTGCTTTCACCCCCTCCCGCCTGGGTGGGGAACAGATGCCTGAGGGTGGCCCACATGCAGAGTTGGGACCAAAGCCAAAGCTGAGCCCCAGGGGCTGTGCGAATAAGGAAGAGAAACGGAAATCTCTTCATGAAGCTGCACAAGCCTCAGTTTAAAACCCCATGATGGCTTGGTTAAACTCTGCATCTGTGGGATATCTGAATAGACAATGAGTGCTCTCACAACTGAGACTGGTCTAGCTTTAGCAGAATGGACTTTGGAGGCAAGTACATGCAGGAGTCGGGCCAGGTCAGAGTCTGAACTGCCCCCACAGTGCCCACAGCAGGTCCAGAGACCTACCTAGAGGTATTGGAGGGCCTCCTGGGGAGGCAGGTGTTGGCTGTGTCTCACTGTGTGGGCAAAGACACTGATAGCTGCGGCCCCAGGAAAAGATTATTATTACTACTATTTTTTTGTTTTGTTTTGTTCTGTTGTTTTTATTTTTTTAATTTATTTTTTCTTTTCTTTTTAAAAATTTTTAATATACTTTAAATTTTTCTATTTTTACTTTACTTTTTTGTTGTTTTTTTTTCTTGCTTTTGTTTTTGTTCTTTGTTTTGTTTTGTTTTTATATACTTTTGATAGTTTTTGTGTGTTTGTTTTATGTTCTGTTTGCTTTTTTTTAAGTTTGCTTTCTGTTTTTTGTTTTGTTTTGTTTTTATTAGTTTTGCTTTTATTGTTTGTTTTCATTTTGGGGTTCTTTTGGTTGTTTGGCTGTTCTCTTGTTTTTTTTTTGTTTGTTTCTTTTTGTCTGTCACTTTGTTTTTGTTTGGTTTTGCTTTCACCATTTGTCTTGGGTTTTCTTTGTTTTCTTTTCTTCTTTTTGTTGCTGTTGCTGTTTGTTTCTGTTTTTGCTATTTGTCTTGGGTTTTGTCTGTTTTCTTTTTGGTTTTTTTTTTTTTTTTGCCATGTCACCCAGCTGGCAGAGTCTTAGTTCCCAGCCTGGGGTCGGGCCTGAGCCTCTGGGGTGGGAGCGCCAAGTCCAGGACTAGAATTCTCTGGACCGCCAGAGAAGTCCCAGCCCCAGGGAATATTTAGCAGCATGAACTCTCCCGGAGGTCTCCATCTCAACACCAGGACCTCGCTCCACTCAACTACCTACAGGATCCAGTGCTGGATGCCTCCCACCAAACAACCAGCAAGACAGGAACACAGCCCCACCTGTCAGAAGACAGGCTGCCTAAAGTCGTGCTAAGCTCACAGACACCCCAAAACACACCACGTGATGTGTTCCTGCCCATCAGAGGGACAAGACTCAGCTCCACCCACCAGAGTGCAGGCATCAGTCCCTCCCACCAGGAAGCCTACACAAGCTCCTGGACCAACCTAATCCATCAGGGGACGGACACCAGAACCAAGAGGAACTATGACCCTGCAGCCTGCAGAAAGTAGACCACAAACACAGTAAGTTAGACAAAATAAGAAGACACAGAAATATGTTGCAGATGAAGGAACAAGGTATACAACCTACAAGACCAAATAAACGAAGAGGAAAAAGGCAATCTACCTGAAAAAGAATTCAGAGTAATGAAAGTAAAGATGATCCAAGATCTCGAAAATAGAATGGAGGCATGGATCGAGAAGATACAAGAAATGTTTATCAAGGACCTGGAAGAACTAAAGAACAAACCAACAGTGATGAACAACACAATAACTGAAATGAAAAATACACTAGAAAGAATCAATAGCAGAATAATTGAGGCAGAAGAACAGATAAGTGAGCTGGAAGATAGAATTGTGGAAATAACTGCCAAGGAGCAGAATAGAGAAAAAAGAATGACAAGAAATTAGGATAGTCTCAGAGACTTCTTGGACAACATTAAACACACCAACATTCAAATTATAGGGGCCCCAGAAGAAGAAGACAAAAAGAAAGGGTCTGAGAAAATATTTGAAGAGATTATAGTCAAAAACTTCCCTAATATGGGAAAGGAAACAGTCACCCAAGTTCAGGAAGCACAGAGAGTCCCATACAGGGTAAACCCAAGGAGAAACATGCTGAGACACATATTAATCAAACTAACAAAAATTAAATACAAAGAAAAAATATTAAAAGTAGCAAGGGAAAAGCAACAAATAACATACAAGGGAATCCCCATATGGTTATCAGAGGACTTTTCAGCAGAAACTCTGTAGGCCAGAAGGGAGTGGCAGGATATATTTAAAGTGATGAAAGGGAAGAACCTACAACCAAGATTACTCTACCCAGCAAGGATCTCATTCAGATACAACGGAGAAATAAAAACCTTTACAGACAAGCAAAAGCTAAGAGAATTCAGCATCATCAAACCAGCTTTACAACAAATGCTAAAGGAACTTCTCGAGGTGAAAAACACAAGAGAAGAAAAAGACCTACAAAAACAAATCCAAAACAATTAAGAAAATGGTAATAGGAACATACATATTGATAATTACCTTAAATGTAAATGGATTAAATGCTCCGACCAAAGACACAGACTGGCTGAATGGATACAAGAACAAGATCCATACATATGCTGTCTACAAGAGACCCACTTCAGAGCTAGGGACACATACAGACTGAAAGTGAGGGGATGGAAAAAGATATTCCATGCAAATGGAAATCAAAAGAAAGCTGGAGTAGAAATACTCATATCAGACAAAATAGACTTTAAAATAAAGACTATTACAGGGACTTCCCTGGTGGCACAGTGGTTGGGAATCCGCCTGCCAATGCAGGGGACACAGGTTCAATCCCGGATCTGGGAAGATCCCGCATGCCATGGAGCAACTAAGCCAGTGCGCTACAACTACTGAGCCTGCGCTCTAGAGCCCATGAGCCACAACTACTGAGCCTGTGTGCCACAACTACTGAAGCCCATGCGCCTAGAGCCCATGCTCCACAATAAGAGAAGGCACCGCTATGAGAAGCCTGCAGAAACCAACGAAGAATGGCCCCTGTGCACCACAATGAAGAGTAGCCCCTGCTTGCTGCAACTAGACAAAGCTCATGCACAGCAACAAAGAAGCAATGCAGCCAAAAATAAACAAATAAAAAATCAATAAATTTATTAAAAAATAGACAATTACAAGAGACAAAGAGTGACACTACATAATGATCAAGGGATCAATCCAAGAAGAAGATATAACAATTATAAATATTTATGCACCCAACATAGGAGCACCACAATATATAAGGCAAATGCTAACAGCCATAAAAGGGGAAATTGAAAGTAACACAATAATAGTGGGGGACTTTAACACTCCACTTATACCAATTGACAGATTATCCGGACAGAAAATTAATAAGAAAACACAAGCCTTAAATGATACATTAGACCAGAGAGATTTAATTGATATTTATAGGACAGTCCACCCGAAAGCAGCAGAATACACTTTTTCTCAAGTGCACACAGAACATTCTTCTGGATAGATCACATCTTGGGTCACAAATCAAGCCTTGGTAAATTTAAGAAAATTGAAATCATATCAAGCATCTTCTCTGACCACAGCGCTATGAGAATAGAAATCAATTACAGGAAGAAAACTGTAAAAAACACAAATACATGGAGGCTAAACAATATGCAACTAAATAACCAATGCACCACTGACGAAATCAAAGAGGAAGTAAAAAAATACCTAGAAACAATTGACAATGAAAACACGATGACGCAAAACCTATGGCATGCAGCAAAAGCAGTTCTAAGAGGGAAGTTTATAGAAATATAATCCTACCTCAAGAAACAAGAAAAATCTCAAATAAACAACCTAACCTTATAGCTAAAGCAATTAGAGAAAGAACAAACAAAACCCAAAGTTAGTAGAAGGAAAGAAATCATAAATATCAGAGCAGAAATAAATGAAATAGAAACTAAGAAAACAATAGCAAAGATCAATGAAACTACAAGCTGATTCTTTGAGAAGATAAACAAAATCGATAAAACTTTAGCCAGACTCATCAAGAAAAAAAGGAGAGAGCTCACGTCAATAAAATTAGAAATGAAGAAGGAGAAGCTACAAAGGACACTGCAGAAATACAAAGCATCATAAGAGACTACTAAAAGCAACTCTATGCCAATAAAATAGACAACCTGAAAGAAATGGACAAATTATTAGAAAAGTACAACTTCCAAGACTGAACCAGGAAGAAATAGAAAATATGAACACACCAATCACAAGTAATAAAATTGAAACAGTGATTAAATATATTCTGACAAACAAAAGTCCAGGACCAGATGGCTTCACAGGTGAATTCTATCAAACATTTAGAGACAAGTTAAACCTATCCTTCTCAAACTCTTCCCAAAAATTGCAGAGGGAGGAATACTCCCAGGCTCATTCTACGAGGCCACCATCACCCTGATACCAAAACCAGGCAAAGATATCACAAAAAAAGAAAATTACAGGACAATATCACTGATGAACATAGATGCAAAAACCCTCCACAAAATATTAGCAAACAGAATCCAAAAACTCATTAAAAGGATCATACCCCATGATCAAGTGGGATTTATCACAGGGATGCAAGGAGTCTTCAATATATGCAAATCAATCAATGTGATACACCATATTAACAAATTGAGAATAAAAACCATATGATCAACTCAACAGATGCAGAAAAAGTTTTTGACAAAATTCAACACCCATTTATGATAAAAACTCTCCAGAAAGTGGGCAAAGAGGGAACCTACCTCAACATAATACAGGCTATGTATGGCAAACCCACGGCAAACGTCATTCTCAGTGGTGAAAACTGAAAGCATTTCCTCTAAGATCAGGAACAAGACAAGGATGTCCACTCTTGCCACTATTATTCAACATAATTCTGGAAGTCCTAGCCAAGGCAATCAGAGAAGAAAAAGAAATAAAAGGAATCCAAATTGGAAAGGAAGAAGTAAAACTGTCACTGTTTGCAGATGACATGATACTATACATAGTGAATACTAAAGATGCCACCAGAAAACTGCTAGAGCTAATCAGTGAATTTGGTAAAGTAGCAGGATACAAAATTAATGCACAGACATCTCTTGCATTTCTATACACTAATGATGAAAAATCTGAAAGAGATATTAAGGAAACACTCCCATTTACCATTGTAACAAAAACAATAAAATACCTATGAATAAACCTACCTAAGGAGACAAAAGACTTGTATGCAGAATACTATAAGACACTGATAAAGAAATTAAAGATGATACAAACAGATGGAGAGATATACCATGTTCTTGGATTGGAAGAATCAACATTGTGAAAATGACTCTACTACCCAAAGCAATCTACAGATTCAATGCAATTCCTATCAAACTACCACTGGCATTTTTCACAGAACTAGAACAAAAAATTTCACAATTTGTATGGAAACACAAAAGACCCCTTATAGCGAAAGCAATCTTGAGAAGGAAGATTCCTTCCTTCTTGAGAAGGAGGAATAATGCTGCCTGACTTCAGACTATACTACAAAGCTACAGTAATAAAGACAGTATGGTAGTGGCACAAAAACAGAAATATAGATCAATGGAACAGAATAGAAAGCCCAGAGATAAACCCACGCACCTACTGTCACCTAATCTATGACAAAGGAGGCAAGAAAATATAATGGAGAAAAGACAGTCTCTTCAATAAGTGGTGCTGGGAAAACTGGACAGCTACATCTAAAAGAATGAAATTAGAACACTCCCTGACACCATACACAAAAATAAACTCAAAATGGATTAAAGACCTAAATGTAAGGCCAGACACTATAAAACTCTTAGAGGAAAACATAGGCAGAACATTCTTTGACATAAATCACAGCAAGATCTTTTTTAACCCACCTCCTAGAGTAATGGAAATAAAACCAAAAATAAACAAATAGGACCTAATGAAACTTAAAAGCTTTTGCACAGCAAAGGAAACCATAAACAAGACAAGACAACCCTCAGAATGGGAGAAAATATTTGCAAACAAAACAACTGACAAGGGATTAAACTCCAAAATATACAAACAGCTCATGCAGCTCAATACCAAAAAAACAAACAGCCCAATCCAAAAATGGGCAGAAGTCCTAAATAGACTTTTCTCCAAAGAAGACATACAGATGGCTAACAAACACATAAAAAGTTGCTCAATATCATTAATTATTAGAGAAATGCAAATCAAATCTACAATGAAGTATCACTTCACACTGGTCAGAATGGCCATCATAAAAAAGTCTACAAACAGTAAAGGCGGGAGAGGGTGTGGAGAAAAGGGAACACTCTTTCAATGTTGGTGGGAATGTATATTGATAGAGCCACTATAGAGAACAGTATGGAGGTTCCTTAAAAACCTAAAAATAGAACTACCATATGACCCAGCAATCCCACTACTAGGCATATACTCTGAGAAAGCCATAATTCAAAAAGGCACATGCACCACAATGTTCATTGCAGCTCTATTTACAATAGCCAGGACATGTAAGCAACCTAAGTGTCCATCAACAGAGAAATGGATAAAGAAGATGTGGCATATATATACAATGGAATTTTATTCAGCCATAAAAAGGAAAGATATTGGGTCATTTGTTGAGACGTGGATGGATCTAGAGACTGGCATACAGAGTGAAGTAAGTCAGAAAGGGAAAAAGAAATATCATATAATATCTCTTATATGTGGAATCCAGGAATATGATACAGATGAACTTATTTGCAAAGCAGAAATAGAGACACAGAAGTAGAGAACAAACATATGGATACCAAGATGGGGAAGAGGGTGGTGGGATGAACTGGGAGATTGGGTTTGATATATATACACTACTAAGTATAAAATAGATAACTAATGAGAACCTACTGTATAGCACAGAGAACTCTACTCAGTGCTGTTTGGTGACCAAAATGGGAAGGAAATCCAAAAAAAGAGGGGATATATGTATATATATATAGCTGATTCACTTTGCTGTACAGCAGAAACTATCACAACATTGTAAAGCAACTATATTCCAATAAAAATTAATTAAGAAAAAGAAGTAGAGGATACAACCATTTGTTACTTACACTTCCTCTCTACCTATGCACTAAATAAATATGTCCTATTCTGCTTCAAAAAAAAAAAAAAAAAAAAAAAGAATGGCACCAAAGCAAGACTTTAGGCACAGTGAGTTTAAATTCAATTCTAAGTGAATCCAAGTGAAACCAATATTATATCTCCCTAGGACAGTGAAAACACAAAATCTAAATGAGCCAGAGAAACTCTTCAATCTGAAGGATGGTACGGGACAGATATAATTTGAAAGGAAACTTACTTTTGTTCAGAAGTGGTAAGTCAAATAATTACCAACTCTTTCATACCTGTTCCTATTTTCTTACAGTGTGGATGAAGAAACTTAAATAACAAGATTAGAAATTTAGCCAATACTACACATTAACTTTCTGTTCCATCTGCTAGAACAGTGTGTCCCACTCTAAAGGTTGAGTTCTTCAAGAGAGAATCCTAAATTACAAAATTAAGTATAATATCACTTTGAGAGCAAATACGAGCATCAACATCCAAATCCTTAATAATCATGTATCAACTGGGATTACATTCCATTGCAAGAAATAGAACACCCAAAAAAAACAGTGGCATCAACAAATTAAGAGATTATTTCTTCTTTATGTAAAAATCCAGAGATAGATAGTTCAGGGCTGGTTTGGAGCTCTACAATGCCAAGAACTAGGCTTTCATTCCCAAATTCACCTCTTTGTCCAAGAAGGCTCCAACCATTTTTAGAAAAAGAAGGGAAGAAGGGTGCAACCCCTCCTTTTATGTACACTTGCTGGAAGTTTCACATTTTCGTTTACATACTATCATAGTCTACTTGGGCTGCTATAACAGAATACCATAGACTGGGTAACTTTTAAATAACAAATTGATTACTCACACTTCTGGTGGCTGGAAGTCCAAGATCAGGATGCCAGCAGATTCAGTGTCTAGCGGTAGCCCGCTTCATGGTTCATAGATGACCATTATGGAAGACAATCTACTTCAGTCAAATCCCACCAATTTAGATGTTAATCTCATCCAAAAACAGCCTCACAGAAATATCCAGAATAATGTTTGGCTAAATATCTGGGTACTATGGCCTAGCCAAGTTGCCACATAAAATTAATCATTACAAACAGGATGTGGACTTTTTAAGACAGTGGCATGGCATGTAAACTTTTAAAAATCAAATATTGAGAATAAATCTACTGCATATACTTAATACACATATAAATATATAAAGACATATAAAACTGACAAAAAAATTAAAGAATTGAGATAAAAAGACTTTCCCAAAACATATAACAACAAACTCCAAACATAAATCAGAATTTCTGGCTACACAGCTGAGAGCTAATTCTTCTTTTCATTTAGACTTATATCCTCAAATCATTTCTCTGTGTATTAGAACATCATAACCATTATTTTAAACTTTAACTATAAAAAATTTATTTTCTCTTTTTTGAATTTTATTTTATTTATTTTTTTATACAGCAGGTTCTTATTAGTCATCAATTTTATACACATCAGTGTATACATGACAATCCCAATCGCCCAATTCATCACACCACCACCACCACCCCCCTGCCACTTTCCCCCCTTGGTGTCCATACATTTGTTCTCTATGTCTGTGTCTCAATTTCTGCCCTGCAAACCGGTTCATCTGTACCATTTTTCTAGGTTCCACGTATATGCATTAATATACGGTATTTGTTTTTTCTCTTTCTGACTTACTTCACACTGTATGACAGTCTCTAGATCCATCCACGTCTCAACAAATGACGCAATTTCATTCCTTTTTATGGCTGAGTAATATTCTGTTGTATATATGTATCACATCTTCTTTATCCATTCATATGTCTATGGGCATTTAGGTTGCTTCCATGACCTGCCTATTGTAAATAGTGCTGCAATGAACATTGTGGTGCATGTGTATTTTTGAATTATGGTTTTCTCTGGGTATATGCTCAGTAGTGGGATTGCTAGATCATATGGTAATTCTATTTTTAGTTTTTTAAGGAACCTCCATACTGTTCTCCATAGTGGCTGTATCAATATAAATTGCCACCAACAGTGCAAGAGAGTTCCCTTTTCTCCACGCCCTCTCCAGCATTTGTTGTTTGTAGATTTTCTGATGATGCCCATTCTAACTGGTGTGAGGTGATACCTCATTGTAGTTTTGTTTTGCATTTCTCTAATAATTAGCGATGTTGAGCAGCTTTTCACGTGCTTCTTGGCCATCTTTATGTCTTCTTTGGAGAAATGTCTGTTTAGGTCTTCTGACCATTTTTGGATTGGGTTGTTTGTTTTCTTAATATTGAGCTGCATGAGGTGTTTATATATTTTGGAGATTAATCCTTCGTCCATTGATTCGTTTGCAGATATTTTCTCCCATTCTGAGAGTTGTCTTTTCATCTTGTTTATGGTTTCCTTTGCTGTGCAAAAGTTTTGAAGTTTCATTAGGTCCCATTTGTTTATTTTTGTTTTTATTTCCATTACTCTAGGAGGTGGGTCAAAAAAGATCTTGCTGTGATTTATGTCAAAGAGTGTTCTTCCTATGTTTTCCTATAAGAGTTTTATAGTGTCTGGTCTTACATTTAGGTCTCTAATCCATTTTGAGTTTATTTTTGTGTGTGGTGTTAGGGAGTGTTCTAATTTCATTCTTTTAGATGTAGCTGTCCAGTTTTCCCAGCACCACTTATTGAAGAGACTGTCTTTTCTCCATTGTATATCTTTGCCTCCTTTGTCATAGATTAGTTGACCAGAGGTACATGGGATTATCTCTGGGCTTTCTATCTTGTTCCATTGATCTACGTTTCTGTTTTTGTGCAAGTACAATATTGTCTTGATTACTGTAGCTTTGCAGTATAGTCTGAAGTCAGGGAGTCTGATTTCTCAAGAAATTTCTTTCCCTCAAGACTGCTTTGGTTATTCGGGTTCTTTTGTGTCTCCATACAAATTTTAAGATTTTTTGTTCTACTTCCATAAAAAATGCCATTGGTAATTTGATAGGGATTGCATTGAATCTGTAGATTGCTTTGGGTAGTATAAGTCATTCTCACAATATTGATTCTTCCAATCCAAGAACATGGTATGTCTCTCCATCTGTTGGTATCATCTTTAATTTCTTTCATCAGTGTCTTATAGTTTTCTGCGTAAAGGTCTTTTGTCTCCCTAGGTAGGTTTATTCCTAGGTATTTTATTCTTTTTGTTGCAGTGGTAAATGGGAGTGTTTCCTTAATTGCTCTTTCAGATTTTTCATCATTAGCATATAGGAATGTAAGAGATTTCTGTGCATTAATTTTGTATCCTGCAACTTTACCAAATTCACTGATTAGCTCTAGAAGTTTTCTGGTGGCATCTTTAGGATTCTCTATGTATAGTATCATGTCATCTGCAAACAGTGACAGTTTTACTTCTTCTTTTTGAAATTGTATTCCTTTTATTTCTTTTTCTTCTCTGATTGCCATGGCTAGGACTTCCAAAACTATGTTGAATAATACTGGTGAGAGTGGACATCCTTGACTCGTTCCTGATCTTAGAGGAAATGCTTTCAGTTTTTCAGCATTGAGAATGATGTTTGCTGTGGGTTTGTCATATATAGCCTTTATTATGTTGAGGTAGGTTCCCTCTATGCCCACTTTCTGGAGAGTTTTTATCATAAATCGGTGTTGAATTTTGTCAAAGGCTTTTTCTGCATCTATTGAGATGATCATATGGTTTTTCTTCTTCAATTTGTTAATATGGTGTATCACATTGATTGATTTGCATATATTGAAGAATCCTTGCATCCTTGGGATAAATCCCACTTGATCATGGTGTATGATCCTTTTAATGTGTTGTTGGATTCTGTTTGCTAGTATTTTATTGAGGATTTTTGCATCTATATTCATCAGTGATATTGGTCTGTAATTTTCTTCTTTTGTAGTATCTTTGTCTGGTTTTGGTATCAGGATGATGGTGGCCTCATAGAATGAGTTTGGGAGCGTTCCTTCCTCTGCAATTTTTTGGAAGAGTTTGAGAAGGATGGGTGTTAGCTCTCCTCTAAATGTTTGATAGCATTCACCTGTGAAGCCATGTGGTCCTGGAATTTTGTTTGTTGGAAGATTTTTAATCACAGCTTCAATTTCATTACTTGTGATTGGTCTGTTCATATTTTCTGTTTCTTCCTGGTTCAGTCTTGGAAGGTTATACCTTTCTAAGAATTTGTCCATTTCTTCCAGGTTGTCCATTTTATTGGCATAGAGTTGCTTGTAGTAGGCTCTTAGGATGCTTTGTATTTCTGCGGTGTCTGTTGTAACTTCTCCTTTTTCATTTCTAATTTTATTGATTTGTGTCCTCTCCCTCTTTTTCTTGATGAATCTGGCTAATGGTTTATCAATTTTGTTTATCTTCTCAAAGAACCAGCTTTTACTTTTATTGATCTTTGCTATTGTTTTCCTTGTTTCTATTTCATTTATTTCTCCTCTGATCTTTATGATTACTTTCCTTCTACTAACTTTGGGTTTTGTTTGTTCTTCTTTCTCTAGTTCCTTTAGGTGTAACGTTAGATTGTTTATTTGAGATGTTTGTTGTTTCTTCAGGTAGGATTGTATTACTATAAACTTCCCTCTTAGAACTGCTTTTGCTGCATCCCATAGGTTTTGCATTGTCGTGTTTTCATTGTGACTTGTCTCTAGGTATTCTTTGATTTCCTCTTTGATTTCCTCAGTGATCTCTTGGTTATTTAGTAATGTATTGTTTAGCCTCCATGTGTTTGTGTTTTTTACGTTTTTTTCCCTGTAATTCATTTCTAATCTCATAGTGTTGTGCTCAGAAAAGATGCTTGATACGATTTCAATTTTCTTAAATTTACTGAGGCTTGATTTGTGACCCAAGATGTGATCTACCCTGGAGAATGTTCCATGCGCACTTGAGAAGAAAGTGTAATCTGCTGTTTTTTGGATGGAATGTCCTATGAATATCAATTAAATCTATCTGGTCTATTGTGTCATTTAAAGCGTCTGTTTCCTTATTTATTTTCATTTTGGATGATCTGTCCATTGGTGTAACTGAGGTGTTAAAGTCCCCCAGTATTATTGTGTTACTGTTGATTTCCCATTTTAGAGCTGTTAGCAGTTGCCTTATGTATTGTGTTGCTCTTATGTTGGGTGCACATATATTTATAATTGTTATGTCTTCTTCTTGGATTGATCCCTTGATCATTATGTAGTGTCCTTCCTTGTCTCTTGTAACTTTCTTTATTTTAAAGTCTATTTTATTTGATATGAGTATTGCTACTCCAGCTTCCTTTTGATTTCCATTTGCATGGAATATCTTTTTCTATCCCCTCACTTTCAGTCTGTATGTGTCCCTAGGTCTAAAGTGGGTCTCTTGTAGACAGCATATATATGGGTCTTGTTTTTGTACCCATTCAGCAAGCCTGTGTCTTTTGGTTGGAGCATTTAATCCATTCACGTTTAAGGTAATTATCGATATGTATGTTCCTATGACCATTTTCTTAATTGTTTTGGGTTTGTTTTTGTAGGTCCTTTTCTTCTCTTGTGTTTCCCACTTAGAGAAGTTCCTTTAGCATTTGTTGTAGAGCTGGTTTGGTGGTGCTGAATTCTCTTAACTTTTGCTTGCCTGGAAAGCTTTTGATTTCTCCATCGAATCTGAATGGGATCCTTGCCGGGTAGAGTAATCTTGGTTGTAGATTCTTCCCTTTCATCACTTTATCATGTCACTCCCTTCTGGCTTGTAGAGTTTCTGCTGAGAAATCAGCTGTTAACCTTATGGGAGTTCCCTTGTATGTAATTTGTCGTTTTTCCCTTGCTGCTTTCACTAATTTTTCTTTGTCTTTAATTTTTGCCAATCTGATTACTATGTGTCTTGGCGTGTTTCTCCTTGGGTTTATCCTCTATGAGACTCTCTGAGCTTCCTGGACTTGGTTGGCTATTTCCTTTCCCATCTTAGGGAATTTTTCGACTATAATCTCTTGAAATATTTCGTCTGGTCCTTTCTGTCTCTCTTCTCCTTCTGCGACCCCTATAATGCGAATGTTGTTGTGTTTAATGTTGTCCCAGAGGTCTCTTAGGCTGTGTTCATTTCTTTTCATTCTTTTTTCTTTATTCTGTTCCACAGCAGTGAATTCCACCATTCTGTCTTCCAGGTCACTTATCCGTTCTTCTGACTCAGTTTTTCTGCTATTGATTCCTTCTAGTGTAGTTTTCATTTCAGTTATTGTATTGTTCATCTCTGTTTGTTTGTTCTTTAATTCTTCTATGTCTTTGTTAAACATTTCTTGCATCTTCTCGATCTTTGCTTCCATTCTTTTTCCGAGGTCCTGGATCATCTTCACTATCATTATTCTGAATTCTTTTTCTGGAAGGTTGCCTATCTCCACTTCATTTAGTTGTTTTCTGGAGTTTTATTTTGTTCCTTCTTCTGGTACATAGCCCTCTGCCTTTTCATCTTGTCTATCTTTCTGTGAATGTGGTTTTTGTTCCACAGGCTGCAGGATTGTAGTTCTTCTTGCTTCTGCTGTCTGCCCTCTGGTGGATGAGGCTATCTAAGAGGCTTGTGCAAGTTTCCTGATGGGAGGGACTGGTGGTGGGTAGAGCTGACTGTTGCTCTGGTGGGCAGAGCTCAGTAAAACTTTAATCCTCTTGACTGCTGATGGGTGCGGCTGGATTCCATCCCTCTTGGTTGTTTGGCCTGAGGCAACCCAACACTGGAGCCTACCTGGGCTCTTTGTTGGGGCTAATGGCGGACTCTGGGAGGGCTCAAACCAAGGAGTACTTCCCAGAACTTCTGCTGCCAGTGTCCTTGTCCCCACTGTGAGCCCCAGCCACCCCCCACCTCTGCAGGAGACCCTCCAACAGTAGCAGGTAGGTCTGGTTCAGTTTCCCCTGGGGTCACTGCTCCTTACCCTGGGTCCCGATGCACACACTACTTTGTGTGTGCCCTCCAAGAGTGGAGTCTCTGTTTCCCCCAGTCCTGTCGAAGTCCTGCAATCAAATCCCACTAGCCTTCAAAGTCTGATTCTCTAGGAATTCCTCCTCCCATTGCCAGACCCCCAGGTTGGGAAGCCTGACGTGGGGCTCAGAACCTTCACTCCAGTGGGTGGACTTCTATGGTATAAGTGTTCTCCAGTCTGTGAGTCCCCTACCCAACAGTTATGGGATTTGATTTTACTGTGATTGAGCCCCTCCTACCGTCTCATTTTGGCTTCTCCTTTGTCTTTGGATGTGGGGTATCTTTTTTGGTAAGTTCCAGTGTCTTCCTGTCAATGATTGTCCAGCAGCTAGTTGTGATCTGGTGTTCTCGCAAGAGGGAGTGAGAGCACGTCCTTCTACTCTGCTATCTTGGTTCAGGGCCAAAAATTTATTTTCTTGAATAAAACAAATATTGCTCGTAAAGATGTGTGAATCTTTCAGTATTTAAAGTATTCTGGGTGTTCCAAATGTTATCTCATTCTATAATTTAATATTGAGTTGTGTAATTTAGTACCTATTTTGCATGAGGCGCTTTGCTGTACTCCATGGGAGGTGAAGCAAGAGTTGAGATCAAGATAAATCAGGGCCATTAATAAACAAATTTTGAAGGGAGAGACAATACCTTTGCAAAAATATGTTTACTAAAACAAATATGAAAAATGTCATAATGTAGGATAAATTCTTTTGAAGTTCAGAATAAATTTTGACTATATTAACATTTTCAAATATACATTACTAATACGACCTTCTTTTCCAAGCTTGCAATGCAAAGGTAATTATATCTCCTTTGTAATACCAACTAATTATTTCATCAGCAAGAATCTCAATATTTCCCTTTAGGAACCACTACTTGTTCTGAACTATCCAAGTTTACTTACTCAGTTTACTTACTCAAATTTACTTATTCAGCCCAAAGTGGCTGTTCCTACTTCCAAATATCACATGGAGAGAACCAGGAGGGCTAACAAAACCACTAGTGTAATTGTTCAGTAGCAGCCCCATCACTTAACTACTGAGCACTGGATGTCCACAGGATGATTGTCCACTTGTAATGACTTCTTTGCTGGCTCTTGCTGCAGTTCTTTTAGTTCATAATCAAAATTTCAGTCATTGCATCCAAATATGACCCCCAGCTTGTTTCTGGCTGGGCTAAGAGTAGCTTCTACCATATCCACATTTTGTACATTTTGTGGATATGCACCACCAACATGCAACCTTGGTGTTAAAATTGGGACACGACAATTTTTTGCACATTTCTTAGCAACGTTTGGAGTCCTTCCTGCTGGAAGAGTTCAGTTAGCATCAACTCTGTCTACTGAAGATATTCTAATAACATTGAAACTCAGAAGAGAGGGGGCCAGGTTCTTGATTCTTCGGTCCCATAAATTCCCTTAGCTCCTTTGCAAATTTTCCTACCTCTTCCCCAAAGGTCAACTCTGCCTACCAACAACTACTGGGAGGAGCTGCCTTAATCTAGCCACCAAGACTACCATTACACATAGTTATATTTTCCCCAATATTTGAGTTTGTCTTAAAACCACTTTGTATCTTTTGTTGGCTCTCTGGAAGAGTTTCAAAGTGGTTTCAAAAGTTACACTCTGATATTACTTAGATAATTAACTTAGAATATATGGTCTCAGTAAGACCAGAAGGAAAACATATTAGATCTTGGGTATGAGGGTTGCTATGGGATTGATGTGATGTACATTTCATTTTACAGACGCTCAACTAAGCAATTTGTCAAGAAAGGAGAAAAGAAGCTCAGAGTAGTTTTCTTTAAGAAGAGGCAAATGTATATAAGTCCATGCCACTCTCTCACTTTGTCCCAGGACATATATACACTACCAAATGTAAAACCGATAGCTAGTGGGAAGCAGCCGCATAGCACAGGGAGATCAGCTCGGTGCTTTGTGACCACCTAGAGGGATGGGATAGGGAGGGTGGGAGGGAGGGAGACACAAGAGGGAAGAGATATGGGGATATATGTATATGTATAGCTGATTCACTTTGTTATAAAGCAGAAACTAACACAATATTGTAAAGCAATTATACTCCAATAAAGATGTTAAAAAAAAGAAAAAGAAAAAGAATAGGTTGAGATATATCTGCTAGTAGTAGGTAAGCCTCTGTCTCCTCACCTATAAAATGGGGATAACAATGATACCAACTGAAATGGATTACTGGAGAATTAAATAAGATGATGCATGTAAATATTTAATACACTAATAAGCATTTAATAAACGATAAAAAAAAAGAGGCAAACTTAACTAGTAAGTCTTCATGTAGCTGAGGGGAGAAATGTGATTGTCAACTTGGGTGTGCTGCTGCCTGGGAAAGGCACATCATATCTGTAATTTCTCTCCATCAACAACAGCCTTGTGAATCTGGAGGACAATTTTCTACCCCACTAAGGAGAAAGTAAGAGACTGATACACGGAACTTAGATAAAAAGAAAACTAAGTAGTGTTAAGTGAGGAAGCTAAAGACAAACGGAAGACTGCATCTATAAGGAAGTTAAATCTTGTAGCAGAAATATAAGTGAAGCCAGTGAAGCTACTAAAAAGCTCAGTACAGTGAGAAAGCCCCAGAAAGGTCTTTGGCCAAGTTAAGGAAGAGCAGCTTCTTCCCAGACTAGAAACAGACTAGAGCTGAGGTTGGATGGACAACAGCTAAGGATCATCAAGAAAGGTACAGAAATGTACCTAGGTTTTTATTAACATACTTTAAAGTTGTTTTCAATTTGGTACTTACTTTAAAAATAATAATGATGTTTCATAATTCAGGCCAATGTTTATACTTCACTATGTTAATAAGTTATATTTTTACACACTAATATCAAAGTATGCAACTGTACAACATAAGGCACTAGCCAGCACTATTTGGCCATATATTCTAACAGAAAGCAAAGCATCCAGAATAAATGAGGTAAATTTGATGACTGGTCTTTCAAACGCATAATTGATCCTGTAAAGAGGCAGCAAATGTCATGCAGATTAAAGATGGAAAGAGGTCTAAACCCCATCAAAGATTTATGTTATGTTTGCACCATGGGTTTTTTTTCCTGTTTCTCACATAAATATTGTTACCAGCAGAGAAACAAACACATAAATAATGCATAGCTTATTTTAAAAAATTGATATCTGGGTAATTTTTCAGGAACCTATAACAAGACCATATTTTTGAGAAATAAATATATTTATCTGTTTATTGTATTTTGTGTTTCTGATAAAAGCTGCATTTTGTTTTACAGTTGAACACTGAATTCTCAGATCTTTGTGACTGCCAGTAATTCTGGTTTGTGTTGATTTAAGCAACAAAATCAAAGTATGTGGCATTACTGAGGGATTAATGGCCAGCTAAAACTGGCCATGGAATAATGATCTACAGGAATTATCTTTCACCAAGGTTATTATTGCTTTCTAATGCTGAAAATCAGAACAGGGAAAGTATGTGGAATAAAATAATAAGGTTTCAGTTATACAAACAACACCAAGGGATTATTTTCAGGAAATGAATGTTTGAGACGGATGAGTCAATTTGAACAATAAATAACATTTCAATGCCCCTTTTAAGTGGAAAGTTCATTCTTTCCATACCAGTTTAAGTACTTATTTCACTAACTCTCTGGAGAAATATAGGAGTTGAAATAAAGGAACTAAAGAACTGAATTCAATTATTGTCATTGACCAAGAGGAATTGATCAAAAGTCGCACTTTTGCATTAAATCGACCTTCCATGCAAACACATCTTTTAATATAGGACACATGAAAAAAATTATTTATACCTAAAACTGTGTATTTTAAGGTACTTCAAAGTAGTATTGGGCAATCCAATCATTATTTGTAATATTCCAAAATATCCAATGAACATCACCTTTTAGTCTTTGTTAGAACTGCTTGGGATGGCTAAAACATCCATTTGCTAAGTTGAATTCAGTCAACTTAGTATCAAAACGGTGGTTAACTTTTAAGAATATTGTTATTCACAAATATTGAGAAATTACTGATAACCTATTGTTCGTGGTTTAGGTGACAAAATATTCCACACCATGGGGCTCAGGGCAGGGGGAGTAATAAAAAGGTCTCTAGGTGGTACCTGCTCAGCTTCATCAGCCTAATTGGCTTTAATTAAGCCTAGGTCAGAGACTGGGAGAAAAGGCACATGTGATCCTCCAAATCCCAGGGATTCTACAGTCAACCACCAAGGGAAAAGTGGGGAAGCAGAGATTTCCCCGGAGTATACAAGCAAGAGATCTGATAGATGGCAAGACCTTTTGGTATCTGAAAGAAACCTGTGTAATCACCTTCAGTATTTTAATGAATGTGTGTGCTAGTTTCCAATAGCTTTAAGTCCTGGAATGAGATCTTGTTCTTTTTCAATAATTTAAAATATACACTTAAATATCATACACTTAAATATGAATGTGTATGTATATGTATGTATTACATACATATGTATATGTATAGATATACATACGTATACATATATATGCATACATATACACATACATTTCCACTTCAGAGACTGGAGTGGCATAAACTTAAAAGACGTTTTCTCTATGTTTCTGCATTAGCAGAGGAATTCATCTTCATTACTTCCAAAGAAAGAGTTAATGGAATATTTTTGTCTGCAGTCTTTCAAAATAACTTGCTATATGCTAAAGGTCAGAAATTAGAGATTCAGATGCTATCCAAAGCAAAATCATGTCACCCTTGATGTCCGATTATCAAGGCTCACCGCCTTTGTTCTTACCTAGATAAAAACTGACATCCACCCTTCTACACTACGCTATTTGATGCTGGGGCTAGGATTCTGCAAATCACATTTCTGCTTTGCCTGTTGATCCCCTATCATTTTCCACCAATAGTGGCCGCTAGAGGGAGCCTAGAAGGTAAGCTCCTTTCTGCTCTCTTCCTGTTCTATCACTGTTGTCTTAGCAGTGGCGCTCCACCCTGGGATGGGCATATGGCCTCAGTGTCCTGCTTTATCTCAGTAATCTTAGAACTAACGTGAATGATTCATTCTTAGAGGTATAGGTACCAGCACCAACTGAGAAGTCTTCCTAGCTTTTCCAAGCTCCCGAGGTACCAGCACCTGCTGGCAGCACCTAGAGAGCCCCTCTGCCTCCACCCTCACCCCCTCACACACGTGGTTCTGAGTTCTAGCTCCTCTGGGCTATAAAGATAGGACTTTGTGAGAGACTGGATGTGGGAGAGAGAGGCAATAAAGATGAAGTTTAAGATTCTGGTCTGGAGATGTAGTAGCTTCTTATAGTCACTCCCTCTCTTACTCTGATGTTCTCTCTTCCTACTCATTTCTCCAGTACCTGTGTAACCAACTCGTCTTTTAAATTCTCACTGCTGAAATGTCCAATGTGGTTTCTATTTTCCTGATTGGACCCTTACTGATGCACCACTTACCCAGAAAACCGCTTTCATGTGAGGCCTCAAAGAATCAGATGAACCAGCTTTACCCATGTAGCCTACGCCATTAACAAGTATTAATCGAGCTCTTCAATATATAGGCACAAGATAACAGGAAAATGACAAGACATAAAACCCAGTTCCTCATTCGACCACTGTGTTCTGGTCGTGCTGGCCTTCTTTCAGTTCCTCACATACTCCGTGCTTTCCTCCAGCTCAGGGTCCACACACGTGCTGTTCCTTTTGCCTGGAATATTCTTCCTGACATTCACCTGGTTCACACTTATTCCTTTTCCATATCTAAATTCATTTATCACTTCCTCAGGGGAACTTTCCCAAACCCTCCAGGGTGCTCAGAGCACCCTGTACTTATTAAAAGAGTAGTATTTAAATAAATAATTGAGTAATTAGTTACTAAGGTTTAGAATTTAAACTGTACTATGGCAGAAATCATTTCTGTAGAATATTGCCTGTTTCATAACTGTTTCTCCAGTTCTTTTAATCTCAGGAGTTAAATAACAGTAACCATACAAATATAACAATTATTGAAGACTAGCTATGTGCCAAACACTATATAAACATGTTACGTGTATAATTTCATTTAACTCTCCCAACAACCTTAAAAGATAGATACTATTATCACATTGAACAATGAAGGCACCTAAGGCATAAAGATGGAAAATGGTTTGAACAAGGTCATACAGCTAACCAGTGATGCAACCAGGAGTCCAGGCACTCTTATTCCAGAGCCTGTACTTAGAATCAGTGAGGGAAAGACAAAGCTGATAGTCTAATTGGGAAGACAAAGCTTATATTTGACAGATAGGCAGCACACGTTAAGTTTGAAAAAACTAGTGTAGACATTGTGTGTTACCAGAACACAGAGAAAGGGCAGATCCCTAAGGCAGGGGTGGTGAGTCTTCATGGAGTGGCTGAGATTTCAACTGGACCTTGAAGTTAGAACTGCACTAGATGAGGAGAAAGGAGAAGAAACGGCACCTAAGGCGGAGTAAACAGCCCAAGAAAATGTCCTTCAACTCCTTCACCTTCAGGTAACCTTTAAAAACAAAGAAAACCACTGAAAAAATTACAAGATGTATTTTTATTTTTTTTGGATTGAGGCTCTTATGACTCTTTTCCCAGTAGTCAAAAATAAGCAAGAGTTACCAATTTCCTATAAGGTACTTCTAATCCAAAAAGGACAATCACAAAAACACTGGAACACAGGGATGTAAGCCAAGGTACAGTTGGGCAAGTGGCAGACTGCATCAGGGGGCACCAGAACACGATGCTTACCATTGGTCACTGCAGATACAGTGGAAGACAGCCACCAAAAACAAAACAAAACAAAAAAACCTGGCACAGTAGCATTTGTCCTACAGAGCCAGGCATGAAGTCTGTGTTCCAAAACTGACACTGAGCTGGGACTCAGCATACTCTCGATAAAGCACAGAATAAAAGGAAGCCTGTAGGATTTAGCTGACAAAATATTCAAAGCCAGAACTGAAAGAAGTCACTGATAGAAATGGGTCAGGAAGTGGAGCTGGTACTATTAGCAAACATAGACGGAGGCAGGTTCTTTTGAAGGATGGGCATATAGAAAACGGGAAAGTTTCAGGAAGGATCAAAAGACACCTGGATTCAGGCTGATTTTTTTCTTCACATAGGAACAGTAGAAAGTTCAGAACTAATATGGTCCTTGATGTGCTCAGGGTCAAATAAACTGAGCCGGATTTCACTCCATATAAGCCATCTTGATTTTGATACTTATCCCTTCACAAATGATAAAATTTGTCCTACCTTATGAAATAAAATATTATTATCTATGTTTGCACAGTTCTGTTTTCTTTATTCTCTTCATTTTACTATTTCATATTGTTAAATTTTGGTAAACACAATTCCATTTTGTTATTCTGTTAAAAATATTTCCAGACATTGATATATGAAATAAATTAATTGAATGAGATAAATACATTGATGTATATATATAGTTTTTCAAAAACAGAATTATACACTATAGGTTATTTTTTAAACCCTTATTCCACTCAGCAATATGTTCAGACATCTCTGACAAGGAATATATTTCTTCATCGTTTATCATCTATTTTTCAAAATGGGAAAACTGAAATCCAGAGGAATAAAACAACTAGTCAAAGTTTCAAAGGGAATGGTTTAGAAAAGGCATTCATTAAACATCAATTTTTATGTAACACAACACAAAAGAAGTTAAATCAATGTGGACCTTGATCAAAAGGTATGTACTATATAAGATAAAAAGAAAACCCACAGAAATTACAAAGCCTAAAAAAAATACTCCTAAAAATTTTCTTGAAGTAGTTCACAGTCTACAGAGGAGTTCTGCAGAACTCATTTGATTTTCAAAACAATCCAAAGAATTGGCTAAATCAGGTATTTGGTTAACGATTAATGTTGATAAATGTCTCCAGGTCTATTGTATCAGTCCCGCCTGCATAAAATATTCTGCCTCATTCCTCTGATCTCGACTCGCTACAAACCTATTAACTAATGATTCAGAACTTGCTATCTCCACTTCCTCATTCAACTATTGATTCTTCAACCCACTCCAATATGCCCGACCTTTTTACTCTATGGACCTCCATTTGCTAAATCCAATAGACACTTTTCTGTCCTTATCTTTTCTAAACATTCCAGCAGTACTTCATGCATGTTACCACATCTTTCTTCTGAAAACTTTCTCTTCTCCTGGCTTCCAGGACACTACGTTTTCCTGGATTTCCTTCAGAATTACTAGCTGCTCTTTCTTAGTTTCTTTTGCCAAATTCTTCCCAGTTTCTTAGTGTTTAAGTGTCTTGGGAATTTTCCCCCAGCCATCTTCTCTTCTCTAGCTGTACTTTTGCCTTATTTACCTCATTCAATCCAGTGACTTTAAAGGATACCCATGTGCTGACAACTACCAAAGTTGTATCTACAGCCCTAATCAACCCACTCCCAAACTCCAGACTCATATTCTCAAATGCCTACTAGACAACTCTATTTGAATGTCTAATAAAATTTCAGACTCAACAAATCTAAAATACTATACCCCTCCCAACAACAATGGAATCTAGGTATTCCTCCAGTTTTCATTACATCAGTAAGTTTTATCACCATTTATCCATTGCTCAAGCCAAAAGTCCAGAATGCTTTTAGATTCTTCTCTTTCCATCACTCTCTCATACATAATCTCTCCAAGTCTTGGAGAGACTCTAACTTCTTTTTTTTTTTATTTTTTTTTTAATTTGGTTGCATTGGGTTTTCGTTGCTGCGCATGGGTTCAGTAGTTGTGGCTCGTGGGCTCTAGAGCGCAGGCTTAGTAGTTGGGGCGCACGGGCTTAGTTGCTCTGCGGCATGTGGGATCTTCCCCGGAACAGGGCTTGAACCCATGTCCCCTGCATTGGCAGGTGGATTCTTAACCACAGAGCCACCAGGGAAGTCCTCTAACTTCTTAATAATTTTCAGATCTGTGCACCTATTTCTGTATCCACTGCTAGCACCCCACTTTAAGAAGTATTGGAAGGTCAGACTCTGGAGCTCCTCCACTTACTAGCTGTAAGGGCAATTTACCTAACTTCTCTGTGCCTCAGGTTCCTCACCTACAAAATGGCCTATCTGATAGGATTGATATGTTGTGAAAATTAATCAGTCAACATATGTAGACTGCTTACAAAAGAAACTGGAGTTTTTAGGTTAGGAACAGGTAGCTCTTGTTTTTATTTTACTTAAGTTGAAAAAAATCAACACTCTTCTGAAGAAATTAACAGAATCCAGAGTCTACACAAAATATTATCCACATGTCCAGGAGACAATCCAAAATTACTTTATATACAAAGAAACAGAAAAATACAAACCAAATTCAAAAGGAAAGGCAATCAATGGAGAATAACCCTAAAGTGATGCAGATGTTCAAATTAGTAGACAAGGATTTTGAAGCAGCTATTACAATTATGCATAATATTACAAAGAAAAATACATAATGAATAAAAGAGCAGGAAAATTTGGCAGAGAAACATAAACTGTAACAAAATATCAAAAGAAGTTCTTGAACTGAAAAATAAAAAGCTAAAAAAATTTTAAAATCACTGAATGAGATTAATAGAAGATTGAAGATGACAAAGCAAAGTGCACTTGAAGATAGATCAATAGGTTATCCAACCTGAATAACAGAGACAAAAAAGATTGAAAAAAGTTTACAGAGCCTCAGGGACCTGTGGAATAATATCAAAAGTCTCATAAAGTGTCACTGGGATGCCAAAAGAAAAGGTGAGGAAATAGGGCATACATTGCTATATGCGTTTGGCAAATGTGTCAAATAGTACATTTATATTTGTGCATTACAAATATGTATGTTTCATCACAAAAGAAAAAAAGAATCATAAAAAATTCAGATTCCTAGTTAAGTTTATTCATGCTGCAGTGTTTATGGGTTGTGTATTGATACCTGCACTTACTTTGAAATGCATCAAAAAAATAAGATGACCTGATAGAGGGATGATTAGAGGAACAGACATGTGACAAAGTGAGACTAGTAAATGGTTATTTTAGAATCTTTGAGGTAGGTATGTACTGTAACACTCTGTAATTTTTTTCATGTTTTCTGTATTTTTATAATAAAGTGATGGAAATTTATAAATTAAGTAAAACATTTTCAGTGTTTTTTTATCCAAAACTTACCCAAAATTATCTATGAAAAAAAATTTCTAAAAGAGTGTAAGTGCTATAGACCCATTACTTATTATTATTTGAGCTACTTTTATCTTTCCTGGACAGCTGTAATAGTCTCCTAGCTGATCTCTTTACTTTCTCCCTCTCCAATTCATTCTCCATTTAGCAGCCAGAATGACACTATAAAAATGTAAATCTGGACATGCTGATTGCCTTGCTTAAAATGCGCTAATGGTTTCTCTCGCTCTGAGAATAAAATGTAATCTCCTCTTAGCCTACAAGGCCTGCCTCCGTGAGTGCCTGTTACTTGACCCACCAAGCTCTTTCCCATTGGCAGGCTTTGCACTTGCTGTCCCTTCTGCTTGTAATGCCTTTCCACCAGCCCTTTAGTGACTGACCAATTCTTATTCTTTAGCTCTATCTCATGATCCTTTTTTATTTCCTTCATAGCACTTACCACAATTTGTAATTATCTAGTTTTCTATTTATTTGCTTATTGTCTGTCTTCTCAGCTAGAGCTCATAAAAGTTAAAGATTTCACTCTTGTTCACTGTTGTCTTCCTGGGGCCTGAAGTGGGCTCTGATTAGACATTAAGTATTTTGCCTGATATCTCAAATTTACTGAATTGCAAAACTGTGACTCAAACCCAGTTTTTCTGTGATTTCTTTCATGATACCAATTGGGTAGGGAGAAAGTACACTGCATGATTTCTATCCTCCTGGAGTTTCAAGTCCAAAACAGAAAAGGTCAAACACAGAATCCAAGTGACAATTGGTTCCAAGCTCCAGAAAATCCCTGCATTTCATGCTTCTCACATCTTTTCCCGTGAGAATCCGGGCTCAGCATCATAAGGATTTATCATGTCCCTGATCTCCCACATAGTGTCTGCCACTAAATCCTGTTATTTGCCTCCCTACACCTCTCCATTCCCTACTACGGCTACACTGTCCAGGCCACCTCTGTCCTTTGTCAAGACTATGACGATCAAGTGGTCCCCCTGCTTTCAGTCTTGCCTCTATTCCCTACACTGCAACCAAGGTAATCCTTGTGAAACGGAAATCTAATTGTGTTGTTTCCCTACTCCAAACCCTACAACTGTCTTAGGATGAAGTCCAGTCTCATTAGCATTTCTTTCAAGGCTCCTCAGGAGAGGTAGGTAGACGCCTCCTTATTTCTGCAGGTCCATTTCCTGTTACTCCTCTCCCTGAACTCCAACATTTCAGCTCCCCAACCACCCATGACTCTCTCTCCCTGTCAGCTAATTCTCCTGCCAGAACAAGGCTCTGCCCGCTCTTGGGCTGACCTCCTCCCGCTCAGCCTCAAGTTTCAACTCAGACATCACTTCCCCTGTGAGAGCGTCTCACAGGTTACGTGTTTATGCGGTGTGTTCCCACGGTCTCATATTCTTCCTCTATCAGAACACTTCTTCTATTATTTATATTTGCTTTTTTAATTGTGTTCCTTTGCTGCTCCATTATAAGCTCCCTGAAGTCAGAAACCCCATCTGTCCTGTCTTTCTCACCATTATATGCCCAGTGGCTTGAACATACTAAATGGTTAGTAAATATTTATTGGTTGGATGGATGGATCGATGGATGGATGGACGGAGAGACAGATCATAGCACTTGAAAATGTCTCCAAAATAATCATACAAACTCTCTTAAATAAAATCAGCTGGATTACTCCATTTATGGATAGGAAGTCGTAGTCAAAAGGCAGAGGCCTACTGGTGGCAGACATTGGTGGACAGAGAGAAGCTGTGCCATCTTGGTTACAATGTTCTATCCACATAATGGTTAACCAGCTTCTTCTAGTTAAGGGAGTTTAGTTGATTACTTTGGAGAACCAATTCCTACAGAGAGCAGACAGACATTCTGGTAAGGTTTCAAGTGACACTAATAATTCAGAAGGATAAAGGGTTAGAGACCAGGAAGATTAAAAAAAAAAATCTATTTCAAATGCTCTCATAGAGCAACTATAGTATTTCGCTACCAGGTATACTTGCATGCCATTATTTATAGAGGATTAATTTTATTTAGGGTTTCTTGAGTTACACAGCTTTTGCTGTGCTTTTCACAATCCCCAGTCAAAATTCTGACCTAGTTTGCCTCTTAACTGGTGCTCATCAAAGCAGGTAGTTTCCAGGATGGATGACAGCTGTGAGAAGATAGGCAGAGAACATTATGATCAACAATACGAGCATGATTTTTTTAAAAAGCACAATACAAACTGTCATTCTTAGAAGAGATATTTCTGAGTCTTTCTTCCCTACTGTCAAAGAAAAAATATAATCATAATGCAGTTAAATTCAAAGGTTGGGACCTTAAGACACATATTAGTCTCTTGTCACGATTGTGGTCCCAGATGACAAAAATTTCTCTAGAAATACAAGCTATGGCAATTCACAGACTTTCATTAAATGTACAGTCAGCTCCCTGATGGTCTCTTGAAGGACCTGGTTAGTGAAAACAAGGTCCCTAATTGAAAACACAGTTTTAATATTTACTTTCCAGGGAGTTGTAAAGGTACCATAAACAAACTCTAATCCCCTCTAATGTTTGCATAACTATTAGTCTTCTGAAATTATTAGACTTGTTCAGTTTTAAAATTTCACAGGTGTAGCACCAAATTCTTAATGGCTGAAGATTATTTAATAGGCAGTAAATCTCAGTCCAGGTGTATAAGAAGTGCAGCTATTTTAAACTTACTTTTAGAGTTCAACCTGTACAAGAAAATCCAGGAAGAAATAGATCATTACTATTTTGAGTACTTTCCTGTCACATTTCTTTTATCTATAGCAGAGCATGCATAGTATGTGGCAGGAACGTTTGTCAAACAGAACATTTTTTCTGACTGCCTCATGTGATGTGACTCAGGGTCCAACTTGCTGCAGAGAGAAGCAAGGGACACAGAGCAATGACAGGCTGAGGAGGTCACAGACACATGGTTCCTGGAATGTGCGTGATCCTTGACTGGTGAGTGTATAAGAGGGAGGTGCTGGGTCAGGGAACAGCTTTATCCAGACTGAGTACACATTGACTTGATACCAGCAGTAGAGAATGTCTAGTCCCCTGGTTGGATCTAATTCTATGTGTGTTTGATCTGGCACAGACCTTAGCTGGCTCTACCCAAAGAATTTCCCCTACTGGGCTTCTGGCGCTGTGTTATTTAGAGACAAGACTCTAAACCAGCAATGAGTATAGAGATAACTGATCAAAACTTCAGATGATTTATAACTGAACTCCAGGTGAATAGGGTACAGTAAAACAAACAAACAAACAAACAACCAAACAAAAAACCCAAAAAAACCCCAAAATGAAACCAAAAAACCCCTGCACTCATTTAATCCTTCTTTTCCTCATTCTTTTCAACGTCCCTTGCTTTATGACTGACCTTTCACACCCTCTCTTCTTTTGTGCCTTCCCCTCCACTCCTCTACCCCTCACCCTCTACTGATTACTCCCCTACATTATTGCCTATGTAAATTTAGGCAAATTTCTCAGCATCTTGGAATCTCAGTTTCTTCATCTATAAAGTGGGGTTAATAATATGTCTCCATGAATTTCTCTGCTGCAGAGCGCTTCCACAGTGCTCAACTAAATGGCACGGATCTCAAGTTCTCCCCTCTGCCAGTGCTTCTTCCTTGAAGACCATCCTCAGTCCTGGCTTATCGTTGGAGATTCCAGCTGAATGCATAAGGGCACACTCACGGAGCACCAGCCACAATTTGCATGGGAAGAAAGAGTAACGCAATCCAAGAATAAAGGAAAAGGCGTTAACGCACTCTAAATGTGGGACTGCAGATCATGAGCTTGATTCGGCCTTTAAGACATTTCCTTTCACAGGCTGAGATTACAATAACAAGCGTGTACCCAGTTTCGTGCTAAAACCTTATTCATGAACCTGCCGCTCATCCGTAATGATGGAAGGTTAGACTCATTCCAAATAGAGGAGTGAGCTACAGCCAACTTTTGATTAATGAAGGACAGCTGATCTGATTTGGAGCTCCTCTGGGGGTCCTGCAAGACCACATTTCTGTCACCTGCACCATTTTATCATCAGCTTTCCTGCTCTGAGGCTGATCCTGGTAAGAAGCCGTTAATTACTTTCAGTCATGCACATGCCATCAGCCAGCTGGAGAGATGGGATGTCAATCTGCCTCTTTTTTGGGAGGAGGGGGAGGCTAGATGGAACCCAAAACATCCCAAGATGCTATTTCAGTTGACATTTTCTGCTTATCTCCTCCTTGCTCTTCCTGTCTTCTCCTGATGCTCCAGATTACAGCTGAGGCTCTGGTAGTGCTGGTAAAGACATCCAGGCTTGAATGCAATGGGGGCAGCAAGGCTGTAACTATAATTAAGAACTCAAGTTCTAGGTAGTCCCTGATTAATTAATTCATTCAGTCCGTCAGTCAATAAGCATTCATTGTCTCTCCACATACCCAGGAAGCACTACATTCAAGCCTGTTCTAGGAAACTTACTTTTGTTGGAATAATTCCCAACGGTGGCTGTGTCTAAATATCCTGTGGAGTCTGGGGGTGGGAAGGTGGGGGAATGCATATTCCTGGGCCCTGTTCTCCAAAAATCCTGATTCAGTATTTCTAGTGGGGTTCTCAGCATCTGTATGCAGATGTGCAGCACAATCCCTCCGTTTCATTACCATGTGCCTATCATGAATGTCTTCCTCTAGTCATACTGTCTTCGGTCACAAACACTATCTATTCACATTACTTAGCTAATCAGATAAACTTAGTCAGGACCTTTCCTCTCCTACAAGGAATATCCATCCACTGGACAAATATATACAAGCCCTGAGCCAGGAACTCAGTATATATCATATATCAATGATAAGCCCTGGTCCTCCCTCGGCTGTTTTCACAATGGTCTTCTGGAGACAATAGTCTTCTCATAGAATACACTAGAGGAGATTTTCAGACCAAGGGAAGGTGGTGCTTTCAGGGACGTTTCCAAAAACAGGTGGTTTAGCTGCCACTTAATCTGACCCAAGGTAGAGCTAGCCTACACCAGGTTCTCACGATTCGGGGGACTGGGGGCGATCTTCTTCCTTACCCTCTTTAGAAGTAACAGCCTGGAATTGGGCCTTCTGTTGAAGCATAGAAACCTGAATCCTAGAACAGACCATGACCTTAGGAGACCCCCCGAGAGAATCTGAAAAACAGATCAGCAACTTCAACATAATCAAGAGTTGGCAGAGAGTGCTGGATAAGCTTAGAAAGATGATTAGTTTGTGCCTGACTTAAATGTTCTGCCTAATTTTCATTATACAAGTTGACATATTTTAAATTTGAGATTATCTATGCCAAAATCTTTTTTCTTAATAATCTGGAGTTGGCCATATTACATTGTCTAAAGCATGTAATTCTTTACTATCCAACTCTGGAATGAACTACTGAGGAAAAATCTACGTGATCTTAAGCCAGAGAGGTCTAAATAAGTTTTGGATTTAAGCCTTTCATGAACACAAGGTTTGAAGGTGGTATTTTCTCAAGGGCACATCCATTCCTGTGAATCCAGAAAACACTAGAGATACTGAGGTTGATATGCAGAGGATGAACAATAAATGATAGCAGTTTAATTGTTTAATTCTGATTGAAAGGGAAAGATGGAAGAGAAACACCAAATTAGTATAGGCACTGGATAGAAGATTTTAAGAGTTGGAAAGTAAGAACCAAAACAAATGCCTGTTAGACTAATTGGAACTTTTAAATGAGCTGGAAAGAGTTGAACACATGTTATTTTGTGGTTTCTCATACCACCCCACCCTACCCTCAATCATTATGAGGCAGCAGTGGAATAACTTGATAAAGTAAGTTTTGCCTCACCGGCATATAACATTTTTGGTGAATGAGTAACTGGCTAGATCATAAAATCAGAATACAGACATTTCTTAAAAAGTCAAATGCTTTTGGAAAGTAACCTGAGGGTATCTTTCATGATTCCACTCACAGACTTTAGACTTCACCTGTTCCTCAGTTGACTGTAATGTGATGGCATCACATGGCTTAGGTGTGTCACAGGTTGCCAGCTGCACACACGGCGTTGGTCACAGGCTACAGAGCTGGGAATCAGGGTTCATGAGACAAAGCTCATTTCAGATATCTGCCATTCCAAATGTCAGGACAAGTAAAGATTAAACGGAGGGAAACTGGAGACAAAAAGAAAGGAAAGGAAAACCTGAGGTCACAAATGAAGACCAAGTTTATTTCTCTATTTATTCGTTTTATTTGCTCTTCTGACATTTATCCCTTGACTTTTCTGTTTCACGTGTACATATACACACATATGTATGCATATTTATATACATAGATATGCACATATACACGGTTCCTATATTTCTCCTCTTCCGCTATTAAAATCGTAATATCCATCCTATTTATGTGGGAGGAGCATGAAACAGATAAAATAACAAAATCACATTTTGTTGCAGGAGGACTACCGCCTGAGGACATTTAGAAGTTAGAGACCAGAATAAGTAGAGAGAGAAGGGTATCACAGTAATAAGGGAAAGTCTTCCAAGATACACTCAGCCAAGAATGTGTTTTCTTTTCCTTCTTAAATCCAGGGTGGTCTATAAAACCACTCTCATTAAAGCTTCAGAAAAAACTTTGACTAGCATTTTTGGTAGAGGGAAGGAGTAGGCATTTACAAGCATTACCAAGGAACTGGTTAACAGAATATATAACATTGGAGGAGCCTCCCATGTCTAACATTTCGTACATTTGCTTGGATTCGTAAAATTGGAAATAGGAAAATAAATGATGGGGGGACCATAACGGTGAAGCGAAGCAGAAAGCCTGAACTTTAAACAATTGCAGACTGAAAAATCGAAAGCTCTGTAACTATAAGTGCACTCTAATTCTAAGAAGTGACCAGTCTGATGATGAACCAATGTGGAACAGGGTTTGATGTGGAGCAGATGAGGCCCAAGAAGAAAACTAAAAACATGAGAATCTTTAGCCTAAGGGAAGATAGTCCCTAGCAAGAAGAGACTGGTGGTCAGAATCAAAACTATGGAACAATGGTTTGCCCTCCTAAACTTGCTTAGTTCACCCTCTCAAATATTGATGTCCTCTGTTACCTCTAGGAGGAGCTATCTTCAGCCCCATGAAACCCAAACCTGACCCTGGCTTCTCAAAAATCACCTGCTTAAGCTAGCTGTGGGGTCCCTGCAAAGTGGTAGGAATCTGATGTTCTGGAGATCCAATTAACTTGATCGGGTATATATTTCTTTTCATAACATTGCCTGAGCAAAATCAAGTTTTGTTCACATACTTTCCGCCCAACTAGACCATGATCTTTTCAGGGAAAATTACTATGTCTTATTCATTCATATATCCCCAATGCACATAGCTGATGCTCAAAAATATTTACTGAATGAATAGACCAATGTGCCAGTCAAAGCAAAAGTGGCTTCAAAGTAAACTATTGACAGTCATGTATTCATTCAGTATACATTTACTGAGCACCCAGCTCTTATGCTAACTAACTAGGGATAAAAAAATAAAAGGCAACACGTGCCCTCAAGGAGCTCACATCTCAAGGGGGAGACAAGATCTATGATGGAGGGAGAGTGGAATAGAAAGAAGAGGGCAGACTCAGAGACAGTGAGGACATAAAACCAATAGGACTGGATACCTGTTTCTCACTTAGATGGAATGAATGGATGGTAAGGAAATTAGGAGAAGAGCTTGATAAAGGGAGAGACATAAGAAATTCTAGTCTAAGGGGAAAAGCCATTCGAGAGAAAGGAGATAGTTGACATAGTGAAAACCCTCAAGGCCCCCCCCCCACAAAGTGAGACCCAAAGACAGGGTAGGTAATAAGTAAAGTATTCCTCCAATAATGGTAAGTCCTCTGCATATTAAAGCAGCCTAGACCATTTTTAGCAACTCTGAGAACTTAATGTCTACTTTGATATATCTTCTGCCCACTGATCCTAGTTCCATTTATGAAAGCCACAGAGAATAGGTTAAATTCTTCTTCTATGTGATGGCCCTTTAAATGCATGCTCTCCTTTCCTTTTAACTGAAGTTCATATAAGATTTTCATACATTTCACCATTTTTCCCCATCCTCATGCCTCTAGATTGACTAATTGGAAAATGGAAACTCTAAGAGAATATGAAAGATAAGGAATCTGAAAATTATGGTTGGCAGTGCTAGGAGGTATGGTAATAGAAGAGGAAATATTACTCACCTACATGTTAAGCACTAGGTTAGGACCTTTTTATACAAACTAAAATGCCACAGGGATCTGAAGCTAATTCCATGACACCTTATTCTCCTCCTCCAGTTCATTACCATTTACTTTCTTATAAGCATTCTCCTTTATTAGGTCAGTTATCATGTCCTTAAAATATATTCATTCTGTTTTCTTTTCCTATTCTTTTGTACGAAACTACTTATGAAAATAATGTGTTGGGCAGTGAGATAAGTATCTCACAGTCTTTTAGAAATAAGATATACTTAAATGTGAGGCCACAAGCAACGATGAGCCAGCCCTATCTTTGGACATCTTAAGTCATCCAAACATTTCCTTTGTGGCAAGTTGTAAAGAAAAAAGAGTGAGTGTTTTTACTGTACCATATGCTGCAGTTATTTTTATACATCGAAGGTAAAGGAGTAGAGAGGTATAAATTCATTTTTAAATTTACATACATAGTATAATTAGCTTATAAAATAAGGAAAGACATTGCTCAATCAAGAAAGAAACAATTTCTTCTAGACATCAGAATCTATTTGGAAATTGTCTCTTCCAATTGGACTTTCATCTGACTCTCAACATTTCAAGTCAGATATCTCTTAAATAATATACTCCTTTTCATAGGTTGAATAGCTTCAAATGAGGCTCAATTTACTCCTTGTCTCTGTAAAGTCATTCACTTTACAATTCACCTTTCTTATCATCTTGTCACACTTTACGCTGACAATTTATACATGCAACCCAACATTTCAGAATCAAAGACTACAGTGTCCAAACCAGCACCATCTTCTTCTCTTTAGGGTCTTGTTCTACATGTATAGGCCTTGAGACAAGGCTTAAAAAATATACTTCATCCATTATCAACATTCTAGGATCTTTTTTTTTCCCTATAAGGAGTTTTAGCAGCACCGTGTTCCACAACTCTCTCTTTCCCTTTGAAGCAAAACCCAGCATAAACTGGACAAACCCCCAAAATAGGCTCTCCATTTCCTGCAGCCCCTGTAGCCTCTAGCAGTCTAGTCTATCCCTGGGCAATGCATTCAAATCTCCAACTAATTATGTAATCAAATCTGTTTAAAATTCCATCCCTTGAATTTGTGTTTGGCAAAGATGGGATCACCTGTTCGTTAAATGAAACGCTTCCCCTAAAAATGCACACCGTATATTTTGAGAACATAGTGGGACCTTGAACTTGTTTCAACGAGGATATTTTACTCCCACTCCCATTCTACCACACTTTCAACATATTATCCCTCTTGAGTTTCATATTTATATTATCAAACAAACAACATATCAGTTAATATCTAGCATTTTGCATCTAGTACATTCTCACCACTTCCAGTTGGCTTGTGGCTCATTTCATTGTACACTTACTTCTCCACACTACTAGACAAGTTTTGTTTTTATAGTATTAAAAACAAAACAAAACAAAACAGGGCTGCTGTCAAACATTATATAAGGAAATGGTTTCCTTGACAACCATAACCACAAGCAAGTTGTTTGAACCTCTTCCTCATTGCACGGTTTGTTTAGTTACTAAAATATTTCAGAACATTTTGATGCAGAGTCAGGTACTAAATACCTGAATGTTTAGAACCAGCTGGAAGCAGAGTAGGTGATAAACTATCCAAACAGTTGTAAAGTATTTAACGCTAACCGTTTTCAAGTATTAGAGTTCAGCCTCGTGACACAGTCTCTAAAAGGACAACTGTTGAAAGCTTGATATTTAAGATCCAGAATAAATGGATCTACCCCAAAGACATAATTAAAAAAAAAAAAATAGTAGCTAGAAATGCCAAAGAAGTGAAAGACATTGTTTGATATGGAAAATGACATTTTGGCTGTATTAATTGCCAAATGTAAATTCTGTAACAGAAAAGAGGTCAGCTTCAAGGTTATCAGTAGAACTCCAGAAATTTGGTCAACAGTGCTCTTAAGAGTATGTCTCTTAACAAATTTAGACACAAAATAGGGAGTATCACTAAAAGAGTTACTGAAAAATTGCAATGTAAAGAAAATGTCGCATAGCTCATAAGATTAAAAAAAATCTCTATCTCTGGAAAACTCCCAAACTAAAAATATTTTCCCATATATCAGTTTTTCACCAATAAAATGGAAATATACAGCTTGCAAGGATTATAAAAAACATTAGAAAAATCGATAGGCGATTACATAGAATGTGATTAGCATCCCGACATAACACTACGAACAAGAGCATATAACTCCTATACTGTCCAATTCTCCTTCTGAAACCTGTCAAAGACAGAATATAATAACACAGTTTACTTCACTCCCAAACCATTCTGAATTTGGGGATGTCTTCAGACTATCTAGAATCAGAGTAACTGGACTGAAATAAATTATATAAACAGTTATGTTTGTGTTCATACGTGTTTAGTAAGAAAAAACTGTGTGAAAATATGGGTCAAAATTTAACTAAGGAGGACTTCCCTGGTGGCGCAGTGGTTAAGAATCCACCTGCCAATGCAGGGGACACAGGTTCAAGCCCTGGGCCGGGAAGATCCCACATGCCGCGGAGCAACTAATCCCGTGCACCACAGCTACTGAAGCCCGCACGCCTAGAGCCCGTGCTCCGCAACAAGAGAAGCCACTGCAATGAGAAGCCCGCGCACTGCAACGAAGAGTAACCCCTGCTCGCCACAGCTAGAGAAAGCCCGCGTGCAGCAGCAAAGAGCCAATGCAGCCAAAAATAAAATAAATAAATAAAAATTTAACTAAGGAAAGTAGTGGAAACTCTTTGAGAAATTGGAGCTGTGGGTCCCCTGACAGGCTGAGAAGCAGGTGGAGAAGACAAATAGAATTTTACTTTCAAGCTCTGAGAGAGTCTTTGAATTTAGATATGAATTAAGGAGCAGGGGTTGGGGAGGCAGGAAGGAAGAATGGATGGAGGGAAGGAGACAGGGAGGGAGATAAGAAAGGAGGGAGAAAAAAAAAGAAACGAAAAGAAAAGAAAGAGAGTTCTGGAAAGCAGAGATTCCAGGTACCATTCTAAGGCAGTTTTGAGAACAGTGTCAAAATGAAGCCAAAGAGATTTATCTGAGGCCTAGCCATAAAAGGACCTCAGTTCTCCATGACTGAGAGCTTAAACGTTTTTACATAATTACATTCTTAACATACTGCTCTACAGATATAGAATGTTAGAGCCCTTCCATTCAGCCATGTGTTGGAACAGAACCAGGATTGTAAGGAGAGCTTTGGCACTGTCACAACCCCTCCTTGGCCCCCTCCTTGGCCCATAAAAGGCCTCTGCTCAGGTGGCATCCATATTTGAATTCTCAACATTTGCCTGAGGAATTCTGTCTGATGGGTTCTAGACATAACTGGCCACAGAGGAGTGTGCATTCCAGGAGGTATTTGTCAGGCAGAATCTCATCAAACTCATTGCTTTCAGTACCTCAAATGCTTGCTCGGGAAACATCATTATGGAGCCTTACCTGAAGGATAGAAAATCCAGACATTCCTCTGCACACTCTAAAATCTATCTTTGGAGTGATCCAAGCCAGTAGAGATCTTCATATCTAGATGGTCTCATTTAGTTCTTTCCCTCTTTTGATGAATTTTATTTATTTTAGTTTTAAAATGTATATATATCTGTAGTTCACTTTGTTCTGTAAAAAAATTTAAGATAGGAATTTTGTTAAATTGAACTGTGGGATGACACCATTAGCCTTTATTTGAGGAACATTATGGGAAACAGGTCTATGAAACTCCTATCAAGATACTATTGAGAATGTTATTCATTATATTTCAAAGTGTGCTCCCTAAGAAGACCCCCTGGAAAAAAGTGCCCTCTTGCTTTGGTACAAAGAAGTGTTGTACTTCTTTTCTTATGGACATTGACTCATATAATAGACCGTATTTCTCTCTGGGCACAGAGACTTGTGGCCTTTGTTTGTCCATCATACAGAACCTCGCAGCATACATTTTTGTGGATTCACTCCTGGACTCATCATTCTTTCCCTCCTCCTATTTTCTCTGCATTCAAATATTCCCACTTTTAAAATTTTTGAATTAGTTAATATTCAAAAAAAGTACCACGGGTTAGGACAACACATCTCCTCCCCACAGATGGAGAGAGGCAAGCGCACTACATTGGGGTAGGACAGGAATCCTACCCATGCAGACCCAGAAAGGAGTCTGAGCCTCTCTTCTCCCCATTGAGAAAGAGTACAGTAAAATCACAGGCCACCATCATCAGCCAGACCATCTCATCCATGGGAGGGTAACTTTTAGGGAATGCATTTTGGAGTGTCATAAAGTACCACTCAGTTCTCCTGTACAATCATAAAATAAAATACTCAGCACTTTTTAAAAATGAAAATAAGAAACTAGAGTTCGTGATTAGGATGAAATATTTACTTTATCCCTTGGATAGGATGGAGACAGCCTACTGCCCTAAAGGACAGTGCTGGCTTCCTCTGCTGGCTTTGTAAGTGTCTGGACACGCCCATGCCTGCAGCAGAAGGAATCAGATGAGAAGACGCGATAGAAGCCAGCTCTTCTGTAATTCCTGGGGGGAGCAATCCTCATTAACCCCCTAGAATGGGTGTAGCTTGTTCTAATTTCTTTTGGCTCTACACAAGGACGCCCCTCACTCCCTAAAACTTTGACTTGGCTGTTAACTTCAGCCTCTCTACTTAACTCTGCTCTGGTCCTTTCCTTAACCCACTATTTTTGTTCACTATCCCCAGGGTTCTATACCTCACATTATACACCTGGCCTAGGTCACCGGGAGAACGCATCCATCCCCTATCCACAGTTACTCCCTTGAGCTAAAGTGAACGACATTTCCTGGTTTTAAAACTGAAAACCTCACATCCTTGGAAACCTCTCAGTCCCAGGCAAACAAGGATAGCTGGTCACTCCCAGTCTACACTGAGCACATAGGAAGTTGATGGCAGAAATGGAATCTTGTTTATTTTATTCCTTATCTAATATATGACTGGTAAAAAAGACAGCTCTGTGAGCAAAAATCACAGAACTAAGTTATCTAAGCATGTATGAGCAACATGGCAATAGCCATAAAACTTAAATCTCATTCTCCTCACCCTGCACGCTTCAGAAATGCCTCTGCTGCCTTTTACCACTGTATGCTTACGTAATATAATTTTTAAATTGGCCCAAGGAAAATGAGGTAAACAGTATATCTTCTATCTAAAAATAAACAATGAATTCTTGGACTTCCCTGGTGGCACAGTGGTTAAGAATCCGCCTGCCAATGAAGGGGACATGGGTTCGATCCCTGGTCCAGGAAGATCCCACATGTCGCGGAGCAACTAAGCCCGTGCGCCACAACTACTGAGTCTGCACACCCAGAGCCCGTGCTCCACAACAAGAGAAGGTACCGCAGTGAGAAGCCCCCGCTCGCCGCAACTAGAGAAAGCCCACACGCAGCAATGAGGACCCAATGCAGCCAAATATAAATAAATAAAATAACTTTATAAAAAATAAAAATAAAAAAAACAACGAATTCTAAATCCAAATAGAAATGATTTTCGGATAATTCAATTTTATCACATCTCCATCTTTCTCCTCTCCCTTTCGTGTAAATACAAGAGCTGCATATGAATCTATCTCAAAAGACAAAGGGAAAAAACAAAACTCTGTGCCCAGGGAAACCTGATTTTACAAACCAGGAAGTGATCAAATTTCCAAAACATAATTGCCCTAATCCCTGATCAACAGAAAGGGCACTCTAGAAGTACAAATAGTCAATATACACAATAGGACTCACACCTTGCAAATTAGTCACTGATCCTTTATGCATTTCTTAACTCACCCAGTCTCAGAAAATGTGCACATAAAGACTCTTGTTTACATTACGGTCTCAATTGTGAGTTTTTAAGCAACCAACAGGGCAACCTATCCACATATGTTCATTATGACCCTTTCTAACAAAGAATATTTCCTTAAACTGTTTCAGCAAAAAGAAGTTAATGCATAAGCATTTCAGAGTTCTGACTTTTTTAAGTTTGCATACTTGTTGATATATTGGAGAAAAGATATACTTAGTGTACATTGGAATTGAGAGTCGGATTAATTCCATCCAACATACATATAGTCCTACATCTAATTCTGCAGGTAATATAATCATTCTGTCATGTCTGATGGATGCCTGAATAGATTTTAGGATTTTGAAAGTATCAAGTTAAGCTTCTAGTTTATTCCTCTAAATCTCCAAGGCTTTAAATAAAAATGATCTCTTATATCTTCACTATAAGACTCGCGTATGAAACTCTCCAGCAGGAAAACATCCTTAAAACTAGATATATTTTATAATTGATTGTGTGTCCACATTACCTGAATATAGGACACCAATGCTGAAGGTGCTTTAAAATAACAATAGGAAAACTGGTTGCCAGTGGGGAAAGCCCCAGATATAGGAAGGTCAATTTACTGCAGACATTTGTGATAAAAGGGGAAATCTGGTCGTTTTTCTTAAAGGAAAACGAGTCAGACATGGCAAATCTGTTGGCACTAAAACCTAATACTATGCCTATTTTAAAAGAACAACACATTTTAAAAAATAGACTTTACTTTTTAGAGTAGTTTTAGGTTTTTAGAGGAAAAAGAGAGAGAGGTTTCCGTATACCCCTTCCCCCTACACATACACAACTGCCACCACCATCTAACAACAGAGCGATGCATATGTTACCATTGATGGACCTGAACTGACACATCATCATCCCCCAATGTCCATAGTTTACATACAGTTCACTCTTGGTGGTATACATTCTATGGGTTTGGACAAATGTATAATGATACGTACGCACAATTGTAGTATCATACGGAATAGTTTCACTGCTCTAAAATCCCCTGTGCTTTACCTATTCATCTCTCCCAACCCCTGGCAACCACTGATCCTTTTACTGTCTTCACAGTTTTGCCTTCCCCCAAAATGTCATATAGTTGGAATCATATAGTATGTAGCCTTTGCAGATTGGCTTCTTTCACTTTGAAATATGCATTTAAGATTCCTCCATGTCTTTTCATGGCTTGATAGCTCATTTCTTTAGAACCACACTTTTTTTTTTTTAAATTGAGCTTTCTTCCTTAACTTAGAACTGTGATATCCATGGTTAGAGGTAGAGTTTGTGTTTTACAAATTGGTAAACATAACATATTGGAGTAGGTAAGCTCTGGATTTAGAGACAGTAGTCATGGGTTCAAGTTCCAGCTCTGCAATTTACTAGAATGAGACCTTGGAGAAGTCACTTAACCACTGAGGTGAGTGAAGATTGAACATAAATAGGCTTAATTATCCATGAGGAAACTTGGCTTAAGATTGTGCCTGAAAGGCGTGTCCTTGAAATGGTGGTGACACACTGATCTAGTCAAATCTTCTATTTTGCTAAGTGAAACAGTGAAATGAACACACATAAGAAATAGGGAGTTACTAAGTTTGAGGGAATAAAAAGAAGATAGATCATGAAACTGCTCTGGAATTCTAAAATAAATTCAAGTTATACCCATACAGTGGAAAAAAATATAGCCAATAAAAATCACGATTTAGGGTATGGAAGATTTTACTAGTAAGGGATCACTCTCATAAGTAATTATGGGGGAAAAGAGATATAAAGATGCATATACAGAATTATACTAGACCTGTTGCCCATACATAGGATCATAAATGAAGGTGGCTAAGGAAATATACCAAAATGCTTATCAGCGCTTATCTCTGGGTAATAATTATAATTGTACCACCCAGGGTTTCAGCAGAAAAGAGATGAAACTCTTTAAGTAATTTAAGGAAAGTTTATTAAGGGACTCTTTGCAAGATATGGATGCAGAACGGTACAGGTTCCCAGAGTAGACCCCATTACCAGCCTACACTGGTACAGGCTGGGATAGGAAGTGGTTTCCTGAACATGTAGAGAGAGAATTCTATTAAGGGGGCTGCTTGGTAGGAGCTGTGCCCTTCAATCAAGGCCCACAGCCAGCTGGCAGCAACCCCACCGGGAGGAAATAAATAACCCAACCTCACTCACACTGGCAAAACCCAAGGGGAAGTCAGAAGGCAAGGGGGGGCCATTGGATGCAGGTGAGCCACCCAGGCACTCCGCAGCATGGAGAAGGATAGATCTAGAGAAACAAACAGGGTGGTTTAATTTTCCTTTTTTTTCTTATCTGAATTTTCTATATTTTCTCCAAGGAGTATGTAAAACATGTATTCCATAGCTTTACGTTTCTTTTTCTCCTGTGGCATTTCAAGTTTGTCATTCTTTGCAGACGTGTGGGTCAAAAAAAAGATTGAAAATAAACAGGAGGGAAAATGAGAAATTATGGAAAGGCTAACCTGTGGAGTGATGCAGGGGATATAAAGGACACACTTGGTGGCTAAAGAAAATAGGCGTCTGAGGGTCACTGCCCCAGCTCCACACTGTATGCTCATTAACGACTAATAGTAATAGAAATAATAGTAATTTTTTTGCATTTCATTTATTTTTTTAATGTTATTGAAATAATAGTAATTTTAAGGGAAATTTTAAGGGACTTTCCTGCATCTGCTTTGACATACACAGTCAGCCCTGAATGGAAACATCATTTCAGAGCTGCCAAGGGCCTTTCCAGCATCCAGAAACCACTTTGTCTTCTCTTGTCTCTCATCTAAACGCATCTGCTTTCAAACCCAAAATTGTAATGTTTGCAAGTGTACCAGATCAAATACAATCCAAACCTAGCAGATCTTACAGATGCGACCAGTTTCAGTACAAGCAGGGGTCAAGCCGAGCAAATTACAGTCACTGGCTAATTGCACGCAGGTGAAATTGGGAATAAGATGTGTGGTCTCCACCTCCTCAGAGCTCAGTTCTGTAAGGCTAACACTCTGTTCTTCAAAAGTCCTCGCTATGGGGCTTCCCTGGTGGCGCAGTGGTTGAGAATCTGCCTGCCAATGCAGGGGACACGGGTTCGAGCCCTGGTCTGGGAAGATCCCACATGCCGCGGAGCAACTGGGCCCATGAGCCACAACTACTGAGCCTGCACGTCTGGAGCCTGTGCTCCGCAACAAGAGAGGCCGCGATGGTGAGAGGTCTGCGCACAGCGATGAAGGGTGGCCCCCGCTCGCCACAACTAGAGAAAGCCCTCGCACAGAAACGAAGACCCAACGCAGCTAAAAAAAAAAAAAAAAAAAAAAAGTCTTCACGATGCATCTAGGACGCCTATGCCCATCCAGTAGCAGTAGAGGGAAACAGTAGATCTAGGAGAGCCTGGCCCTCTGCAAGGACTCCCCAGTGGAGGCACGGCTCCGAATGGCTTCATCTGTGTCAGGCAGGCAGGGTCCCCTGAGTTCATTTCTCCCATCACAGTCTGGTCTGCGGCTGCTCCCTTAGCAACCCTGCGGCTGCTGCCAGCAGTCATGGGAACAGGAATTATGACCTTCACCTCAAACTGCAACCCTGAAAACAAAAGCCACAGCACCACCAGCCTCAGCAACATCTAATTTATGGCTGAGTTGCCTGCCTGTATATTTCAGACCCCAGGCAGCCCCTGAGTGAGGTAGGCAGAGGGCTACTCCACTAAAGGGGCAGTGGGAGAGCCAGAAGTCCCGAAGCAGACGTCCAAACCTAATCAAGAAGAAATCTAAGGGCAGAGAGAATCAATGCTGGTCTTTGGCAGGTCTGTGGCTCTTTAATTTAACAGACCCTTGACTTGACATTACAGTCAATGCAAGAGAGGTGAGGGTGGTTCTCAACAAGCAAAAGCCTGTTTCAATTGTAAAATCTCAAATAAGTGGTGGCAACTATTAGCATGGATTATTAGCTGGTAGGTACCTCTGGAGATTTCAAGCCACTAGGATTTTCTAGAAATAGTTGATTTAAGACAAGTTGGGGAAGCACATTGTGTGAGAGTTTCTCTAGTGTAACTTAACTTTCCTATTAAGGAAAACAACTTTAGTAATTTGCATTGAACCATTTATATGCAATCAAGAGTTAGTCTTCCTTTCAATGGCATATAAAAATAGATAGCATAAATGTTAGAGCTGGAAGAGACTAGACAGCACTGTTTTTAATTTGTTAAGCAAAGGAACCCTTTTTAAAAAGATAAATCTTTCATGCAACCTCAATATACCTAGAACAGATGAGAGAAATATTTTATTGACATAAATTTATAAGATCCCATTTCTCTCCAACGCTATAAATTTAGTCACTAAGAGCAAGGAAGTTTTCTGGGTGAACGTGATCTGGATTTAGATGTGACTTGCAGACATATCAGTTCTAGAATCTAATTTTTTTTTTCATATTTTCTTTGCAACTACTTTTGGGAGTGATGACAGTGGCTCCCACAGATAAATTGCTGCTGATGGTGAGGATGTTTTGTAACAGCTTTTTTTTCTTTTTTTTTTTTTGGCAACTTTAGGGCATTCTATCATTAAACAGAGCAAATGAAGTTTCCTCCCAAAGTCTTCACTAAAACAAGTTAACACTGGCAATGTTTTCAGAAGCTGTGGTCTCCAAAGAGTTAAAAGATTTTTAAAAAATGATTGTGGTGTGTTCTTAGCAAAAGTCATCTCTTTTTCCTTCTCTTCCTGGGTATACAGCTCAACCACGTTTGCCAGCCTTCTTTGGTGCCATTTGTGTGAGATCTACCTAGTGAAATGTGAACAGAGCTGATCCGCGCCACTCCCAGACCCTGCAAACTCGCCACAGGCAACCCTCCAACCCTTTCCTCAGCAGCCTGCTGGCTAGAAAGGGCTCTGAGGATCCAGAGAAGAGGATGAGGCCCCAAAGTGGGAGGAGGCTGGGCTCCTTAAGGACCATGTAGAAGGCCACTTGCAGACCAGGAACACACTTTGCTAGACTTGGAATAGCAAGTAATAAACTTTAACTGTGTTTTAGGCAAGTAAGGTTTGGAACGTTGTTATGGCAGCTAGCGTTATTTACTCTTACTAATATAATGGTTTAGGTAAATATGGAAATAATATTTGAATCAAATGTTCACAGGACCCCTGAAGCACCCATCCAGAAGCCATGACTGGAGAACTAGAACTTTGATCCAAATTTCTACAGAGAGGTATGTCTTCCTTGGTACAGGACAAAAAGAACCAAAGCCACCAAAGCATCAGGAGGGCTTTTAGTAACTGGTGAGAATACTAATATAATCAAAATAACATCCATTTTTATGCAGTACTGTGAGAGACTTAAGGCTCTGTTCCCTCCCACCGTGAACCGTTATAATCCTGGCACACCTACCCTCCATAAATCTCAGAAGACTCACCTGCTATACCTGACATACTTGAAGGTATAAGATAGATCAGGACTTCCTTCTTCTAAAAAATTCCTATAACAGAGGGACACCTTCTCTGCCGTTTCACTCCTAGTGAATTAGCCACGATAAGAGGGGAAGCTGGGGATAGCAAAAAGACCAGCCAACACAGAGAAGGTCCAAATTCAAATCCCACGCCCACTTCTTTTTCCTTAACCATTTTATTGAGGTATGATTGACACACAAAAAGCCGTACAGGGGCTTCCCTGGTGGCGCAGTGGTTGAGAATCTGCCTGCTAATGCAGGGGACACGGGTTCGAGCCCTGGTCTGGGAAGATCCCACATGCCGCGGAGCAACCAAGCCCGTGAGCCACAATTACTGAGCCTGCGCATCTGGAGCCTGTGCTCCGCAACAAGAGAGGCCGCGACAGTGAGAGGCCCGCGCACCACGATGAAGAGTGGCCCCCGCTCGCCACAACTAGAGAAAGCCCTCGCACAGAAACAAAGACCCAACACAGCCATTAAAAAAAAAAAAAAAAAAAAAGCTGTACATATTTAATGTATACAAGTTGGTGAGTGTAGAGATAAATACAAAACCATGAAACCATCAGTACAATCTATGCCAGAAACCTATCCATCACCTCCAAAAGTTTCCTCCCAACATCTTATTTGTTATGTTTTATATGTGTGGATAAGAACAATTAATACAAAATCGACCCTCTTAGCAAATTTTTATGTGTACAATACAGTATTGTTAACTATAGACACTGCTGTACAGTAGATCTCTAGGACTTATTCATCTTGCATAACTGAAACTTTGTACCCAAAGCCCCTCAGAGAGCAGGGAAGAGAGGAGTTCACTCTAATCTTTGTTTCTGAAATAACTTTAGCTGAGAAAAAAATTAGAACAACTCCCATATTTCCCATTTCCCAAGCCTCAGTGATAGGAAAGGATAGGAATCTAGATGTTTAATTTTACTTAGTGCTGTTTTTTCTCCTATAAAATCAGAAAAAGCCTTTATCAAGAATTGCACAAAAGTAGCAGGATACAAGAAATCTGTTGCATTTCTTTATACTAACAATGAAATATCAGAAAGGGAAAGTAAAAAAAAAAATCCCTTTTAAAATCACATCAAAAAAAGAAAATACTTAGGAAGAAACCTGACCAAGGAGGTGAAAGGCTTATAAACTGAGACCTACAAAACATTGATAAAGGAAAATGAAGATGATTTAAAGAAATGGAAAGATATCCCATGCTCTGGGATTAGAAGAATTAATATAGTTAAAATGGCCATATTATCCAAAGCAATCTACAGATTTAATGCAATCCCTATCAATTTACCCATGACACTTTTCACAGAACTAGAACACCTAGTCCAAAAATTTATATGGAACCATGAAAGATGCAGAATTGTCAAAGCAGTCCTAAGGAAAAAGAACAAAGCTGGAGGCATAACCCTCCCAGACCTCAGACAATACTGAAAAGCCACAGTAATGAAAACAGCTTGACACAAAAACAGACATATGGATCAATGAACAGAATATAGAGCCCAGAAATAAACCACTCACCTACAGTCAATTAATCTTCAACAAAGAAGGCAAGACTAAATCGATGAAGTTAGAACACTCCCTCATACCAGACACAAAAATAAACTCAAAATGGCTTAAAGACTTAAATATAATACATGACACCATAAAACTCCTAGATGAGAACATAGGCAAAAGATTCTCTGACGTAAATCATAACAATGTTTTCTTAGGTCAGTCTCCCAAGGTAATACAAATAAAAGCAAAAATAAACAAATGGGACCTAATCAAACTTATAAGCTTTTGCACAGCAAAGGAAACCATAAACAAAATGAAAAGACAACCTACAGACTGGGAGAAAATATTTGCAAATGATGTGACCGACAGGGCTTAATTACCAAAATATACAAACAGCTGATACAACTCAATAATAAAAAACAAACAACCCATTCAGAAAATGGGAAGAAGACTTAAATAGACATTTATTCAAAGAAGACATACAGATAGCCAATAGGCACATGAAAAGATGCCTGACATCACTAATTATTAGAGAAATGCAAATCAAAACTACAATGAGGTATTACCTCACTCTTGTCAAAATGGCCATCATTAAAAAGTCTACAGATAAATGCTGGAGAGGGTGTGGAGAAAAGGGAACCCATCTACACTGTTGGTGGGAATGTAATGTAGGCTGGTGCAACCAATATGGAAAACAGTATGGGGGTTCCTCAAACTAAAAACAGAGCTATCATATGATCCAGCAATCCCACTTCTGGGCATATATCCAGAGAAAACTATAAGTCGAAAATATACATGCATCCAGTGCTCATAGCAGCACTATTTACAGTAACACATGGGAGCAACCTAAATGTCCATCGACAGATGAATGGATAAAGAAGATATGATATATTTACACAATGGAATAGTAGTCAGCCATAAAAAATAGTGAAATAATGCCATTTGCAGCAACATGGATGGACCTAGAGATTATCATACTAGGTGAAGTAGACAGAAAGAGAAAGACAAATACCATATGATATCACTTATATGTGGAATCTAAAATATGATACAAATAAACTTATTTACAAAACAGAAACAGAATTACAGACATAGAAAACAAACTTATGGTTACCAAAGGGGAAAAGGGGTGGGGGAGGGATAAATTAGGAGTTTGGGATTAGCAGATACTAATTATGATATATGAAATAGATAAAAAACAAGGTCCTACAGTATAGCACAGGGAACTATATTCAATATCCTATAATAAACCATAATGGAAAAGAATATGAAAAAGAATATATATATATATAAAACTGAATCACTTTCCTGTACACCAGAAATTAACATATTGTAAATCAATTATACTTCAATAAAAAAAAAAAGTATTGCACAGATACACCAATGGCCATCTCAGCAAGAGCATCTTCCAACTCAAGGCTCTTCCACAGACATTTCTCAGAATCATCCTCTGTTATCCCACCACAGGTTCTGCCTTGAAAAATTTTTTTGGTTCAAACATAAATACACTGTGAATGCACCTTCCTCCTCTGAATCCTCTCCCCATGTAAGGTTTATTTCCAAAAGGTGGTTTCAGAGGAAAGGAAAGGGCAGAACAATGCAACCACACACACATGCGTTAACACGCCTCAACTATCCCCAACTCAAAAATAAAGCGCTGTTAATTGAGCTTGCTTCAGAACATCAAAATAGTTACTAAAAGGGAACAATTCTACAAATCAAGAGGGAGAAGAAATGCCTAGGAGAACAGATTCTGATGAGATTTGCTTCTGTGTGCACTGTCAAAAGCAACTTAACCAGACAAACATCAGCCTATAAATAATGGCAATCACTCCCAGGAAACCAGTGATTCTGTAGAGGAGTGGTTTTCTTTATTTGGCTATCATTATTTTCCAAGGGTCTTGTTATTATATATAAAAAGAAACCAGAAGCTAGAATTCATCAGGGACTGTTTATGGAAATAGCTACTCTGAACCCAGCCTTGAAGATAGGTCCACAGAGTCTGTCAACTCCCCCCAGTTAAAACGCTGCTTGCAGTACAAAAAAAAGTATGCAATTTTATGCCACAAAAAAATATGCTGTTGTGACAGAAAATACTAATTAGATGTCTGGGGGGAAAGAAGTTCTGTTTTGGAATCATGAAGGAATGTTAAATACTCAATGCGTGAATATACTATAAATACAGAAGGAGGTGAGAAGGTGAAACAAACACTAAATGCCACGAGAAAAAATAATTTGTAAATATTTCTTTTGCGATAAAGTTAATGCTTTAAAAAACAAAACAAAAAAAGTTGTTCCTTGATGGTATAAATAGCTAGAAATGCAAAACGAAGACATCCCCAGAGAAGAGACTTTAAATGCTAATTAAGGGAGTAATTTTCATATAATATGAAAATTAACATTGAGAAAAAAGAAGAGAAAGGACAAATGAAGTAAACAGGAAATTTTTTCTTTGAAATATTGATGAGAAAATCTTTTAATGTAGTTTCTATACAATATAAATTACATGTAAACTATTTCTGATAATTGATAAATTTTTGTTTATTTTTAGGAAACATAGTCCAACATTTACAGCCAATTTGCTTTTTGGAAAGTCCTACTGGAAGGAAGAGTTATACCGACCCAAAGCCTCAAAACCTGTTTTACCCCTTTTAACCTTGAATATAACACTTTACAGACTGAAAACACTCCATCACTAGAAAGCTTAATTAAAAGATTTCCAAACTGTTCCTGGAAATCTAGGGAACCATGATTTCAAGTTAATATCTTCATAAATTTGGTGTTAAACTGTTACCAAAAAAAGTATGTATCGTATTTCAACTTCCCCTAAATACAGAGATGCAAAATAAAATTAAATCCATGATTCCTCACAGCCCTCTGAGATTATATTCACATCCCAGATTCACAGTAAACTATGGCACACAGGGTAACCATCCCCCAAAATGACAGACTCCAAGCTGACATACACAAAGCTCTAAAAGAAACTTTACTTGAAAAGCAGGTGTTTCCAGGATCCCAACACCAGGTCATTCAATTTAAGGCCTAAGGAAATTGAACTTTGGTCAGCAGGTTTTTGTATACTTGTCTTATTGTCCACCAATCAATCATGGGTGGCACGTCATTCAACAAATATTTATTGAGCACTTACTACATGTAAAGTACTCTTTTAGGCACTGAGGTTAGGGCGATGAACAGGGTCCACATACCTTCTTTCCCAGAATTTACAACCTAAACTAGAGGTAGATCTCGAGAGAGGAGAAGGAAATGTTTCCTAACTGGAGACACTATTGGCACTTGAGGCCAGACAATTATTTGTGTTGTGAGATTATCCTTTAGTGGTAAGGAGCATATTATCACTAAAAGCCAAGATCAGCTCCTAATCAATGGTGATAACCAAAAACATCTCTCCACATTTCCAAATCTCTTTGGGGGTAGGAGATGTCTTCAAAAGCGCTTGGATGAAGAAAAGAAGCTTTCTGTGCAAGATATGAACTCCCCCATCTGGGAAGGTGTCCCAAATTCAAGACAACCTAGGAATTCAGAAGCAGTCTTAATAGAGGTGGACCCTAAAAGAAAGGAAGGGTCTTAATGACAACGTTATTGAGCATTTCCTAGCATTCCTTATTCATTCTGCCTTTGTGCTCCATCTCAGGAATTGAGAGAAAGGGCAAAAAGATCAACCTCCAGGCTAGGAACTCCTGAAAAACAGTAAGATAGTAGATTACTGTAAATTCTGTTTGGGATTTGTATTTGCTTTTTTTGCTACATCTGTATATTTGTAGCGATTCTTACATGCTCTGTGGCAAAAGAGTGATGCTTTGCAATTGAAGAGAAAGTTTTGGGATCTAGACCGCTAAAATATCATATTGTAAGTCACTTTGATTCATTTAATTCATTTTTAAATTTAATTAATTTATTTTATTTATTTATTTTTGGCTGTGTTGTGTCTTCATTGCTGCGCACGCACTTTCTCTAGTTGCAGCGAGCGGGGGCTACTGTTCGTTGCGGTGCGCAGGCTTCTCATTGCGGTGGCTTCTCCTGTTGCAGAGCACGGGCTCTAGGTGCGCGGGCTTCAGTAGTTGTGGCTTACGGGCTCTAGAGCACAGGCTTAGTAGTTGTGGCACACAGGCTTAGTTGCTCTGCGGTATGTGGGATCTTCCCGGGCCAGGGCTCGAACCTGTGTCCCCTGCATTGGCAGGAAGATTCTTAACCACTCTGCCACCAGGGAAGCCCAGATTCATTTAATTCTTAAAAGCTAACTATTTGTTATAAACACTGCTGAATTAGAAGTTTTATCTTAGTGTCCTTTCCTCAATTTTTTCAGAGTTGGTAAGTTAAAGTTTGCTCTTTGGATAAATGACCTTCAAATATAATATCCTGAAATTCGGACTCTCAGGCATGTATTCATTTTGAATATTTGTGAATAATTTATTTGTTAATGAAAGGAGACATAGGTAAATTTTTTCTTAAATGCATTCTTCTAATGAATAACAAGGGCTATTTATATTTAGGAAGTTCATTTGGTTTTGCCTTGTTTTTGATGGTTTGTTTTGCTAAGAAAAACATCTAGAGTATTGTGATGGTTTTAAAATATGTCCACAAATTCTCTGATACTCCTCTCTTTAAGAAGTAAAGCTTAATTTCCATCCCCTTGAGTGTGGACTGGAGTTAATGACTCACAGCTAGTGCACAGCATATAGCAAAAGTGACAGTGTATATTTTCAACTAGATCATAAAAGATGTTGTGGCTTCCTCCTTTTTCTTTGCCTTGGGTCACTCATTCTGGGAGAAGCCAGATGACGTGTCATGAGGATACTCAAGCAGTTCTATGGAGAGGTCTACTTGGTGAGGAACTCCTGTCAACAGTCGTGGAAGCAAGCCGTCCTGGAAGAAGATCCTCCAGTCCCAGTCATGCCTTCAGATGATTGCAGCTCCTGCTGACATCTTGAGTCAAACCTCATGAGACACCCTGAGCCAGAACCATCTAGCTAAGTCACTCTCCAATTCAGACCCACAGGTACTATGGGTTAAAATGTTTGTTGTTTTAAGCTGCTAGATGTGGGGGCAATTTGTTTCTCAGCAATAGATAAGTAATTCAAGTTTGTACTTTGATCAACAGGTCTAAATAAAAACTTAAAGTTCCAAGGTTATTTTTAACTCTCCACATCACAAACAAGTGTAACTCAGATGTCAGCATCAGCATCTGTCTTTCAGATGTCTAGATCTAATTGACTCTGCTCAGAGCCCAGTCAGTTCCACAGCTGTGAACTCTGAACTCCACTCTGTGGTATCAACCTGGACACAAAGTACTGACCTTTGCCTTCCAGACCTCTTTTTCCACCTAACCAGAGATTACCAAGACATTCTTTCCAAGTAAATACAGTGTTCTGTATTTATCTGGAAAGGAATTGAGGTAAGTACAAATTTCTCCATCTCATCATTCAATATTTTATTGGATTTTAATGCACGAACCTATAATCTCTGAGTCAGACTAACATCAACATATCCTTAAGTACCAGACCCATTTAGTGGAACAACACCCTCATGCCACAAATTTTTAATGTTTGTGATAGACAGCTTCTAAAATGGCTCCTAATGATCCCCACTTCCTGGTATTCATGTCCTGATATAATTCCCTCCCCTGAGTGTGGGCTGGACCTAGTGACGTGCTTCTAACAAACAAAATGTGACAAAAGTGATAGGATGTCACTTCTGAGATGAAGTTTCAAAAGGACTCCGGCTTCTATCTTGCACACCCTCTCTTGTTCTCTTACTCGCTCAGCTGATGAAAGCCAGCTACCATACTGTGAGTTGCCCTATGGAAAGGCACGTGTGGCAACGGACAGAGGGAGACCTCCAGCTAACAGCCAGTCAGCAACAGAGGCCTTCAGTCCAGCAGCTCACAAAGAACTAAATCCTGCCAGCAACCACGTGGGTGAGCTTGAAAGCAGATCCTCCCCTTGTCAAGCCTCAAGATGACTGCAGTTCCTGTCAGCACCTTGGCTGCAGCCTAGACCCCCACAATGTAAGGATAATAAGTGGTTGTTGTTTATGGTGCTAAATTTGGGGCTAATTTATTATGCAGCAATAGATAACTAATATAATATGGAAAAAGAATTACTTTTAAAACATACATTATGAAGTGCATGACAGTTATGTGTTTCCAGAGCATACCTAGCACAAAGCGCTAAATACTTATTGAACACGACTTAGTAACACCAAAGCCTAGATTACTGGATGCAAATTTATCCAGGTGTAACATGTGATTTTTCCCCTGTGGTAATTTTCCCCAGATTCGTCTCTGTTGTCCTCAAGAAATTGGAATGAGAATATAAACATGGTTACAGGGTCTTAAAATGTTTTTCTGAAAAATCAGTTAGTGGTGAGTGGCCAAGATGGTGGAATAGAAAGACCCTGAGATCACCTCCTCCCATAGATACACCAAAATTACAACTATTGATGAGAAAGATGAGAAGACTAGTAGAAAAGATCTCTTACAACTAAAGATATAAGAAGGAACCACAGTAAGACAAGTGTAAGGGTGGAGAGGAGGTATAGTCAAGACACATAACCCCAGGTGGGCAACCAACATGTGGGAGGATAATTACAACTGCAGAGGTTCTCCACAAGAAGTGAGAGGTCTGAGCCCCGCATCGGGCTCCCCAGCCAAGAGAGCCTGCATGGGGAAGATGAGCTCCTCAGATTGTTTGGCTCTGTTTGGCCAGCAGGGCTTACTTTTGGGAAAGCCAGAAGGATTTGGGAAATAGAGACTCCACTCTTAAAAGGTGCACACAAAATCACACACTCCAGGACCCAGGACGGAAGCAGTAATTTGAAAGGAGTCTGGGTCAGAATGATCTGCTGATCTTGGAGAGCCTCTCAGAGAGGAAGGAGGCACCTGGCACTCACCCTGGGAACGTAGACACTGGTGGTAGCCATTTTGGGGGAGTTGGTTTTACCATGAGGACACTGGTGCTGGCAAGCACAATTTTGGAATCCTCCCTCTAGCCTATTAGCACTGAACCCAGTCCTATCCACCAGCCTATTGGCACCAGGAGTTGTATGCCTCAGGCCAAGCAACTAGCCAGTCAGGGGCACAGCCCCACACACCAGCAGGCTAGCTGCCTTAGACTGCCTGAGCCCACTGCCACCCTGAGACACAACCCTGTTCCCCAGAGGGCCCAGGATCTGGCCCTGCACACCAGTGCACTGGCACTAGCTTTGGGGATCCCAGAGCCCTGCACCCAGAAACCATAAGACCCAGCTTAGCCCCCAGTGGGTTAGCACTACCCCAAGAGCAGCCTCAGCCACCAGTGGGTGGGCATCAGCATCAGAATCCCCTGGGCCTTGTAGCCTGTCATGTTAGGACTCAGCCCACCCACCAGTAAGCCAACACCAGCTCTGGAACACCTTGAGCTCCTCAGTCAGCTGCCCTGGGATTTGGTCCCAATCACCAGTGGGCAGACACCCTGGACCACACAGCCAGCCATGTCAGGAACTGGCCCCACTCACATGTAAGGTGACACTAGATCCAGGAATCCCAGTCCTGAAACCACCTACCCTGGAAGCTGGCTCCACCCACCAGTGAGCCAGCACTATCCTTGGGGCCCCCAGAGCTCTGCAGCCAACAGCCTAGTGACCTGGCCCTACCCATTGGTGGCCAAAAGACTCTGCACAAGACAGAGCCTGGCAACCAACAAGACCGGGAGCCAGTCACACCTACCAGACCACCCACAGTACTCAGTCCATCACAAAAGAAGGACCCACACTGCCCACATAGGGGGCATCCCTAGAGCATGTAGCTCTGCTGGCCAGAAAGTAGTGCACTGCTGGGATGCATGGGATATCTCCTACAAAAGGCCATTTCTCCAAGGCTGGGAAACATAACCAACCTACCAAATACATAGAAATAAAAATAGCAAATTAGGTGAAATGAGGTAACAGGAGAATATATTCCAAACAAAGGAACAAGATAAAATCCCAGAACTAAGTGAAATGCAGATAAGTGATTTACCCAATAAAGAGTTCAAGGTAAATATGCTCAGAGAACTCAGGAGAAGATTGAAAGAACAGAGTGAGAAGTTAGAAGTTTTTAACAAAGAGTTAGAAAATATAAAGAAGTAACAAACAGAGATGAAGAACGCAATAACGGAAATAGAATATACACTAGAAGGAATCGACAGGAGATAAGACAATACAGAAGAATGGATCCATGAGCTGGAAGAGTCCTAAACAGGATCAACTGAAAGAGGACCACATCAAGACACACTGTAATTAAAATGGAAAAAAATAAAGATAAGGAGAGACTCTTTAAAGCAGAAAGGGAAAAGCAACAAGTTACATACAAGGAACTCCTATAAAGCTATTAGCTGACGTTTCTGCAAAAACTTTGCAGGTCATAAGGGAGTGGTACTATATATTTAAAGAGATGAACGGGAAGAACCTACAACAAAGACTACCTGGCAAGTCTTTCATCCATACTTGATGGAAAGAACACAAATTTCACAGACAAGCAAAAGCTATTGATAAAAGAGTTCAGGATCACTAAATCAGCTCTACAAGAAATGTTAAATGGACTTCCTAAGCAAAAAAGGAAAGATCACAACTAGAAATATAAAAATTATGAAGGGAAAAACTCATTAGTAAAGGCAAATATACAGTAAAGGTAGTAAATCAACCACATATAAAGCTAGTAGAAAGGTTAAAAGACAAAAGTAGTAAAACTATATATAACCACAAGAAGTAGTTAAGGGATACACAAACAAAAAGATGTAAAATATGATGTTAAAAACAGGAAATGTGGGTTGGGAGGAATGCAGAGTTGTTAAAATGTGTTTGAACCTAAGAGATCAGTAACTTAAAATAACTATACACACACACACACACACACACACACACACACACACACATACATATATGACTCTACAAGAGACTCACATCAGATCTAAAGACACAAACAAACTGAAAGTGAGGGGATGGAAAAAGTTATTCCATGTAAATGGAAATGAAAAGAAAGCCAGGTTAGCAATACTTATACCAGACAAAATAGACTTTAAAACATAGATTGTAACAAAAGACAAAGAAGGACATTACATAATGATCAAAGGATCAATCCAAGAAGTAGTTACAACAATTGTAAATATATATGCACCCAACATAGAAGCACCTAAATACATAAAGCAAATATTAATAGACATAAAGGGGGAAATTGACAGTAACACAATAATAGTAGGGGACTTTAACAGCCCACTTAAATCAATGGATAGATCATCCAGACAGAAAATCAATAAGAAAACACTAACCTTAAATGACATATTAGACCAGATAAACTTAATATATATATATATATATATATAAAACATTCCTTCCAAAAGCAGCAGAATACACATTCTTTTCAAGTGCATATGGAACATTCTCTAAGATGGATCACATGCTAGGCCACAAAACAAGCCTCAGAAAACTTAAGAAAATTGAAATCATCTCAAGCATCATTTCCTTCCACAACACTATGAGACAAGAAATCGACTACGAGAAAAAAATTGCAAAAAACACAAACACAAGGAAGCTAAATGATATGCACTAAACAACCAATGGATCCCTGAAGAAATTAAAAAATACCTGTAGACAAATGAAAACAGAAACACAATGATCCAAAGTCTTTGGGATGGGGCAAAAGCAGTTCTAAGAGGGACATTTATACTGATACAAACCTACCTCAGGAAACAAGAAAAATCTCAAATAAACAACCTAACCTTACACCTAAAGGAACTAGAAAACAAGAACAAACAAAACTCAAAGTTAGTATAAGGAAAGAAATGATAAAGATCAGAGCAGAAATAAATAGAGATTAAGAAGACAATAGAAAAATTGTTAAATTAAGAGCTGGTTCTTTGAAAAGTTAAACAAAATTGATAAACTTTTAGCCAGACACATCTAGAAAAAAAGAAAGAGGGCTCAAATCAATAAAATTCGAAATGAAAAAGGAGAAGTTACAACCAACAGCACAGAAATACAAAGGATCATAAGAGATAAATATGTACAATTATATGCCAATCAAATGGACAATCTGAAGGAAATGGACAAGTTCCTAGAAATGTACAGTCTCCCAAGACTGAACCAGGAAGAAACAGAAAATATGAACAAATTACCAGTAGTGAAATTGAATCAGTAATTAAAAAAAAAAAAAGAACCTCTCAACAACCAAAGTCCAGGACCAGATGGCTTCACAGGTGAATTCTACCAAACATTTAGAGAAGAGTTAATGCCTATGCTTCTCAAACTATTCCAAAAAGTTCCACAGGAAGGTACACTTTCAAAGTCATTCTGGCAAGCTAGCATCATCCTCATAACAAAACTAGGCAAAGATACTGCAAAAAAAAAGAAAATTACAGGTCAATTTCACTATGAACATAGATGTAAAATCCCTCAACAGAATATTAGCAAGCCGACTCTTGATCATACATGATCAAGTGGAATTCATTCCAGGTATACAACAATGGTTCAATGTCTGCAAATCAATCAATGTGATATACCACATTAACAAATTACAGAATAAAAATCATATGATCATCTCAATGGATGCAGAAAAAGCTTTGACAAAATTCGCCATGCATTTATAATAAAAACTCTCCACAAGGTGGGTATAGAGAGAATATACTTCAACATAACAAAGGCGATATATGACAATCCCATGACTAACATCACACTGAAAGGTGAAAAGTTGAAACATTTCTTCTAAGATCAGAAACAAGACAAGGATGCCCACTCTTGCCATTTTTATTCAGTATAGTATTGGAAGTCCTAGCCATAGCAATCAGACAAGGAAAAGAAATAAAAGGAATCCAAATGGGAGAGGAAGGAGTAAAACTGTCACTATTTGCAGATGACATGATACTATACATAGAAAATCCTAAAGATGCCACCAAAAAAACCCCCACTAGAGCTCATTAATGGATTCTGTAAAGTTGCAGGATACAAAATTAACATACAGAAATCTTGCATTTCTATACATTAACAACAAATTATCAGAAAGAGAAATTAAGAAAACAATCCTATTTACCATCACATCGAAAAGAATAAAATACATAGAAATAAATCTAACTAAGGAGGTAAATATCTGTACTCAGAAAACTCTCAGACACTGATGAAAGAAATTGAAGATGACACAAAGAGATGGAAAGATATACCATGTTCATGGATTGGAAGAATTAATATTGTGAAAATGACCATACTACCCAAGGCAATCTACAAATTCAAAGCAATCCCTACCAAAATACTAACGGCATTTTTCACAAAACTAGAACAAATAATTCTAAAATGTGTATGGAACCACAAAAAAACATGAATAGCCAAAACAATCTTGAGAAAGAAGAACAAAAATGGAGGTATCACATTCCGTGATTTCAAACTATACTACAAAGGTACAGTATCAAAACAGCATGGTATTGGCACAAAAACAGATACATAGATCAACAGAACAGATTAGAGAGCCCAGAAATAAACCCAAACTTATATGGGCAATTAATCTATGAAAAAGGAGACAAGAATATACAATGGGAAAAAAACAGCCTCTTCACTAAATGGTGTTGGGAAAACCAGACAACTACATGCAGAAGAATCAAATGGACTGTTCTCTCACACCATGCACAAAAATACATTTAAGTCTTTAATCCATTTTGAATTTAAGACCTGAAACCATAAAACTGTTAGAAGAAAACATAGGCAGTAAGGTCTTTGACATCAGTCTTTTTTTTTTTTTTTTTTTTTAATAGCTACTTTATTTATTTATTTATTTATTTTTGGCTGTGTTGGGTCTTCGGTTCGTGCGAGGGCTTTCTCTAGTTGCGGCAAGTGGGGGCCACTCTCCATCGCAGTGTGGGGACCGCTCTTCATCGCGGTGCGCGGGCCTTTCACTATCGTGGCCCCTCCCGTTGCGGGGCACAGGCTCCAGACGCGCAGGCTCAGTAGTTGTGGCTCACGGGCCCAGCTGCTCCGTGGCATGTGGGATCTTCCCAGACCAGGGCTCGAACCCGTGTCCCCTGCATTAGCAGGCAGATTCTCAACCACTGCGCCACCAGGGAAGCCCGACATCAGTCTTAGTAATATTTTTTTGGATCTGTCTCTTCAGGCAAGGGAAACAAAGCAAAAATAAACAAATGGAACTACGTCAAACTAAAAGCTTTGCACAGCAAAGGAAACTCTCAAAGAAACAAAAAGGCTGTCTACTGAATGGGAGAAGATATTTGCAAACAATATGTTCAATAAGGGGTTAATATCCAAAATACAGAAAGAATTCATACAACTCAACATCAACAAAAAACAAAACAAAACAAAAAGAACAACAACAAAATACCAACCCAATTAAAAATGGGCAGAGGATATGAATAGACATTTTTTCAAGGAAAACATATAGCTGGCCAACAGGCATATGAAAAGATGTTCAACATCACTAATCATCAGGGAAATGAAAATCAAAACCACAATGAGATATCACCTCACACCTGTCAGAATGGCTATTAATAAAAAGACAGCAAGTAGCAAGTGATGGCAAGGATGTGGAGAAAAGGGAATCCTTGTGCACTGTTGGTGGGAATGTAAATTGGTGCAGCATCTATGGAAAATAGTATGGATATGCCTCAAAAAGTTAAAATAGAACTACCATATGATCCAGAAATTCTACTCCTGGGTATTTATCTGAAAAAAGACAAAAACACTAGTTGGAAAATGTATATGCACCCCAATGTTCATTGCAGCATTATTTACAATAGCCAAGATATGGAAGCAACCTAATTGCCCCCACTGATAGATGAATGGATAAAGAATATGTGGTATATATATAGAATGGAATATTACTCAACCATAAAAAATAATGAAATCTTGCCATTTGTGACAACATGGCTAGACCCAGAGGGTATCATATTAAATGAAATAAGTCAGACAGAGAAAGACAAATACTGTATGATTTCACTTATATGTGGAATCTAAAAAACAAGTGAATAAACAACACAACAGAAACAGCATTATAGCTACAGGAAAAAAACAAAACGAAACAAAAAAACAACAGATGGTTACCAGAGGAGAAGGGAGTCGGGGGAGGGAAGAAATAGGTGACAGAGATTGAGGTACAAACTTCCAGTTTTAAAATACATGACCCACAGGGATGAAATGTACAGCATGGCGAATATAGTCAATAATGAAAAAACATTGCATGGTGACAGATGGTAACTAGAATGATCACAGTGATCATTTTGTAATGTATAGAAATATTGAATCACTATGTTGTATAACAGGAACTAAGATAGCATTGTAGGTCAAGTATACTTCAAAACAAACAGGCAAACACAGAGAAAAAGAGATCAGATTTGTGGTTACCAGAGGCAGGTGGTCAGGAGAGGGGGAACTGCATGAAAGGTACAAACTCCCAGTTATACGATAAATAAGTACTAGGGATGTGATGTACAACATAATAAATACAATGAACACTGCTGTATGTTATATTTGAAAGTTGTTAAGACAGTAAATCCTAAGAGTTCTCATCATAAGAAAATTTTTTCTTCTATTTCTTTAATTTTGTATTTATATGAGATGATAGATGTTCACTAAACTTATTGTGATAATCATTTCATGATGTATGTAAGTCAAATCATTACGCTGTACACCTTAAACATATACAGGGCTGTATGTCAATTATATCTCAATAAAACTGAAAGAAAAGAAAGAAAGAGAGAGAGAAAAGAAAGGAAGGAAGGAAGGAAGGAAAGAAAGAAAGAGGGAAGGAGGGAGGGAGGGAAGACAGAAGGAAGGGATGGAGGGAGGGAGGAAGGAAGTCACCAAAAAAAAAAAAGTATTAAATAGAGACACATCTGGCATGTATAGATACATGGCTTCTGATCTCCTCACCTGGGTTTTATGAATTCAGTACCTAACACATGGTTAAGTTTTTGTTACAACTAAATATGTATGAAAAGGTAAATTGGAGAAGCTATTTGTCAGCACAATTTGTCTTAAACGCATGAATTTTATTTATTTTTAAAATTAATTAATTGATTGATTTTTTTTTTTTTTTGGCTGCGTTGGGTCTTCTCTACTGCGCATGGGCTTTCTCTAGTTGCAGCGAGCGGGGGCTACTCTTTGTTGTGGTGCTCAGGCTTCTCATTGTGGTGTCTTCTCTTGTTGCAAAGCACAGGCTCTAGGCACACGGGCTTCCATAGTTGTGGCACGTGGGCTCAGTAGTTGTGGCTCTCAGGCTCTAAAATGCAGGCTCAGTAGTTGTAACGCATGGGATTAGGTGCTCCGCGGCATGTGGGATCCTCCTGGACCAGGGCTCGAACCAGTGTACCCTGCACTGGCAGGCGGATTCTTAACCACTGTGCCACCAGGGAAGCCCCTTAAACTCTTAAATTTTAAAAAGGGAAAAGTAGCTGAGTTTTGAGTTTTCTATGAATCAGCATTTCTCTAGATGTGTTTCATGGAGGATTAATTATACAGACTATTTAAAGGTGGTATATTTTTAAAGGGTCCCATTAACAAATAAGTTTGAGAAAAGAGAGGTGGAATTAAGTAAAAACAGGATTCTTTTTTGCATACCTCTAAGCCTTTGCTATGTAAATGAATACTGTGAATCTCCAAGATGAGAGTAGGTTATGCAATATTTTTAAAGCTTATTTGGATGGAGCACTGAAGTTTCTCCCGGAGCACGCCCTGGATGCACAGTTTGGAAAACCTGGAAAATTAAGAGCTTAACTGATGACTGACATCAGAATGTTGTTCCCTGCTCTCCCCTGTTAGAAGATCCCACCCCTCAACCATGGTCAAAGTCCTCTCCAAACCTCTCTCATGGATTGTAAGCTGTATTAGTTCCACATTTAAACGAGTTTAATATCTCTGACTACTGGTGGGTTTAGCTTCAAGCACAGTTGTTACAGGCAACATTACTAATAGCATTCTCACTCCTAAAATAGGGTTCATAGGTTATAATAGTAAACCCACACCAAATGTTAGCAATGTGCCATTCACTATTTTGATGCAATATAATCTGTACCTACAGATGAAAGCATTGACACCCAGAGGGGTTAAAGGAACGGCTGTTTAAACACTGCCTCTAATATCTAGGTACCGTATAGACATGGCATGAAATTCTATTGTAATATGGACATGACCAGCATCAGTTCAATTTGATACAAATTCATGATAGGATGAGCACAAATTAATGTCACAATCTATTACAACTGATCTCAGATCAATACTACATTTTTCCCTATTGATTATTATGTTGTAACAGAAGCATACTGGCAAAATATTCTCAATGAAAATTAATGTTAATGCAGCAGGAATGATATAATCAATGCCAAGATACAAAAAATTAATAATCCATTAGGTATCTCTTACAGTCTTTTGAACTAAATTGGTTATAAAATTCATAATGTTATTTTTAAGCTGTACAATATCAAAGTGAGATTTTTTTTCTGGCAACTTCTATAAATCAAGTGAATATACATTAAAGTTGTATATGACACCAAGCGGTAAGAAGACTTACGATTTCCTTCGGCTTTTGTTAATGCCTGTAAGTCCACATGTGTTTTGCACAATGAACATTAATGTATAAAACTACATGTGTTTTTATAAATAAGCATTAAACTTAAGACTTATAAAGTCTTTTTTTTAACATCTTTATTGAGTATAATTGCTTTACAATGGTGTGTTAGTTTCTGCTGTATAACAAAGTGAATCAGCTATACATATACATGTGTTCCCATATCCCCTCCCTCTTGCATCTCCCTCCCACCCTCCCTATCCCACCCCTCTAGGTGGTCACAAAGCACAGAGCTGATCTCCCTGTGCTATGTGGCTGCTTCCCACTAGCTATTTTACATTTGGTAGTGTATATATGTCCATGCCACTCTCTCACTTCATCCCAGTTTACCCTTCCCCCTCCCCTTGTCCTCAAGTCCATTCTCTATGTCTGTGTCTTTATTCCTGTCCTGCCCCTAGGTTCTTCAGAACCATTTTTCTTAGATTCTATATACATGTGTTAGCATACGGTATATGTTTTTCTCTTTCTGACTTACTTCACTCTGTATGACAGTCTCTAGGTCCATCCACCTCGCTACAAATAACTCAATTTCATTTCTTTTCATGGCTGAATAATATTCCATTGTATATATGTACCACATCTTCTTTATCCATTCATCTGTCAGTGGACACTTATGTTGCTTCAATGTCCTGGCTATTGTAAATAGTGCTGCAATGAACATTGTGGTACATGACTCTTTTTGAATTATGGTTTTCTCAGGGTATATGCCCAGTAGTGGGATTGCTGGGTCATATGGTAGTTCTATTTTTAATTTTTTGAGGAGCCTCCATACTGTTCTCCATAGTGGCTGTATCAATTTACATTCCCACCAACAGTGCAAGAGGGTTTCCTTTTCTCCACACCCTCTCCAGCACTTACTGTTTGTAGATTTTTTGATGATGGCCATTCTGACCAGTGTGAGGTGATACTTCAATGTAGTTTTGATTTGCATTTCTCTAATTATTAATGATGTTGAGCATCCTTTCATGTGTGTGTTGGCAATCTGTATATCTTCTTTGGAGAAATAAGACTTTTAAAGTCTTAACTTTAAAAAATTATGCCACTCTGGTACTTTTTCTAACTATTAAAAATTTTAATTGAATATCATAGTGGAGTTTCCAATTGATAACAAAAACAGATCAGATACTCGTATAACCTAGAAGGAATCCAATTGTATTTCAAAGCTACTAGCCTAAGTTTAACACATGCCTTACCTCATGAGTAAGTTTAAGAAATAAGACAAAAACAAAATAAATGAAAAACAGTATTTGAAAATAGAATTCTTCGGAAGAGGAGTAAAAAGATTGTATGCAACCCCCTTTGTCATTAAAGCACAGAGGTAGTGAAAAGAGCTTGGGTTTTTTGAGTTAGATTTATGTTCTAATTCCACTTCTGGCTGTTTTACATCAGACTAGTCACTTAACCTCTCTGAGTTATCAATCTATGAATTGATGTTAGCAGCGGAGTGATAATACAAGGATTAGAAATAACGTTAAGTACCTAGCACATGGTAAGCATTCAGTAAAGTCCTGGAAATACTATCATTACTCAATAAAAGGACCAAATGCTGAAACTTATTTTTTAAAACACTCTGTGTATCTGTTTTAATAAAAAGAGAAGGAAGCCCCAGCTAGTGACTGGTCATATGTCTGGAATTTGCTTGGTATGACACAGTGAATCTTAGGAGATTTTTTTCTCCTAGCTTAGGGAAAATCATTAGCCATTAGTCATCTAATCCTTAGAGCAAGCTTTAGAAGGGAGGAGGATGGGGAGGGGAAGAGGAGGAGGAGGAGAGAACTTTAGCAGATTTGGAATGGGTCTGTACAGACAAGGTGGAGGTGAGGAAAAGAAACCCGAGAGATGATTTTTACAAATTTGGTTTACTGCATTCTTTGTCTGTGTCTGTCTCTCTTGTTGCTTGAGAGCAATGTGAGAAAATGGAACTATGTCTCCTTTATCTTGTGTTGGCCACAATGCCCAGCATGGACTTTTAAACATGGTGTTGTAAGTGCTGGGAGTGGGGGAAGAAAGAATGAAGAGGTGAGGGAAAGGAACTTCAGAGAAAGGAAGGAGAAAGAAGTGGATAGCTGAGCAAAAAGAAGGAAGATGTGAAGAAAGAAGGAAGGAAGAGGAGGACAAGAAAGTGGTTACTCTCTCAAACAGATCAGAGTAAAACTGCTCCCAACTGTGTTTTCGTGACATTTTTTTTTAACATTTCTTTTACTCAGTTGGTATCTATTCTTTGGTTCACCTGAACTAAGACTAAGAAAGCTTTGTGTAGTTGCGAGTAGAGTTATTGGTGATGGTGTCAGCAGCTACGCCATCTTCCAAGAGATTGGGGCTGGAGCTGTGAGATAGGGGAGCTGCACAGCAATCTGTTACTCACTCACACCCCTGTGATGGCTAATCCTTTCCTCTAACTCACACTGGCCAATCTAATTGCAGCCTGCTAACATCTAAGGCATAACCAAATCTTATCCATTTCTCTATGTAATCCCTCTGAGAGCCCTTCCTGAACTTCAACCTTTTCGGCTTTATCCACTGGTTTCTGAGATCCTGAATTCTTTCCTTTCAACTCCATTTAATAAATAGCTGTGAAACCTTTTGCTGCCAGACTCCCTGCTTCATAACCTTCCTTAAGTCCTTTGTCCTGGCTTCCTTACCTGTCACATAAACTTTGAGTCTATCAGTTTTGATCATAGTGCTAAAGAGGCTAAGGCCAAAGGTTAAATAGCAGAAAAAGCTTATAAATTCGGGCACTCACGAACATTAAAGCATGAAAAGTACCTTAAACAATGACTTAGTACAACCCTTTTATTTTACTGATGAGATCATTAAGGTCCGGAAAGATCAAGTTTTCATAGGAAAAAAACCAACAACTAAACATGGCCACAGAATGACCTTTAATCTTAGGCAATCATCTTGAAAATTCTTGTTTTTTTTATTTCCAGAAGTCAGGCAAGAATGTGGATTACATCACATAATCATTACCCTCTTGCAGGAGGCCAGGAAACCACAAAGCCCTTTTGGGTTCTCTTTCTCTAATTACCAGTACCTTTCTCACTGGAGTATTTGTCTTAATCCTCAACCCCAACTAGCATTTCTTTGATTTGTCACCTGAGGAGGAGAAAAACCATATAAAGGTCTCAGATAGGACATAGAGTATAGTGGTGAGATGCAAGGACCCTAGAGACAGACAAGTTCAAGTCTCAGCTCTTAGTTATCTCCTGGCACTCTTACTTTGGGCCAATTTCTTAACCTCTCTAAGTTTTGTAATGAAAAACAGGGATAAACACCAGGTCCCGCTTTGTAGAGTTTTTCTGAGGGTTAGATGAGCAACACCAACCCAGTCTTCCCCATCACCATCTAGGACCTTATTTGGGACATGTGTCACAAGCCTAAACCCTCCCCTTCTTCACAGCGACTTCCTTTCTGGGTGGAAGAAACCTGGTCTCCTTTCCTGGTCAATGATTTCAACTGGAAACACCTCGGTCCATGAGGTCAGAGATGTTCTAACAATATTGAACTTCAAAAGGGAAGAGATGAGGATCTCAATCCCTTTGATTTCTAAAAGTTTCTTGGCACCCCGTGTAAATATGCCTTCCCTCTTCCCATCCCACATACACCAACCAGCAATCCCTATCTACCAAGAACATAGAGAGGGGTTGCCATTGTCTGACCAAATAAAATCCTATTCCACCACTGTAATACATCTGCATTTCATATATTTGCTTTATCTTTATACTATATCTTTCCTATAGCATGAATCATAAGTATTTGGTTCTACTGTATACTCAATTGCATATTCTTTTTGTTGATTATAATGTAAGAATTTTCATATTGCTACATAAACAGGTAAGCTTGTTACTAAATATCTGCAATTCTGAGAAAAGCCATTAAGTGGTTCTTTCCAGAAAAAGAAGGTCTGGTCCAAGCTGACCTGATATTTCCAAAACCAGAAATGCACATTTTTGGGGACTACCAGATGCAAAGTATTATATATAGAATGGATAAACTGTATTGTATAGCACAAGGAACTATATTTAATATCCTATAATAAACCATAATGAAAAAGAATATGAAAAAAGAAACACTTTTAAATAGCAGTTATTCTTGCTATAAAACATTCCAATGTTTCTTCTCATTGGGCAATCCCACCAAAATGATAATAATATCATTTATTTTGTTACTATTGTGTCCTAAGCATTTTTGCAAGTGTTACTTCATTTACTCCTCATAATCTTATTAGATCAGTATGGTTATGCCCACTTTTCAAATAAGAAAATTGAGGTGCAGCGGATAAAGTATTCTGCAAAATGTCACTCAGCTAGCAGATGAAAGGGCTGGGATTCAAAACAGGTCTATGTGATTCTGTAACTCATGCCTTTATCATCTTAATTTACAGAATTCTGCACAAACAAAATGTAAGCCAAAGGGCTTAAAAGGCAACTGTGGCAGAAATTTTTAAACCTAAGACTGTTAAAGTCGGAGCTAGATGGTAGTTGTAGTGGTAAAACTATATTTTATTCAGAAACAGTTACAATGGGGGGAAAGAGATCTCAGTATAGAACTGGGCTCAATTCCAAAACAGCATGCACAAGTGGGGATTTCTAGTCAAGGGTGGAGGTCAGGGGGTGGAAAATTACAGAAAGGATTACTTACATTATCTACAAGGGTGAGGGGGATTTCTGCCTAAAGTGACTTGATAGAACTCTTGCTGAAGGCAAGCCAAGGTGATCATATATCACCTGGGGGAAGCTGGGGAATGTGGAATTTTCTATATTGAGGATGACCAGATATCAAGGGTAGGGGGCTCTCTTTAAACCAACTTAGCAAGATTCTTGCTGTGACTGGGTGATGCTGGCCCAACAAGGACAGACACCAAGGTCAAGGCCTAAAGGGTTTAAAGGAGCCTAACTAAGGTTTGGTCAAGGAGAGCCTTTGTCAAGACTCAGCCAGTGACTCTGAAGCTCAATAACTTCTTAGTGGCAGAGAGGACTTAGAGCAGAAAGTCACATGTAATGGGCCACACTTGCCACTGTCTATGAGCTGTTTGGTCGCCTGGATTGTTAGACACCTTGCTTTGTGCTCCCACCAACAATTCAGTACAGTATTGGCTGAGACCACAGAATGGCAGAGCCTATGAAAACTTTCCATGAGACATGCCATGTTCTAGTCTATGTTAAATCCAGTGACAAGCTGAAAGACACGTATAGAGTACAAAAATTGTCAAGGTGACCTTAATCCAGAGGCGCCATATTTTATAAGAAAATTTTAAGAGAAAAAGGTAGACAAGTGGTTAAAGAAGATTCGAGATAGATAGATAGGCAGAAAATTCAGCCATGAGAAAGAAGGAGATCCTACCATTTGCAACAACATGAATGGAACCTGAGGACATTATGCTAAGTGAGAAAAGTCAGAGAAAGATAAAAACTGTACAATATCACTGATATGTGCAATGTAGAAAAGCTGAACTTACAGAAAAAGAGAGTAGAATGGTGATTGCCAGGGGCTGGGGTGTGGCGGGAATAGAAGAGATGTCGATCAAAGGGACAAACTTGCAACTAGTAGATAAATAAGTCATAGAGATCTAATGCAGAGTACAGTGAATGTAGATATTATTGTATTATAATCAGCAAACTCACTAAGAGACTAGATCTTAATTATTCCCACCACAAAAAAAAATGATAATTATGTGACATGATAGAGGTGCTATCTATCTCTACAGTGGCAATCATATAAGAATATACAAATGTATCGTATCAACATCTTGTACACCTTAAATTTGCACAATGTTATCTGTCAAATATATTTCAATAAAAAATAAACTACTTTTTCAAACCAAAAAAGAAGATAGGCATTATAAATGTATGTGTGTATACATATATATAGATATAGATATACATATAGATATAGATATATAAATATATTTATACAAACAGTTTACCCTTGAACAGCATGGGTTTGAACCACACAGGTCCACTTATATTTTCAATAAATATGTACCACAGTACTACATGATCCCTGGTTGGTTGAATCTGCAGATGTTGACCGCAGATACAGAAGGCTGACATTAAAGTTATACATGAAAGTGGCCCTGTTACCTTGGAGAGCTGAAGGGGTCTGGAGATCCTGTGACGGTGCTCTGGGCCGGAGATCTAAACAATCTAAACATTAAACAGTAGAGCTGCCTCAAATCCCTGGGAATTTCAGAAGGACTGACACTTCTGAAGCTGTTCCAAATTTTGAAGAGATGTTTCCCAGTAGATTCACAGAAGATGACAAAGAGTACCAGGAATACCTGAAACGCCCTCCTGAGTCCCCTCCAATTGTTGAGGAATGGAATAGCAGAGCTGGTGGGAACCAAAGAAATAGAGGCAATCGGTTGCAAGATAACAGACAGTTTAGAGGTAGGGATAGCAGACGGGGGTGGCCAAGTGACAATCGATCCAATCAGTGGCATGGACGATCCTGGGGTAACAATTACCCACAGCACAGACAAGAACCTTACTACCCCCATCAATATGGACATTATGGTTACAACCAATGGCCTCCCTATGGCTACTACTGATAGAGATGTCCGCAGCTTTTAGTAAAACCATTTACTCTGTTAACATGACAAAAGTTTATGTTGTGTTTTCTGTTGGTCATAGTTTTACATCTGATTGTAGAGAGTGGATTGATTTTTTGGAACTTGAGACTTTTTTAAAATTAGATCTTACTGGAGAGATATGATGGCTGCTGGAAATATCAATAAATGCCCCCCTAAAAAGGTTGTGGATTATATCACTTGACTTCTACCTCAGATTCTTCTTTATTTCATGACTTAATAGTGCTTTGAATGTTGTGAATTTTTTCCTTGTTTGACTTTCAGGAGTTCTTTGTTTTACACAGAAATAAAAATTTTACATAGAAAATGCTTGCTTTTACTTTGTAAGGTAAGCAAGTATCACTATACTCAGATGTGCTCATTCCTAATATTTTACAGAAGTAGTACAATCAGCTCCTAAATGCACAACTATGCTTACTTGTGATGTATTGTACATAGCAGTAGTTGAAAGGAAAACAGTTATAGTATATTTCATTTGGCTTTTGTTATTATGTGACTGTGGTACTTTGTAATTACTCTATAGGTATGAATCATCTTCACAATCGTTTTGGTCTCTTTTTAGAGGGATATCAAGTATAAAGCTGTCAAATCAGGAAGGAATCATTCTCAGTTTCAATGTCTTGATCTAGTGGTAGGTGGGATTAAGGCACACAGTAATTTTATACAAACTCTAAGGTTTTTTGCTAACTTAAACATACCAGGTCAAAATTCACGCATTATACAAAAGTTTAACTCTGCAATGTTCCCTTCCTTTTCAATCATATGTAAATAATGCTGCATTTTGTATTTACTTTTATGGTATTTAATGTGGGTTGATTTTACAATGTTATGTTCACCTCCAAATGTGCACCTTTGCTGCTTCCTCTTCTGTAAATCCAGTGATGCTGTAACTTCCTTTCAGAGTGATCATTGTATTTCACATCATTTTAATGGCCATTATAATGGTTTTACTCAAATAAAATACTTGTTAGTAAAAAAAAAAAAAAGTTATACATGAATTTTCAGCTGCATGGAGGGTTGGCACTCCTAACCACCACATTGTTCAAGGGTCAACTGTATACATATTGTAAATATCTAAATGAGGAATGAGATGTGTGTCTGTGTACATATATCCTCCAGGATTAAAAATCATCTGTAAAGACTGGAGAATCTATCCCCAATAGTTTGAAATGACAAATGCTTTACCAATAGCATTAGAAGTATTTGAACTCTGTATTGCTTATCTGGGCAGTTATGGCAGAGATCCTGTTTTCTCAGTAAGCCATAGTTCTTGAGAGAAAGGGCTTCCCAGCAGTCAAATGATCTTTTAAGTCCAGGCTACAGACACTGGAGCAGTGGTGGTATCTTAAGGAGGATGCTGGTTGGGACACCTTATCCAGAAACCTGCATGGCATTTGGCTATAAGCTGTCGAGTTCCTTCAGGACACTCTGGACACTGAATTCTCTGTACCTGGAACGTGTGAGCCATAATAACAGGCAGCTGGAGTTGGAAAGAGTCTCCCCCAGAATTCCACCCTTCCCTTGCTCCTATTTACAACACCAGACTTCCTTCAGGCTTCAGCCCAACTTCTTCTGTGGCTCCTGTTTCTTGCCTTTGCTTTCTTTGGTAAGGCTGAATGTTCAAGCCTATGTCTGCCCTTTGGTCCCATGAGCACTGACTCTTGCTTTGAACCAGCTCCATCTCTGGATGGAACTCTACCCTGGCCTTGCCTTTGTTCCCAGCTCCTCCCTGTACTATTCCCAGTACACAATCCCCCACCAACCCCACATCCTACTTATTCCTTCCCTAGGCCTTGGGCTCATGCCTGCCTACATCTGATGTGAGCTCCAACTCTTGTCCAGCTATCTGTGCTGGCTCAGCTCCCCGCCTTGCTGTGACAGCCAGAGAGTCACCAAGTCCCAAGCTGAGGCCCCAGCAGAACTAAGGAACCATTCCCCTTTCAAAATATCTCTTTCAAAAATATGTAAGGAAGTCCCAACAGCCTTGCCAGAACCAAAGAGAATTCCTATCTCAATAGCAAGCTCTAAATCCTGTTCTCCATCCCACAGTGTAGACACACTCAGAGCACAATGAAAGGAAGTACTTTCCTTGGAAGCCAAGAGACTGACCTTGCATCCCCAATCTCAACCACTAATCCTAGGAGCCATAATGTCTTCAAATTTTTAATTGTACAGATTCACAATGAATGGAGAAGTTGTGACAGTTACACTTAAGTGTCAAATGTGTTGTATTTCCCTTACTAGAACTATTGAAGATTGAACTAGAAATATATGATTACAATTTAATAAACAAAGCTAGTTTCCAAAAACTTAGTTCTACTGGAACTAAAGCACAAGTTTAAAAAAAAAAAAAGAGTGTATTATGTCTTGCAACAGCAAACAATGCCAGGAAAGTTTGGAGATTTTTTTCCCTTCATCATAAAATTAATAAAAAATTTGAAACAAAAGAACATTTTAAAACTATTCCACTGCAGTACATCAGTATTTCATGTATTTTCTTCATTTTTATGCTATATCTTTCTTATAATGTAAATCATAAGTATTTGATATATTGTATATCCAAATGTGTATTTGTTTACTATTGGCATGTTTTTATAATGCTACATAGTCTGTATAACCATTATTTTAATGGTTGCATAATATTCCACAGACAGACCAAACTGTTTAACCCAAACATTTAGGTAATAAATTGGATATACAGGTTGTTTCTATTTTTTCCTGTTTTTAAAATTACTGCTGCTAATGTAAAATAGAAAAAATACATATAATCGTCCCTGCCCCCAATTTTTGGCACAGAACTCCTAAAACCCTTGTAATTTCCTAAGTGACATGAGCACTAAAAGAATCTTGGTGTTCCAATATTTGGTCTTTGACCCTGATTCCTGACACGAAGCTCCTAAATTGCCTGGAATTTCCTGGGTGACGGGAGTGTCTTTTGTTCTAATGAGATGACTCTTGGTGGGTTCCTAGATGGCTTCAGAATGGGGACTGATCACCAGAAAGACCAAGCCATGATTAGAAGCTTGGAACTTTCAGCCCCACCCCCTCTCCAGATAATGGAGAGGGGCTGGAGATAGAGTTAATAATCTATCATGTTTAGGTGATGAAGCCTTGACAAAAATCCCCAAAGTGTGGAGTGCAGAGAACTTCTGGGTTGGTGAATACATCTACATGCTGGGAGGGTGGCACACCTCAACACCATGGGGACAGAGGCTTCTGGCCTCCGGACCCTTCCAAACCCTGTCCTATGTATCTCTTCATTTGGCTGCTCACTCATATCCTGTATTATAGCCTTTAAAATAAACCAGTAAACATGTTTCCCTGAGTTCTGTGAGCCATGCTAAGCAAATTATCAAACCCAAGAGAAGAGGGTCGTGGAAACCCTGATTTATAGCTAATTGATGAAAAGTATGCATGACAACCTGGGACTTGCGATTGGCATCTGAAGTTGGGGGCAGTCTTGTGGGCCTGAGCCTTTAACTTGTGGGATCGGACACTTACTCCAGGCAGATAGTGTCAGAATTAAAGGGAATTTTAGGCAATCCAGTTGGTGTCATGGAGAATTACTTGATGTGTGGAAAACCCACACACCTGGTGTCAGAAGTGAAGTACTGTGCATATGGTAGCAGTGTGAGGGTAAAGGGGAAACACAGAAGTGCTTTTTCCAACTCCGCCAGTAATACCTTTGTGCCATTTTTCAACATTTAGAATACTGTCTTAGACTAAAGTCCCAGAAATGGATTAATAATAAAGGCTATAAAAGAGGGTATACATACTTTTATCGTTCTTGATCTATATTGCTAAATTTCTTTCAAAATAAATTTTAACCAAATTGTAGGAAAAGTTTTGATTTTACTCAGCTCTTGCCAAAATTAAGCATTGCCATTTTAAAATTATTTTTTATTCAATTAACTAATTTTTTATTTTAACTTAGCTTTCTTTGATTTGTACAGAGAATTAAAAAATCCATATTTACTTATTTTTCTATGAAGTACCTTGAGCTTCTTGGGTACAGAAACTATATCTTCTGGTTCTTCATATTCCTCGTATAATATAGTAGAAAGGGAGCAAGATTTGGAGCCTGAAGGCCTGGGTTAAAGTATCTATTTTGCTACTTGTTTTGTGACCTTGGACAACTTATCCTCTCAGAGTCTCAGTTCTCTACTGTAAAACCGGATAATCAATTGTACTTCATGGGGATTCCACATAAAATGACTGGTATATTCCAGGAGTCTAATATATATTAGTTCTTGCTACACATTATACATAAGGAGCTCTATACATTTTGTTGAATAAATAAGCACATGCCTTTCTCACTTAATGGCTGAATTGTTAGTCTTGTCAATTTGAGGACATTTTACACTATTTACTGAATATATTTTACTTACTAACATTTTAAGGAGCATCATTACTTTGATCTACAAACATCTGGGTTCTGTTTTATGAGGTCAAATCTCTTTTTGCGGTTTCTTATATTAGGGTGGATATTTGATGCAACAAATATGTGAAGCAAAGTCACCATAAGAAGCAAGCACACAAATGTATATGTCCAATTATGTGTTACCTGTACCTCCCAAGGACATTGCCATTGTTGGAAAGCTCTTCGAAAAGTCTTTATTGGAATTTCTGCCAAGTACTACCTTCAGTGAGAGTATATGTATATACGACCAAAAGCTATTTGGAGTATGTTCCTAGGGGCTCAGATGGATAGCAACAGGAAGAATTCCAATTTGGATTTAAAAAAAAAAAAGTCTTGCCACCATTATAAAATGAGTTTCTTTTGTGTGATACATGAAGTGGGGTCTGGAAGCAATTCTAAAAGAAGAAGTGAAGAACAGCAAAGAATTTCAGTTAACAACATGCTTTGTATGAATTAACAATGTGGCCACCAAAAAACCAGCTAAGGCGGTATTAGCTCACATTAATGGGAATATAATTCCTAGAAGCAAGAAACTGATAACCACTCTCCTCTAGTTTGTCCGACCTTGAACAGCAGGGTTCAGCTCTGTGCAGAGCTCATTAAAGAGAATTGTAAACAAATAAGATTGTGTTCAGCTGTGTGCAAGCAAGACAGTAAAGGGACTCAAAAGTCATGCCACTGGATAAGAGAGGAGCAGAGAGAGGCAAATGATAGTAATACTGAGATATTTTAAAGACTGTCACGTGGAAGGGAGATTTGATTTCTTCCCTGTGACTCCAGGAAGCTAAATCTGAGCGATGGGTAGAAGACATCAGATTTAGATTTCAGACCAATGTAAGTCAGTTTTCCAAAGATGCTTTATAAGTTATGAGTGCCCCATCAATACCACCCATTAGAGGTATTTAAGTACATTCAATAGGCATTCAAATATTGAAATCGCTTCTACTAACAACTGTCTCCTTCCGCCGGCTAACATAGGTTAAATCAGTGCTTCTCAAACCAGAGTAAGTAACAGAATCCTCTGGACGGTTTGTTAAAACACAGATTCTGGACCTGACCTCAGGGTTTGATTCAGTAGATCTACAAAGAGACTTGAGAATTTGCATTTTTAACAAGTTCTCACTTGATGCTGCTGGTCAGGGGAATCACACTGAGAACTATTGAAACATCTGGATGCCTTAGAAATTCTAGCCTGAAATGAGGGCTTGGACTTTCTTTCAGTCCTACAGCAATTATAAGACATTCAATATTAATTCATGTGATATAAATTATAAGAGCAGTAGTAAAGGAGAATAAATACATTGAAGAGGGAAGACTTAAGCCAAAGCTTGAAGGAAAAGTACAGCAGGAGAGCGATAAAGGAGGAGGAAGAATGTTCTAAGCAAGAACAACCTGAGCAAATGTAAAAGCATTGAAGTTAGTATAGTGAGATAAATTTTTGTATATTAACTGACTATTTTCCCCCTAGTGTTTCATTCCTTCCACTCTCTTCACCTTTTCCCCCATACAGTCAGCAGGGCTGCTCTATGTGCTTTGCCTTGGGAAAAGTATGTAGCAACAAAGAGAAAGGAGTTTCCTTCTGGTTTTTTGACTTTCAAAAGTTCAGGCTCTTCTCTATTTACAATAGCCAGGACATGGAAGCAACCTAAGTGTCCACTGACAGATGAATGGATAAAGAAGATGTGGTACATATATACAATGGAATATTACTCAGCCATAAAAAGAAACAAAATTGAGTTATTTGTAGTGAGATGGGTGGACCTAGAGTCTGTCATACAGAGTGAAGTAAGTCAGAAAGAGAAAAACAAATACCGTATGCTAACACATATATATGGAATCTAAAAAAAAAAGAAAAATGATTCTGAAGAACCTAGGGGCAGGGCAGGAATAAAGACGCAGATGTAGAGAATGGACTTGAGGACACGGGGAGGGGGAAGGGTAAGTGAGAGAGTGGCATGGACATATATACACTACCAAATGTAAAATAGACAGCTAGTGGGAAGCAGCGCATAGCACAGGGAGATCAGCTCGGTGCTTTGTGACCACCTGGAGGGGTGGGATAGGGAGGGTGGGAGGGAGACACAAGAGGGATGAGATATGGGGATGTATGTGTATGTATGGCTGATTCACTTTGTTATAAAGCAGAAACTAACACACCATTGTAGAGCAATTACACTCCAATAAAGATGCTAAAAAAAAAAAAAAAAAAAGTTCAGGCTCTTAATAGAGAAGGGACTAGGCCACGGAGAAAAGAACTGGAATGAGTGAGAGCAAATTGTCTCCACCGTAGATCTAGAAAATTATTCTCTGGGCTCAGAGGAGGGAGGGAGATAAAGAAATACTGGTCCAAGGACTCCAAGGAAATATGGGCTCCCTACTTGATACCTTGGCTCACCTTAAGCCCCTGGGACTTTTATAGAGGAAAACTATGATTTTAATGAAAATGAGTTTTCATAGCCCTTCAGAAAAATGGCTTGAAATGGAAGTCAAGCTGTTAGAAAAACAGTCACATTATTTGCATACCTCGTGCCCTGAGATAAACACCTGCCACAAGACGGTGTTTGGGATGAAGAGGAGGCTAGCCTGCCTGGGGAGAATATGTTGGAAAGAGAATGAGAAATTAGGTTGGGTGAGCAAGGTGAGACCAGAATATAGTGGACTTTGAATGATGGAGAGGAGCTTCGATTTAAAGCAATGAGTTAAGCTCCTGTGCTTAAAGCCAAACTGTTTGGCCTCTAGGGTCACCGTGAAGCCTGCTCAGATTTCTAGTACCCCATCCTCAAACTTCTTTTCCACAACTTAAGGAGAAGCCGGCACTTTTAGCATTCCTCACTTGGACACTTACAAACCATCCTCAGAAAGACTGTTTGCCGAAATTACTGAGAGGTCTCATCTCTTTACCACTCAAGGACTAGCCTTTCATTTGACATCTGGTAATACTTACCTGATGTGTTTCAGAATTATTTCAGTCAACTATCACCTAGTCATATTCATAAAAGTTTGTTATAAATTAACCTATATATTTTTAAGTGGCTGATCTTGTTTTGGTTGATGATAGATGAATTTTATAGATGGGTGATCTCACTGGAAATAAATGAATCTTATCTTCGAACCAAAAACATGTATTATTTTTATATCTTCCAGGGAGTTCTCCCAATCAACAACTGGGTAATTCTCTAAACTACCCCAAGGATTTATCTGGCTATTGTGTGAAAAAAATTCAGTTCTTTGAACTTAATCTTCCACATGTACATACAAATGCAAGTGCTTAAACTCAACAACAGAAAGTCAAGCAATCTGATTTAAAAATGGCCAAGGACTTGAATAGAAAGAAGAGATTCAAATGCCCAATAAGTGCATGGGAAGATGCTCTACATCATTAATCATTAGGGAAATGCAAATTAAAACCACATTGAGATACCACCTTACGCCCATTAAGACAGCTAGTATCCAAAAAATAGAAAATAGCAAGTGTTGGCAAAGATGTAGAGAAACTGGAACTCACTGTGCTCTTAGTGAGAATGTAAAATGGTGCAGTCAGTATAGAAAACAGCACAGCAGTTCATCAAAAAGTTGGAAGTAGAATTACCATATGATCCAGCAATTCCACTTTTGGGTATATATTCAAAATAATTGAAATCAGTGACTTGAATAGGTTTTTGTACACCCATGTTTATAGCAGTATTATTCACAATAGCCAAAGGGTGGAAGTAACTCAAGTGTTCATCAACAGATGAATGAATAAGCAAAAGGTAGTACACACAATGGAATAGTTTTCAGTCTTAAAAAGGAGGGAAATTCTGACACATACTACCACACAGATGAACCTTAAGACCATAATGCTAAGTAAAATGTGCCTGTCACAAAAGGACAAATATGTATGATTTCACTCCTATGAATTACCTAGAGTAGTCAAATTCATTGAGACAGAAAGTAGAATGGTGATGGCCAGGGGCTGAGGAGAGGATGAAAACTCCTGGAGACAGATGATAGTGATGGTTGCACAATAATATGAAGGTATTTTATGCCACTGAACTGTACACCTAAAAATGGTTAAGGTGTTAAAACACACACCCACATTTTAATTGGCAATTGTGTTGTTAGTGAGGTTGCATATTCTTGCAATATGCATTTTGACTTTAGGGTGGTTAGTTCTTTTGCTCATTTTTTAATTGAAATTGCCATTTTGTTATGAATTTTCAAGATGCAATTATATAATAAAGATAAAACCCATTATCATGTAAAAAAAGTAAGTCCTTAATTTAGATGCTGTTGTAGGCAGAGAGATTACTAAAGGAACTGCAGACATTTATCAAAGGACTGCATCCTGAAATGTTAAATAGATTTTACCAAAAGTCAAAACTTAGAAGTTTTAAAATCAGAGATCCTCAGTTTAAAAATCAGAGATCATCTTTCTTGCCTTGATGTAATTTGGCACCATTTTATAAAATGCTGGTTGATCTTGAAAGTGCTGCATTTTATATTTTTTCTAGCAATGATAAAACAACATTAATAGATTAGCTATACCCCTGCTGCAGATGTATAACAGTGGCTTGTTTTATAGGATATTGGATGAGGTGACTTCCGTCTCACTACTCCGATTGTATAACTAGTATCCACTTCGTAAAATTGACTTTATCTTATCTTTTGCCTTCCCCTCTGTGTATAAAACATTTATTTATTTGGTTTCCTAAAAGGAAGTTAAAAACATTATTCTGAGAATTGGCACTTGCTACCCACTCACCTGGCAATTGTAAAGAGGGAGAGAAGCTGAGGGAGAGAGCGAAACGGAGGGTCCGAGGGAGGCAACCTTAACAAGAATTAAACAGGATAGATGAAAATCTGAGAAGATCCATTTCTCCAATTTTGGATTAAATTTTAAACTTTTTAAAGAATATAAAACATTTACATGGGAGCTAGAAATTAGGGTCTGTGCAGTAGGAGGGTAAAGAGGTTCACAGTTGGTAATGTAACATAAAGCCCAGAAAAACAGTGGCCTTTCCATGTTCCTGAAATAAATTGCAAGCCAAACCAGAATCTTGACTAGGTACTTTGAGCCAAGCAAAGCATCGGAGCATACTCAGTGTCCTGCATCTCGTGTGTACCTCTGACAGGACCAGGGCACAGTGCTTTCCCCAGAATGATCTTAGATTCATAGGAGGGACACATGCAACCTTCTGTCAACAAACAGCCATGAAAATAGCTTGGCCTCTACGTCCACTGGCCCACATCCTCGAAAAAGTCAACATGGAACTGAAAGCAAACAAGTAGTATGCCCAAAAACTTAAGCAACAGGCTTTTGACACACTTTATGACTTTCCATATTCTGCATGTTTATGAGAGGAATCTATTCTTGTTCATAAAGTGATAGTTCATTGTTTTCCAACAATAAAAGATCATTTTTTAAACATGCTCATTTAATTGAATATTTACAATCTTTAAATATGTAACGATATGGAAAGATTTTTGATATACTGTCAAGTGAAAAAGAACTGTTACAAACCAATGGAAATTGTTAATTGTATCTTTTTGAAAAGGTGAAACCATGACTCTCATAAGATATAAAATATACACTTGTTAAAGATTTTTATTTAACTCATTATTATAAAATGAGGGAACTAGGCAAGTGTTTCAACCAATTCAAAGGAACAATTAGAGAACCACAAATTTATATAGGGTGAATGAACATTGAGATAAATTTACAAATGGACACAAAACTGGCTTTTTCCTAGTGATGAGTAGTGGGAATGGTCTCTCCACTGTACAAAACTCATTCGCAAGTCTATAGACAAGAATTATTTGCATTTGCAATAATTTGTCAGTTATCTAAAAAACTATAGACTTGAAAAATATCCTAATCAAAGACAAAGATTCATATAACAATGTTGCTCGATACTTTTTTTTGTATTGTTATCTTCCTAAGGAGACTTTTTAGACATTTTTACCTAACTCTCTCTTCCCCCAAATTAAATATTAAAAAATAAGATTTTGTTGGATAGAGTTGAACTTTGGAGAGCCACAAATATTATAAGAGCTAAGGGGTTTTTTTCCACCCCTAAAGAACCAATATTTTTCCCCTTTGGGACAATTAAATATCCATGCTCTATAGGACAGACAATCCCCAGAGGCTCCAAGATTTGAAAGGATATCTAGTAATCTCTTTATGATGTCATTTTTAAAAACCACCATATACATACATATATATATGTTATATGTTACATATACATTATTATACATATTACATATATATGGGCTTAAAGGATAGTGTATACAGAGGTCAGCAAACTATAGCCTGCAGGCCAAATCCAACCAGCCTGTTTCTGCAAATAAAGTTTTATAGGAACACAGTCACAAACATTGTCTACGGATTTTCTTGTCTTCTATTGCCTACAGCTGCTTTCACGCCACAACAGCAGAGTTGAGTGGTTGGGATAGAGAATGCAAGGTCCAAATGTGCCTCAAATATTTACTATTTGTTTATACAAAAAGTTTGCCACCCTTTGGTTCACACTAAACTGTTGATAGTAATTATCTCTGCTTAATGGGATAATAAATGATTTTTCTTTCAAAAAATCTATATTTCCTACAAATGTTTTACTTACTGATATGACAAAACTTTTAAAAATTATTACATGTCAATTGTGTAAAAAGCACTTGAATAGACGTATGAGCCATGGTTCCCACCTTTTACAAAGCTTCTAATCTAATGTTGTTGAAGTAAATTGGGGGGTTTGCTATAGGAGGGTTGTTGCATACTTCTACTGAAATAAGCTAAAAAGAGAAGTAGGTAGGGACAGCTAGAGGGAAAAAAGGTAATATTAGTAAACATGAGCTGGGTCAATGTAAATTTTTAGGTTAAGTTTTGGCCTTCAGAGCCTTAATTATTAATGGCAAAGCAGATTTAATAGTCCACTGTGACTGGAGTATTTACTTCAAATTATTATAAAATAAACATAAAAGAATGTGCTTGCTATAAATATCTAGAGAATATTATCACTCCATTCAGATTTTGGAATCACTGAAGTCATGAAATGCAAAGTTATCTTAAAAGCCACTATGAGAAGATATGTAATATTTCAGGACTTAAGCTGCCCTGATTCACATACATCTCTAATCTTTTCCTATCCAAGTTTTTAGATGTAACTTATTAGAGCACCTCAAGGTAATATGTGCCATTCCATTCAGTTCATTCTTTGCAGGTTCCAGAAAAAGGGGTCTCTTTAATACCTGAATGATATCTTAGTTCCCTTAGAAACTGTTCTTTGTAATATAGGACTCCTGAATACATAAAACCATTAAGACCCCCCAGAATGATTTTTTCTCACTGCTCAATTCTAAGAATTTAAGAACAGGGTTGCTCCAATCCAGTATGCTTCCAGAACAAGAATTTTACCTTTTGGTAAGATAAATAGGTAGATAAGTTAATGAGTCTTTTGGGGAGAAAATTTTTTTTGGTTTAAAATTCTCCAGGAAGTAATTCTAAGATCATTAACATTAAATCCAAATCGATTCAACAATCATTTGAACACCTAACAAAGCAACCTTTCCCAATCAAGTTGTCATGATACACTAATGTGTTCCAATGAATCGTGAGGTGTGTTTCCAGTAATCTATCACTAGTAAAGGTTAAAGTACTGAAGTTTGCAAATTATTTACTTTTTTTTCCCCAGAAATTAAAATGGATGCAAGGTGATCTTGATAACAACCACTCTCATTCACCTGCCTTCTAACATGTGTTACTGATGAGCAAGAAAGAAGACTTTGAGGCCAGTGACTCAGACACTACCATCCGAAGTGTCTGGCATGTGAACGATGTCTGTCATTTGTATCACGGAGTAAAAATGGGACTTAAACTTGTAGCTCAAAGGAGAGCATCAACGGGGGAAAAGAAAAAAAGGAGGGAGGAGGAGGAGGAAGACCGAAGGCGGTGGAAAAGGAAAAGAGAAACAATTTGAAGAATAAGAAAGAAGGAGGAGAGCTCAGAAGAAACAAAGAATAATCAAAGAACAGGAGAGAGTGGCTTCATGGAAACCAAGAGAGCAACGTCTTGAAAAGGGGGGTGTGGTGGGCAGTGTCAACTGCTGCTGAGAAATTGTTACCCTGGTGACGTGAGCCAATTAAATGTCCCTGAAAACCTCGGTAAAAGCAGAGGGCTGACATTAAACACTGAATTGAAGAAAGAGTTAAAGGAGAGGAAATAGAAGGACATCTAGACTCCACTTATTGATGCTTGGCCCTGCTGGAAAAGAGAAAGATAGGTTGGTAGTTAGAGAGGGCCCTGGGTCAAGGCAGGCACTTCTAAGGACTGGAGAGACATGAACATGTGTATGGGCTCCAAACATAAAGAGGAAGAGGTTGAAAATGGGAGGAAATAATCAATAGAACAAGGTTCTATTCCCAGAAAGGACAGAGAGGTAGGATCGTGAGTAAGGATTGGTCTTGAGCAGTGAGAGGCACTCTCTTCCTCATAAGCTGGAGGAGAGGATGTAAGCGTGAGTACAGGTGGAGGTCAGCTTGTTGCGGACAGAAAGCCAAAGGGATTCCCATCCAGCTTTCCCAGCCCTGCTTTCTCATTATAGGAGGGTCATGATCATCAGCTGAGAGGGAAGGGGTCAGGGTGCAACACGATGGCTGTTGTAGAAAGTGGGGGAGGAGGATGAACAGAAATAGGTAAAATCATTGCTCAGGGGGGCCTGAGGCTGAGAGGGGAGAGCCTGAAAGAAGAAAGGGTCACAGGCACAACCTTAGGGAATGTACACATCTTCCAGAAGAAAGGAAAGAGGAACCAGCAAAGACATCAGAGAGGGCCTGGCCATAGAATTGGGAAGAAAATGTCATTGCCACAGAAGCCATGGTGAGGAACACTTAAAAGACTAGATAGAGAAAACATGGAGCTGATCAATAGAATCCAAAACTACAGAGAGCTTTGGGTGATAAATACAGAGAAAAATCCACTGGATTTGGCACTAAGAAAGTCATTCACAACTAAAAGCTTTCTATAACAGTAAAGATTAAACAGACTTAATGGAGTAGTAGTAAGGAGTTGAAGACAGTCATGGGAACATTTTTTACCTTTTCAAGAATTTTAGAAATTAATCAACTGTGAGATGGGGGTTACAGTTTGAGGAGATGGTAGTGTTGGGTTATTTTTTATGTGAGAGAAAATCGAACATATATGTGTATGTCTGTGTGTATATATGTTTGTGTGTGTGTGTAAGTGTGTGTGTTGGGTGTCACTGTAGCTCAACAACTCAGCTATCTGATATATAGGGTTATTGCAGGAATGAAATGAAAGCACTGTTTGAACTGAAAAGTACCATATTAATATTTGGTATTATTTTCATCATACACAAATTCTCATTTTTTGAATGTAAGAAAGATCATTCTTATATTTCCTGGTTTTCAAAAGTCCACAAGTGTTTTATATGAATGCAGTAATAAATCAATAAACTTTATCTTCAGGGTCTCTCCTTGTAGCCACTAAAATTCTTGACAGCTCTGAAAGATGAAATCCCCAAACAAACTGAAAACAGCAGTTGGCATCTCAGAAGCTGAACAGAGAAAAATGGGAAAATTATGTTAAACTGATTTCTGTGGTCCTTATACACCTGCAGATTATAGGGACAAAATATTGACTTTGGGGATTAGCTTGACTCTCTGCCTTAAGATCCGTTGTTAATTTAGTGAAACACATATTTCTGCTGGACAAGACCAAGGTAAGGCTTAGGTCAAGTTATAAACCCAAGCCTTTTATCACACTCTGACAGCAGGAAAAATCACGTCTGGAAAATGTCATTATCAGGAAAAAACAGTGTGTTTTGCTTTGGGCTCTTTGACTTGAGGTTTTCTTCACATTTTAAAAACCACTAAGGAGCTAAAAGGTTTGTAGCTAATAGCCAGTAAAGTAATTAAATTGTAGATAGGCCAAAAATTTTTAAGTCCTTTAATTAGTAGGATTGCATTACACTCTATGATTTTGTCCCAGTATTTTTGTAAGAGCAGATTCTCAAACTCTTGATATGAAATCAGTGGGCCTTTGTAACAGGGCGATCTTCCTGTTTTGCTGTCATTTTAAATATTTGAGAGCAAGTCATTGAACTTATCCAAATCTCAGTTTCTTCATATACAAAAGGTAAATAATAAGAATTATAAATCTGAACATGCACACCCTTTTTGGGCACAATAGGCAATGGACATTTCACCCTTATCTTCACAGAGCTTTGTATATTCAAAAAGCAATATTACTAAAATAGCATTTCCATCTCTTAAGCACTGAAAAACCTTGGCACTTTAGCTGTGGATCTGAAACAGAGAATCTGTGGAAAAGCTGTAATTACAACCCAGGCCATGGAAAGGTGAGACGGGATACACAAAGACTCTTTAATGTTGGTCACTTTAGGTGAAGGAGAGGACAAGGTAGCTAGCAGTTGGCAGATTTGAACATTATTTTAATGCATATGTCATGACCCTGAAATGTGTTGTATTTTGTAAGTGTTGGAAGGGTTTTTCTAAATATTTTAAAATAAATTTAAATAGTCTATATCTCTTTACTCTTTTTAGTACAAGTTAATATATAGTTAGTTAAGTATACATTTTAGGAAGCATAAATGAAGATAACTTTATATAAACCCATATTAGTTTAAGTGAGGCAGCTTCAAATTGGAAAACTTTTATAAAACTATCAAATGTAATACTTGGCTATCACATATTTCTTCACATCTAGTGAATTTCCTGGGCTGTCACCAAGAAGTCTAGTATGAGTGAAAAGATGCTTAGTAAGGCACAAGAACAATCTTTCATGCCAGTCTTACATAAAAATCACATTGGCAGCAAATCTTCCGAGGCTTCCTTGTCATATGCTTCTATCTGCTAAAGACATGAACAGTGCAGCAAACTGCTGGATGAGGAGTGAGTCACGGGCAAGACCTGCCACCCGCGTTATCCTCAAGGTAAGTGCATGTCATGAGACAAGGCCACAGAGGCCTAAAATAGTCTGAGCCTGTCACTTAGTACCCAAAATTATTACTCAAGAAATAGCTCTCTCTAAAGGGACAAATTACCCCATCAGCATAAAATGACACTGTCATGAGATTATCAGAAAATGCCTTTTTTTTCTTTAATTTCCTGGTGATCACCCTGACATGAAAATTATAAATTAAAATTACATCAGCTAATGGAAGCCAAGAATTGTTTTCTAAAATCTCTTCTCAGTTCTAGTCTAGGTTCGAAGTCACCCTCTCAGAAAGACCACAGCAGGAGCTGGTCAAGAGAATCCAGGGGAATCAACTGCCAGGTAAACTGAAAAACAAATACCTTAGAAAGACCAGACAGACTGCAGGCTCCCCATGGGGAGAGGCCAGGAGAAGCAGGTCCGCGGTCCACTTGCATGCCTCGTGCACATGCCCGCTGGAGATATGTCCAGTCACAGGGCACATGACAGGGATGACAGAATGCCAAACTTTAAACATTGGTCAGGATCAGCCAAAGCTGAAGTTTGTCAGGTGTGTCCGTTTCCTAGAGCTACCATAACAAATTACAACAAACTGGGTGGCCTAAACAGCAGAAATGTATTGCCTCACTGCTCTGGGAACTCGAAGTCTGAAATTAAGGTGTCAGTAGGGTTGGTTCCTTCTGGAGGCTCTAAGAGAGAATCTGTTCTAGGCCTCTCTCCTAGCTTCTGGAGGTGACCAGCAACACTTGGTGCTCCTTGGATTGTAGCTGCCTCACTCCAATCCCTGCTCCCACTGTCACATGATGTTCTCTCCCTGTCTGTGTCCAAGTCCAAGTTTCCCTCTTCTTACAAGGACACCAGGCATTGAATTAGCTTCCACCCCAACCCAGTATGACCTCATCTTAACTTGGCTACATCTGAAAAAACACTATTTCTAAATAAGATTACATTCACAGGTACTTGGGGACTTGAACATATATTCTGGGGGACACGACTCAACCCACAGCACCAGGTCTCTCAGAAGCACCCTGGCCATCTATTACCAGTAAGATCTGGGACTTTGTGGCACAATGTGAGCAAAACATAAAATGTTAAAGCTCAAAGCAACCTCAGAAATCACCAGACTGGACCATCTGATTTTATAGATGATTAACAGATCTTTCTAAAGCAGCAATTTGCAACCAACCAACTGCAGTTTTGAGGCCCCGGGTACAATCAATTGTGAATGAGGGGGCAGTAAACTTCTTAATAAAAAGTACTAAACAGTGAAGATGATTCACTTTTTTTCTTATACACAAGGATTGATTAAAGGCTGTGTCCATAATCATCTCAAATTCACTTGCATTTCTTGTATAGGAGAGAAACTGGGGTGAATACGGAAAGATACAGCGAGAGGCTCTACGACTTGTCCATAACCTGCAACCCATCTCACCTCTGCCTCCAAGGAAGTATGTCAAGCACAAGAATGTCATTCAGGTGTTTACCTCAGCACAGAAAAGGCTGAAGATTTCCATTCTACAAAACTACTTTGCCAGGCAAAGACTGTGCGATATACCCGTGTACCTCCTAGATTCTAGACATATGCAGAATTGCGGTAGAGGGTGTCAAATGACAATTTTATCCCACCCCTTTATCTGTCCTTATTTATTGTTTTTACCTTCTTAGATGTACTAATCCTTGAGCCTGCTCTAAAAAGTAGGGGAATGGTGAAGCAACAGAAAGGAGGGTTTGAGAGAAATAAGCAAATGGCCCAGCAGAGCACAATCTCAAACCAGGAGGCTTGAGGCCAGGGCAGGCTGCAATGGAGCGCAAAGAAAATATGTAAGAGGCAGAATCAAAGGAAATTTTCCCATGCTCTACTGAAGACCTATCCAGACACAAAGTGACTGTCCCCAGTTCTCTCCCTTTCAGCAGGAGGAAAAGAAAGAGAAGTATAAGGTATAAAGAGAGGGAGAAAAGACAAGAGAGACAAGCATGTATTGGATGATTACTGTAGACCAGGAAACATGCTAGACATGGAAGATACATCTCATTGCATCTTCACAGTCTAAAGCATTGGTGTTGTCCTCACTTCACAGATGAGGAAATCAAGGATCAGTGTATCTGAGTATCTTGGCCATTGTTACACTGCTATTCCCTGACAGAACTACAGTGAAACCTAGGACTCTCTGATCCAAGGCAGCTCTTCTCAAGAAGAAAAGCAGAAAGAAGGTTGAAGTTATCATTTGAGGTTGTTTCTTGGAAATAAAATTCACATGCTTTTGGATATAAAAAATTTCTTTAAAAATAGGATAGATGAAAAAATATGATTTGGGTGCTGCTTCTGACTGTCTTGAAACTCTGTATAAGATGACAACAGCACAGAGAAATGAAGAAAACTATCTTTGGGTTAGTTTAATGGGAGGTGGGCGGCTGAAAAAGTCATGGGGCTTCACTGACATTCAAGACTAAACTATTTTAAAGTAACAGAACATAACCAGATAAAAGATGCTTTCTTTATTTTCACATTTTATTTTATTCATTTTAAGGTCAAGGCTACAGACCCCTGGTCCCAGCTGGGGATAGGGTCTGAGCTTTCAGCAGACCAGGACTCTGAGGTTGTTTTTTTCCATACAGCACTGGTGCACAGTGAGTGCTTGTCCAGATTCAAGTATTTTTCTACAACATTATCCCCAAATAAGAGAAGATGGCTTGGAGGATGGTGAAAGGTTCAACGTGCATAAGGCAGCTGCTATCTATGGACAAATATAAATAATACATTCCTATCCATTACACTTGTCTCAGTGTGGGTCACCTGATTGGAGATGGTTAACAACTCACCCATAACAGATGACTAACACATTCCTGGGCCTGTACCACAATTATGTTGGCATACTTCCTTGCCTCTTGCCTTCTCTGTCATGAAGTGTCTCTCTCACCTAAATTCATCCAAAGTGGCAAGTCATCTCCTTTGTCTTCTTTTCAGTTCATCAACTCAACGGCCACATTCATACCTAATCCTGGATTCCAGACTTATTTTATGCTGGATGGTCTCACAAGCATCTCACAGGCAGTATGGCAGGATAATAAGAAATGCACCAGATTGATCTGGATTCAAGCCCCAGCTCTATCTCTTGCTTGTAATAAGACTTCGGTTGCAGACTCTTCTCTAAGCTTCAGTTTCACATCTATAGGATGGGAAAAATCAGTACCTGGCTCATGGTAAGTGCTCAATAAATAAATATTATAAAATACAAAACTGAAGTCACTATCTCCACCTGCAAATCTCTATTTTTCACCTAGTCGTATCTCCCTAGACTCATTTTTTTCCATCTATATTACATCCAATGGGTCATTTAGTTCCACTTATAACTGGTTTTTTAAAAGACTTTCTGGAGCAATTTTAGATTTTCAGCAAAGTTGAGAGGAAGGTAGAGAGATTTCCCATACACTGCCTTTCCCCTCACATGCACAGCCTCTCCCATCATCAATATCTACCACTAGAGTGGTACATTTGTTAAAACTGATGAACCTACATTGACACATCATAATCACCCAAAGTCCATAGTTTATATTACAGTTCTCTTTGTTGCTGCACATTCTATGTGTTTGGACAAATGTATGACGACATGTATCCATAATTACAGTATCATACAAAGTATTTTCACTGCCTTAAAAATCCTCTGTGCTTCACCTATTCATCCCTTCCCTTAGGAACCATTGATCTTTTTCCTGTGTCCATAGTTTTGTCTTTTCCAGAATGTCATATTGTTGGAATCATACAGTACGTAGCTTTTTCAGATTGGCTTCTTTCACTTAGTAATATGCATTTAAGTTTCCTCCTTGCCTTTTCATGGCTTGATAGCATATTTCTTTTTAGCACTGAATAATATTCTATTGTCTGGGTGTACCTCAGTTTATTTATCCATTCACCTACTGAAAGACATCTTGGTTACTTCCAAGTTTTAGCAATTATGAATAAAGGTGCTATAACGTGCAGGTTTTTGTGTGGACATAAGTTTTCAACTCCTTTGGATAAATACCAAGGAATGCAACTGGTGGGTTGTATGGTAAGAGTATATTTAGTTCTGTAAGAAAGTGTCAAATTGTCTTCCAAAGTGGCTGTGCCATTTTGCATTCTCACCAGCAATGAATGAGAGTTCCTATTGCTCCACATCCTCCTTAGTATTGAGTGCTATCAGAGTTCCAGATTTTGGCCATTCTAATAGATGTGCAGTGGTATCTTATTGTTCACTTAATTTGCATATCCCTGATTACATATGATATGGAACATCTTTTCATATGAGGTTTTGGCCCATATTTTTATTGGGTTGTTTGTTTTCTTATTATTGAGTTTTAAGATTTCTTTGTATATTTTAGATAACAGTTCTTTAACAGATGTGTCTTTTGCAAATATTTTCTCCTAGTCTGTGGCTTGTCTTCTCATTCTCTTGATTTTTTTTTTTTAGCATATAGAAAGAGAATTATATGTAATTATAAATTTTTTCCCAAAATAAGTCTGACAAACTGAATAGTGTAACAGGAAAGACCTATCTGTAAAAAAGAGGTCAAGTAGAAAACAAGATGTATTGTCTACGGGTTTAATTGCTGTAATCTGAAGTCTCAAATACAGCAAGGTCAAAAAATAAAGATTTTATTTTCATTACAAGAAAATTTATCATGATTTTTCTTAATACCTTGAGAAATATTCTCCCTAACGCCTTAGACGTGGCCAGTGCCAAGTTGTATAATGCGTCATATGGCCTTGGAAAAATGTACCTGGATAAAGTGTTCCAGGTAAATAGCAGCACTGGGGAAAAAAAAAAAAACAACTTCATGGGAAAAAGATAAAGAACAATCTGTACCTTTACCCTGCTTACCTAAGCAGCTCTAGAGTAACATGACTAAAAGTATGCATTCTAGGCCCAGTCCCAGCTCTTCCTCAAGGTTGTATGACCTTGAGCAAGTTACTTTAACTCTGTGTCTTGGTTTCCACACCTATAAAATGAGTACAATAGCAGTAACTAGGGCTGTTTTTGTTTTGTTTTGTTTTTTGTGCATCCCTTCCATCTGACTGTTCCTGAGTTACAACCTTTTTCTTTTCTTTTTTTTTTTTTTTTAAACGTGATGATCCATTTATTTATTTATTTATTTATTTATTTATTTATTTATTTATGGCTGTGTTGGGTCTTCGTTTCTGTGCGAGGGCTTTCTCTAGTTACGGCAAGTGGGGGCCACTCTTCATCGCAGTGCGCGGGCCTCTCACTGTCGCGGCCTCTCTTGTTGCGGAGCACAAGCTCCAGACACGCAGGCTCAGTAACTGCGGCTCACGGGCCTAGTTGCTCCGTGGCATGTGGGATCTTCCCAGACCAGGGCTCAAACCCATGTCCCCTGCATCGGCAGGCAGACTGTCAACCACTGAACCACCAGGGAAGCCCACTAGGGCTGTTTTAAGGACAAAGTTAATAGATATAAAGCTCTTAGAAGAGTTCCTGACACATAGTAAGCAATCAGTAAATACTAGCTATTATTTTTATAGTGCTATTTGTGAGGATGAAACATTTGTAATCTTTAAAAGCTATACAATCTAACCTTACACCTAAAGGAACTAGAGAAAGAAGAACAAACAAAACCCAAAGTTAGCAGAAGGAAAGAAATCATAAAGATCAGAGCAGAAATAAATGAAATAGAAACAAAGAAAGCAATAGCAAAGATCAATAAAACTAAAAGCTGGTTCTTTGAGAAGATAAAATTGATAAACCATTAGCCAGACTCATCAAGAAAAAGAGGGAGAGGACTCAAATCAATAAAATTAGAAATGAAAAAGGAGAAGTTACAATAGACACCGCAGAAATACAGCGCATCTTAAGAGACTACTACAAGCAACTCTATGCCAATAAAATGGACAACCTGGAAGAAATGGACAAATTCTTAGAAAGGTATAACCTTCCAAGACTGAACCAGGACTTGAGGATATGGAGAGGGGGAAGGGTAAGCTGTGACAAAGTGAGAGAGTGTCATGGACATATATACACTACCAAACGTAAAATAGATAGCTAGTGGGAAGCAACTGCATAGCACAGGGAGATCAGCTCCGTGCTTTGTTACCACCTAGAGGGGTGGGATAGGGAGAGTGGGAGGGAGGGAGATGCAAGAGGGAAGAGATATGGGAACATATGTATATATATAACTGATTCACTTTGTTATAAAGCAGAAACTAACACACCATTGTAAAGCAATTATACTCCAATAAAGATGTAAAAAAAAAAAAAAAAAGACTGAACCAGGAAGAAACAGAAAATATGAACAGACCAATCACAAGCAATGAAATTGAAACTGTGATTAAAAATCTTCCAACAAACAAAAGTCCAGGACCAGATGGCTTCACAGGTGAATTCTATCAAACATTTAGAGAAGAGCTAACACCCATCCTTCTCAAACTCTTCCAAAAAATTGCAGAGGAAGGAACACTCCCAAACTCATTCTATGAGGCCACCATCACCCTGATACCAAAACCAGACAAAGATACTACAAAAAAAGAAAATTACAGACCAATATCACTGATGAATATAGATGCAAAAATCCTCAACAAAATACTAGCAAACAGAATCCAACAACACATTAAAAGGATCATACATCACGATCAAGTGGGATTTATCCCAGGGATGCAAGGATTCTTCAATATACGCAAATCAATCAATGTGATACACCATATTAACAAATTGAAGGAGAAAAACCATATGATCATCTCAATAGATGCAGAAAAGGCTTTTGACAAAATTCAACACCCATTTATGATAAAAACTCTCCAGAAAGTGGGCATAGAGGGAACCTACCTCAACATAATAAAGGCCATATACGACAAACCCACAGCAAACATCATTCTCAATGGTGAAAAACTGAAAGCATTTCCTCTAAGGTCAGGAATGAGACAAGGATGTCCACTCTCACCACTATTATTCAACATAGTTTTGGAAGTCCTAGCCACAGCAATCAGAGAAGAGAAAGAAATAAAAGGAATACATATTGGAAAAGAAGAAGTAAAACTGTCACTGTTTGCAGATGACATGATACTATACATAGAGAATCCTAAAAATGCCACCAGAAAACTTCTAGAGCTAATCAATGAATTTGGTAAAGTTGCAGGATGCAAACTTAATGCACAGAAATCTCTTGAATTCTTATACACTAATGATGAAAAATCTGAAAGAGAAATTATGGAAACACGCCCATTTACCATTGCAACAAAAAGAATAAAATACCTAGGAATAAACCTACCTAGGGAGAAAAAAGACCTGTATGCAGAAAACTATAAGACATTGATGAAAGAAATTAAAGATGATACCAACAGAGGGAGAGATATACCATGTTCTTGGATTGGAAGAATCAATATTGTGAAAATGACTATACTACCCAAAGCAATCTACAGATTCAATGCAATCCCTATCAAATTACCAATGGCATTTTTTATGGAACTAGAACAAATCATCTTAAAATTTGTATGGAGACACAAAAGACCCCGAATAGCCAAAGCAGTCTTGAGGGAAAAAGACGGAGCTGGAGGAATCAGACTCCCTGACTTCAGACTATACTACAAAGCTACAGTAATCAAGACAATATGGTACTGGCACAAAAACAGAAACACAGTTCAATGGAACAAGATAGAAAGCCCAGAGATAAACCCACGCACCTATGGTCAACTACTCTATGACAAAGGAGGCAAAGATATACAATGGAGAAAAGACAGTCTCTTCAATAAGTGGTGCTGGGAAAACTGGACAGCTACATGTAAAAGAATGAAATTAGAACACTCCCCAACACCATACACAAAAGTAAACTCAATGGGCTTCCCTGGTGGCGCAGTGGTTGAGAATCTGCCTGCCAATGCAGGGGACAAGGGTTCGAGCCCTGATCTGGGAAGATCCCACATGCCACGGAGCAACTAGGCCCATGAGCCACAACTACTGAGCCTGCGCGTCTGGAGCCTGTGCTCTGCAACAAGAGAAGCCACGATAGTGAGAGGCCCGCGCACCGCGATGAAGAGTGGCTCCCGCTTGTCGCAACTAGAGAAAGCCCTCGCACAGAAATGAAGACTCAACAAAGCCAAAAATTAATTAATTAATTAATTAAGTAAGTAAAAAAAAAAAAAAAAAGAAAAAATGCTTTAAAAAAAAAAAAAGTAAACTCAAAATGGATTCGAGACCTAAATGTAAGACTGGACACTATAAAACTCTTAGAGGAAAACATAGGAAGAACACTCTTTGACATAAATCACAGCAATATCTTTTTTGACCCACCTCCTAGAGTAATGGAAATAAAAACAAAAATAAACAAATGGGACCTAATGAAACTTCAAAGCTTTTGCACAGCAAAGGAAACCGTAAACAAGACGAAAAGACAACCCTCAGAATGGGAGAAAATATTTGCCAACGAATCAACGGACAAAGGATTAATCTCCAAAATATATAAACAGCTCATGCAGCCCAATTTTAAAAAAACAAACAACCCAATCCAAAAATGGGCAGAAGACCTAAATAGACATTTCTCCAAAGAAGACATACAGATGGCCAAGAAGCACATGAAAAGCTGCTCAACATCACTAATTATTAGAGAAATGCAAATCAAAACTACAATGAGGTATCACCTCACACCAGTTAGAATGGGCATCATCAGAAAATCTACAAACCAAAAATGCTGGAGAGGGTGTGGAGAAAAGGGAACCCTCTTGCCCTGTTGGTGGGAATGTAAATTGATACAGCCACTATGGAGAACAGTATGGAGGTTGCTTAAAAAACTAAAATAGAATTACCATATGATCCAGCAACCTCACTACTGGACATATACCCAGAGAAAACCATAATTCATAAAGACACATGCACCCCAATGTTCATTGCAGCACTATTTACAATAGGCAGGTCATGGAAGCAACCTAAATGCCCATCGACAGATGAATGGATAAAGAAGGTGTGGTACATATATACAATGGAATATTACTCAGCCATAAAAAGGAACGAAATTGAGTCATTTGTTGAGACGTGGATGGATCTAGAGACTGTCATACAGAGTGAAGTAAGTCAGAAAGAGAAAAACAAATATCGTATATTAATGCATGTATGTGGAACCTAGAAAAATGGTACAGATAACCGGTTTGCAGGGCAGAAGTTGAGACACAGATGTAGAGAACAAATGTATGGACACCAAGGCGGGAAAACCGCAGTGGGGTGGGTGTGGTGGTGTGCTGAACTGTGCAATTGGGATTGACATGTATACACTGACGTGTATAAAATTGATGACTAATAAGAGCCTGCAGTATAAAAAAACAAACAAACAAAACAACTAATATTAAACTTTCTTTGGGTTTTTTGTATGGAAATATGTTAATATAAATGTTTCAGACATTACATGAAATTTCTAAAAATCTTATATTTTCTGGTATAATGTTATAAGTCATAATTCTAGTTATTACTTTAAAATGTATATCTCAGAAATAACTAAATTTCCTTGTCAATTGCATTATTATGAACTTTCATCAAATCTTTAAACGTGGTCATTTTTAAGTCTTTTGTCATTTACAGACAGTTCTGGGTGTACTCTGATGCTTTTGCAAATATGTTCCTATAAAAAGGTTTCATCTTCAAGGAATTCATGGAAAAGACTCTGACAAGTACAGGTTTCTGGTAACTGACTAGACTGCTGAACTGAATGAATAAGCATTTTCAGAACTCTAATGGAAAACTGATGAACTCATAAAAGTGCTAACAAAAGATCAAGATAAAAAAAAAATTAATTACATGGGACTGAGTGAACTGATGAGGATGATTATAATTTTTGTGACTTTCTGTTTGAATTAAAAAAAAAATCCCACAATGACTCAGAGGCAATAAATATACAAATCAATTTTCACTGCAAAGTAAAGGAGCTGTTACAGTGGAGGATTACTGGACTGAATGTCAATATTATGACATAGTATGAGTGTGTTTCGTGTTTGGTAATTGCAATCATTGTTGCTTTTGTTGTGGTCATCCATTTACAATGCTTGGTGTCAGTTTATTTATCTCTTGTAAAAATAAAATACAGCGTGTGTGTGTGAAAAATAAAGCTATACAAATTGATATTATTATGACAAAAATAAAGAGGAAAATGATATCTCCTTTAAATCAGATTATTTGGTACTTGACAAGGATTTATGGGGCTCTTCTGACATGATCGCTTAAATTTAAACTCAGCTATAGAAGATAAACACTGCTCTTTGAAATTCAGGTAACAGCATTTTTTAAATATTTTAAATCATTTAACTCTTATTAGTCAAATTTTGTATAGACTCATTATTTTGGAATCTAGGAGTCTTTCTAAATGTTCTCTAAATACACCGCATTTGAGTAAAAAACACATTAGACTGGTAACAGGAGTCTAGGGTTCAAATTCCAGCTCTTCTATGAACATGCTGAATGTTGAATGTTGTTTAGGTAAATCACTCAGCCTCTCAAAGTCCCAGTCTCCTCATACATAAAATTACCAGGTAGGAGCAGGTAATCTCTAAGGTCATATCCAATTACAAAATTCCATGAGTTTTAGGTTATGATAAGCATCACTACCTTTATTTTGGCAGGAAGAGGCGGGGATAGCTTTTAGAAGACTTGCCTTAAGTCAGACATTTGGAATTTCAAACAAAAAAATACCATCCTCCTGACTCCCAGGCTGGAATCCCAGACCAGTGAATCTTAAACTTTCCAAATCAAAATGCCATAGAATTCCTCTACTGTGTAAAAATATTGAAAATAAAGACAACTGAAGAAAAGTAAACTCTACAATTCTTAGCAAGCTGACACCACCTGAAAATACTTTTTCAGTTTTAATCTCTTTCAGGCAAAATAATACCTCTTCTAGCTTGGTGGAGACAAAGATCAAAAATGTTTCCAAATGTATATAAAGCCTGTCATCCTATTAATATAGGCTGAGACCAACAAACTACTTGCGCTTTTGCCCTGTATTTGTCTCAATACTGCCCAATCTTAAGAAAATTTCAATAAACCCAATACCATCTGTAACTCCCCACCAATGTACTAATACTGCCTGGCAAAGGACAATAGGAGGGACAGTAAGTTGGCAGATGAGAGAAATAAACATAAAGCATTTTAAAGTCTATCATTTTCTTACTGGCCATATTAGTATTAGACAAAGTAGACTTCAAGACAAGGTATATTACCAGAGATAAAGAGGGACACTCCATAATGATAAAAGCATCAATTCATGAAGAACATATGGCAGTCTTACATGTGTAAACACCTATTAACAGAGCTTCGAAATACATGAAGCGAAAACAGAACTGAAGGGAAAAAAAGACAAATCTACAGACAGAGCTGGAGTATATATTCTTCTCTCAGTCATTATCTTAATGTATCAAATAGAGAAGATCAATAAGGATATTGAAGATTTAACCAACGCTATCAACCGACTAGGTCTACTTGATTTTTATAAAACACAACAACAACTGCACAAAATATTTTTTCAAATGCACATGGAACAAATGTCTAGAGGGCCTATATGATGAGGCATAAATCAAATCTCAAAATTTTCAAAGAATTTAGTCAGTATTTCTCTGACTGCAACAGAATTAAATTAGAAATCAGTTATCAATAGAAAAACCACAGAATCTGGAAATTACCAAAACTATGTGTAAAAATAATCCATAAGTCAAAGATGTAATTTAAATGTAAATTAGAAAATATCTCAAGCAAAACATTTATGAAGTCAAAATTTGTGGGATGTAGCTATATTGTGCTTAGAGGGAAATTTCTAGCTTTGAATGCTTATATTAGAAAAGAAGAAACATTTAAAAATAATGATCTAAGCTTCTACTTAAAGAAGCTGGAAAAAACAAGGTAATTAAACTCAAAGTAGCAAACAGAAAATACAAAAGAATGTAAAACAATGAAATGATAAGCAATAGATAAAATTTTAAAGTCAAAAGCTAGATCTTTGAAAAGATATTTTTTTAAGTGATAAATCCTGTGAAGACTGACCAGGAAATAAAACCCACAAAATACTATATCAGGAATGGAATAAGAACATTGATACAGGGCTTCCCTGGTGGTGCAGTGGTTGAGAATCTGCCTGCTAATGCAGGGGACACGGGTTCGAGCCCTGGTCTGGGAAGATCCCACATGCCACGGAGCAACTGGGCCCGTGAGCCACAACTACTGAGCCTGCGCGTCTGGAGCCTGTGCTCCGCAACAAGAGAGGCCACGATAGTGAGAGGCCCGCGCACCGCGATGAAGAGTGGCCCCCGCTTGCCGCAACTAGAGAAAGCCCTAGCACAGAAATGAAGACCCAACATAGCAATCAATCAATCAATAAATAAATCTTTAAAAAAAAAAAAAAAGTTTGAAAAAAAAAAGAACATTGATACAGACTTTATAGACCTTAAGAGATTAATAAGGGAATATCACAAAAAACTTTATGCCAATAAATTTTCCAACTTATATGACATGAAAAAAATTGACTGAAAACACAAATTATGAAAACTGATACCAATAGAAATAATTTGAATAGTCCTGTAACTCTTCAAGACATTTAACTTTGTGCATGGGAACACTTAAACTTTCCCAAAAAGAAACCTCCAGGCTTAAATGGTTTCATTGGTGATTTCTATCAAACATTTAAGGAAGAACTAATACTAATTTTATACAAACTCAGAAAATAAAAGAGTAAGAAATATCCCAATGTGTTTTTTGAGACCAGAATAAACCTGATACTCAAACCTGACAAGGATATTACAAGTACATACTAATAACTATTGAATATAAATGCAAAATTTCTTTTTTGTGGGGGGAAGGGGTTGCCATACTGTGCAGCTTGAAAGATATTAGTTCCCTGACCAGGGCCTGAACCCGGCCCCGGCAGTGAAAGCACTGAATCCTGACCACTGGACCTCCAAGGAATTCCCAAAAAATTCTTAGCAAAATATTAGTTAATCAAATCTAGTAATATATAAAGAGTATAATGTATCATAACCAATAGGCTTTCTTGTGAATGCCAGATTAGTCATTCACTGTAGTTCACCATAATAGCATCTCATTAAAAGCATAAGCATATGACAAAATTCAAATTCATTAATTTGGAAAACTAGGAATAGAAAGACAGTGTCCTAAATCTAATAAAGGGCATAGAAGTAAACTACTATTTTCTTTCCTCTGCTCTCACCAACACTCTGACACCAAATGTGTGGAGTTTTTCTCCCACACTGACCAATTCTCTGATACCATTTAGGTGTCCTACAATTCAATTCTGATACTATCTACCTGGAGTTAATGTTAGATCCCACAAGTAAGGTCTCAGTCTCACAGACTGCACCCACTTCAAATGCCAAATGCAACTTCCAGAACTCCTGTACCTTTAATTGACCAGCTCTAAATTGGGGGTTCCCATGACCTCCTCCTCAGGATTGATTTTCTAGAATGGCTCACAAAACTCTGAGAAACACTCACATTTACCAGTTCATATAATAAAGGATATGATAAAGTATACAGATGAACAGGTAAATAGGGTGAGGTCTGGAAACTTCCTCGGAGTAATCTGTCCCTGTGGAGTTGGGATGTACCACTCTCCTGGCATGTGGAAGTTCTCCAAATACTGCACTTTATTTTTGTAAAGGCTTCATCATGTAGGCATAATGGATTATTAATTCGATCTCTAACCCCTCTCTCCTTCTCAGAGGATTGGAGGGGAGGCCTAAAAGTTCCAAGCTTCTAATCATGGCTTGGTCTTTCTGGTGACCGATCCTGAAGTTATCTGGATGATTATCCATATGATAATGAGCCCACCAAGAGTCACTTAATTAGAGCAAAAGAAGCTCCTATCATCCAGGAAATTCCAAGGGATTTAGGAACTCTGTGTCAGGAACTGGTGTCAAAGAGCAAATATTAGAACAAAAGATGTTCCCATCATCCCTATAACTCAGGAGATTACAAGGGTTTTAAGAGTTTTGTGTGTGGAATTGGTGGCAGATCATATAAGATAATATTATTTTGCAGGGCATCTATAAAAAACACAGCTAGCATTATACTTAGTGGTAAAAGACTAACATATTTGTCCTAAGATTAGAAACAATTTCTCCTAATAATGGCTCTTCTATTTAACTTTGAACTGGAAGTCTTAGTGCAATACGGCAAGAAAAAAATAAAAGGCATAAATATCAGAAAAGAAAATTTTTAATTGTCTTTATTTGTAGATGACATTGTTTTATACATAGAAAATCCTAAGGAATCTATAAAGAAGCTAATATAACCAATAAATGGTTTTGTAAGATTTCAGGTTACAAGGTCCATATAACAAAATCAGTTATTTCTATGTACTAGAAGCAAACAAAAATTTAAAAATTTTATTGCCATTTATAATATCATAAAAGAATTTAGGAGTAAATTTAATAAAGATGTGAAAGATTTCTATAGTGATAACTAAAATATTGCTGAGAGAACTTAAGGACCTAAATAAAGAGAGATACATAATGTTCATGCATTTGTAAGATTCAAGTTTGTTAATATGGCATTTTTTCCCCAAATTTATCTCTGGATTTAAAGTAATAACATTCAATAAAGAAGATGTGGTACATACATACAATGGAATACTACTCAGCCATAAAAAGGAACAAAATAATGCCATTTGCAGCAACATGGATGCAACTAGAGATTATCACACTAAGTGAAGTAAGTCGGAAAGACAAATACCATATGATATCACTTATATGTGGAATCTAAAATATGACACAAATGAACCTATCTATGAAACAGAAACAGAATCATGGACATAGAGAACAGACTGGTGATTGCCAAGGGGAGGGGGTTGGGGGAGGGATGGAGTGGGAGGATGGGGTTAGCAGATGTAAGCTTTTATATATAGAATGGATAACAACAAGGTCCTACTGTATAGCACAGAGAACTATATTGAATATCCTATGATAAACCATTATGGAAAAGAATATTAACAAAGAATGTATATATATATATATATATATATATATATATGTATAACTGAATCACTTTGCTGTACAGCAGAAATTAACACAACATTGTAAATCTACTATAACTCAATTAAAAAAAAGAAAAGAAACAAAAAGTAAATAATCACATTAAAAACCCTACAAGGCTTTTTAAAAATAGAAATTAAAAGACTATTTCTAAAAGTTTATATGAAAATGAGAATGACTGAAAATAGTCAAAACAATCTTTAAAAAGAAAAACAAAATTAAAGTACATATGCTACCCAATTTCAAGATTTACTATAAACCACAGTAATTAAGATGGTAAAATATTAATGTACAGATATTCAAATAGATCAGAAGAGTAGAATAGAGTCCAAAAATAGATCCATGCTAAATGGAAAACTGTTGACAAAAGGTGTCAGTGCAATTGAATGGGGAAAGAACGTCTTTTCAACAAATGGTGCCAGAAAAAAATATATATCCATGCACAAAAAGACATAGTCTGAACTTCCATTTCATGCCATACAAAAAATTAGAGATTGATCATAAAACTTAAAACTATAAAGCTTCCAGAAGAAAATTTAAGAGACTATCTTTATGATCTTGGATGGAAAAAGAATTTGTAGATAAGAGTTTTTAAAGTTCTAACCATAAATAAAAAGTAATCAATTGGACTTCACCAAAATTAAAAACATATTATGCTTCATCAAAAGCATATTAAGAAAGTGAATAAAAAATCCAGAAACTGAGAAAATATTTGTGACCCATGTATCTGTTAAAGAACTTATATCCAAAATATATAAAGAACTACCACAAATTAATAATAAAGATGATCCAATTTTTTTAAAGAGGTAAAACTTGAAAATATACTTATAAAAAAGAGGAAACACAAGACATAAATGGCCAAGAATCACTTGAAAAAGTATTCATCATTAGTCATCAGGGAAATTCGAATTAGAACCACAATGAGAACTACCACGCAAACAGCTAAAAACTGACAATATAAATATTTGCAAGGATGTGAAACAATTGGAACTCTCACGTTACTGGTAGGAGAGAAAAATGCAGCAACCACCTCAGAAAATCATTTTTTGGTTCTTTGTAAATTATACATATCCCTACTCTATGACCCAATAATTCCACTCCTAAGAATTTACCCAGGACAAATGAAAACGTTTCCACACAAAGACTTTTTAAGAATGTTCATAGCAGCTTTATTCATAATAGCTGAAAACTGGACACTAAAATGTCCATCAATAGAAGTACGGTTAAACAAATTGTGGCATAATCACTAAATGGAATGCTCCAGAGCAATAAAAAAGAATGAACTACTAATACCCATAACAACATGAATAAATCTCAAAAACATTTTGAGCAAAAGAATCCAGATGCCGGAGAGTATTCCATTTATAGAAAGTTCAAGAGGAAGCTAAACTAAACTGAGGTAATAAAAATTAGAACAATGGTTGGGAGGGAGGAAGGGGATTGACTGCAAAGGCACATAAGGAAATTTTGCAAGTTGTGGAAAAATGTTCTACATTTTTATTGGGATGTTCGTCACCTAGGTGCGTACATCTGTCAAAACCCATCAAACTGTACTGTTAACATCCGTGTACTTTATACATTAGTAAATACAAATCTAGTATTTTCAAAACCTTATTTTAAATATGTGAAATATGAACCAGGTACGTCCTGCTTTTTTAAAAAGTTATAAAACAGCTAAATTAGGTTGTGATTAGAGCACAAGATGATTTTTGCTCTGGATACTTGCTTGGGAGTTCCTCTAAATAATAAGATTCCTTAGTGCACTGAAATTATTGACAAATACATAGTTTAAGGCAGCTTTTTAGGAACACATATGCTACATAGAATCAGCTCAAAAACTGGAAAATATCTCAGTCTTGGTTCCAAAAAATTTCTCAGGCATTTGACTTAGTCCCAGAAGCACAGGTGACTTGAGATCATTTTCCAAGGAAATAGTCCTCATAGTAGGCATGTCACAACTGGTGAGCTACCTATGTGAGTTTTCTTAGCACACAGGGAAAAAACACGTTTCAGAGGATTCAAGAGTTATAAGAAGCTTTTGCACTTACAAACCAATCTGACTACATATGACATTTTCCTGCATGGGCAAGCATCTTCAGTTTTATCTTGACATATCTATTCCTATCTTTCTAAAAGCTGCTTTTGCACATGAAAAATTGCCATTTCACATATAGCAAAACACTTTAAAATATACTTGACATGTACAAAAAGAGTCATATGATCTCTGGAAAATTGGTTATATTTTTATCATTACTGAGAACTGGTATAAGGTTATAGAAGTTTACTTTTATAGTAAACTTACCTATAGCTTTACCTATTATCTCATTAACTAGGTATGGTAAATATGATCTATACGTGATACGTACAGTATAACCAAAATGTTTCCAATTACCTGCTTTCTCCATGAGCTTCTCACGATTTAAAGTCTAATCATACCATGTTTACATAAAAATAGAAAACAGAGGGTCAAAAAGACATAGTCAGGACTCTGCTACTTGCAATAGTGTCTTTTGCTCCTCAGTAACAGACATCAATTTTACCACAGGCTTCCCATTCCAAAATATCAGTGAGCTAAGGGCCTTCTCCTTGGAATCAGTATAACTCATCACTGCCATTAACGCTCCTCTGCTGCCATGGCCAATGTCAGAGCTCAGGGCCAGGGTTGGGTGAAAAGAAGAAGGAGACCAACAGGAGATCCATGAACCTGGCAATAGCGCTGGGCTGGGTTTGGTCAGACAGAAAGATCTTCAGTGCCACTCCCAACAACTTGATCATCCATCCCATACTTAGCTAATTCTGAGTGGGGTCAAAAGAAGCAATTTAACCTCATTGAACTGGGACACTATATTGAAAAATTATTATTTGTTAACTGGTGGATTTGGTATATACGTGATCCATCTTGGGCCATACCTAACTTACTGAAGAATCTGGGGGTGCTTTGTAGAAAATTTCACTGTTAAAAGCAATGTCACTTATTTGGCCTAAACTCTAAAAAGGAAATTGTGGAACACTTAAAGCAAGTCCTAGCATATAATAGGCTATCAATCTATATTTGTTGAGTGAATGAATGAATGAATGGTATAGAGCTTTAGTATATTGCTAAGCAACTCCAATACTTAGGCATAAAGGTAAGCATTATTTCCTGGCTTCATTTAAACAAGTATATTTACATAAAATAAGAATAGCTTGTTATCAAGTATCTGCTGTATAGCTGGTGGAACAAGGATAATATTTTTAAAATATTACACTGGTATATTGCCTTGTTGCTCCCTACCCAGTAAAATCAAGAGCATTTAACACTTTCACAGGAGAAATAAAGTTATTGTTCAGCTTCAACTTGCAAATTATACAGTTTTAGTTCCATTTTTAGTTTTGATCACTAGGTTCTGTTGAGAAGGAGTGGAATTTTGCAAACTCAAAAGGCTTTCCTTGAAATACTAAGAACCAGACCTGAAAGAAAAAGCAGGGAAACAAAGCCAGAAAGAACTCAGGATATGATACAACACTCAGAAGAAGGAGAAAAAGAAATCTTTGTCCCTGGGGGAGCTGGAGATGACAGGAGAGAGTGAGAAAAAAAAAAGGAAGAAGTTCAGATTCAGGCATCCTGACTATCCTCTAAGAGTCAAAATCGTGGGGAGGAGATGCAAGTGGGAATAGAAACACCCAATTAATCCAACTACAGAAGAACTTAATCCTCATTTCTCAAGAGAATAGCCTTAAAAAAAAAAAAAAAAAAGCAAACTCCTTAAAGAAGGCTAGCATTTTACATGCTATTTTCAACAGGGTACAGGGTTAACAGTGTAGGAATGGTAGAGGGTGATAACTCATACCATAAAATTTAGAGATAAAACAGATGGAAATTCTGGGCATTCCAGGAAAATTGAAGCCAAGCAGCCTAGAGTCAGGAGGAAGGGCCACAATGAGCAGGGGCTTTGTGTATGGAGGCTATGGCAGGACCCAGATTCTTCGGGGGAAGATAACAGTTTGATGTCAAAAACTAGGCAGGCCCAGCCATACTTCAATGGCCACCAGCTCAAGATTCCAGGGACAAGATCTGACCAGCCACACCAGTCAGATGGACATCTGAGAAGATACAGGAGACCGCCCAAGTGCCATGATGATCTACATTTTCTTCCTGCACCCAGTTCACATTAGGGAAGGAAAGGAGAGGGGGGGGTGAGACCTCATGAGAGAAGGGAGACAGTTTCATAAGGAGTTTGAGTTTTAAACTTATTGCTTTTGTATCTAAAAGATGCTATTTAAATTACCTCTTAATAGCAATTTTCAGTTCCCCTCCACACCCACACCCCACCCCCATTAGCAGAAATAACAGTTTGAAAACTAGATTAGTTATATAAAAATAATTTTAAGTTCCTTTCTTTGTGTGTCTGAGTTGTACTAAAATAATAATAATAATTAATGATGGCAATTATTATGTACCAGGCACTATTCTAAGCTCATTTATTAACTCATGTATTAATCACAACTATTCTATGAAGTACTCTTCTTATACTCATTCTAAAAATGAGGACATTGAAACACAAAAATCACCCAGTTAGTAGTGACAGAACCTGGACACATACCAGGCAACCTGGCACCAGAATCAGGACTCAAATCCTCTGGTAGAATGCAGGTACATTTGAGTAAATTGGACTTTGCAAACCAGCAAGCAGTATAGCTGGGATTTAACTCAAATGGGTCTAGCTACAGTCATAAACTCTTTTTATCATGATTTTTTTTTTCCTTTTTCCTTTTGTCTTATAACTGAACCACTTTTCCTTTGGGTACCTACATCTTTCCATAAAGGGATGTCAGTCAAGGATCCCCACCAAAACCAGCTTATCCGTGAAGCTCCTACTCATCTTACACAATAATTTGTTACAGGGGTCAGCAAAGGACCCAAGCAAGGCCAATCAGAAGCTTTCTCAGAGATTGAAACAGACCCTGGGAGACAAAATCTCTCCTCTTCTAGGATTGTAAATGCTGTGGCAGACATTAGTCATTCTTTTTGTTAACCAGCAGCTGAATTGCCTTCTTAGGTGAGGAATCCGCCACCTTGGAAGCAGAGCAGAAAAGTCAACTATGCCAGATATTCACTTTCTCAAAATCCCTTGCAGCTATGGTGCAAGCATAAAAGCCAAGCCAAGACAGTCATACATCTAGATTCCAGGTTTTGATTAGATGTTAATGACCCAAAGAAGTGGAGACTGCACAAAATCTATATCTTCTAGAGAAGAGGATGCGTAATAGCATCTACTGATACATTCAGTTTGCAGAGAGAGGCTGAAGTTCTAGCAACAGTGTTTGATACCTAGCGTCCAGCATTTCTATCAACAGTGCAAGCTCAGTGGCTATGCCCCTAAGGGCACTGCAACAGTTCAGTGAATCATGTCCTCGGGAAGACTGTGGTATTGCTTCGGACAGGGAGCCTCTGTGCTCCAACCCTTCCCGGAGATTCTGAGGGCTATCTGATAAAACTCTTTCAATAAATCCCTTCTACTTAAAAGCCATTTAGTTTCTTGCGCTTGAAACTAAGAATCTGCTTTAGTTTTCTACTGCTACTACAATAAGTGACCACAAACTTTGTAGTTTAACACAAAATTATTCTCTTACAGTTCTGGAAGTCAGAAGTCCTAAAATCAAGGTATCAGCAGGGCTGCATTTCTTTCTGGAGGCTCCAGAGAAGAACCCACTTCTCTGCTTTTCCCAGGTTTCAGAGGCATCTTTCTTCCATTTTTAAAGCCAGCAACATTGCATCTCTCTGACTATTCTTCCCTTGACACATCTTCCTCTGACTCTCTCCCTTCTTCTACCGCCCTCTTCCACTTTGAAGGACCCTCGGGGTTACATTGGGTCCACCTGGATAATCCAGGCTAGTCTCCCTATTTTAAATTCAGCCGATTGTCAACATTAATTCCATCTGCACCCTTAATTCTTCTTTGCCATGTACCTTAACACATTCACAGGTTCCAGGGATTAAGACAGGGGCATCTTTGGAGGCATTGTTCTGCCTATCACGGAATTTAAATGAGCAGATATCTGTATCAGGTATGAGGTACAAGCAACAGATGCCTAATGAAACAGGGGCAATCTGGAACCTATCATCTGACCTGATTGTAGCTAAAAAGAATAAAAACACAGTTGGTGTAAATGGATGAAACTCTGGTAGCCCACAGCAGCCAAGGGCAAATGGTGGTCAGCTGGAATGAAGAACTCCTTGAAGCCAGGTTTGGGGAGACGCAATAGCATATAACTACTGTATAAAAGGACTGAAGAAATGCAAGGACATTTGATAGCTTAAAGAAAGAGAAGCTAAAGTTTTCAAAGCTAAAAATACAGACCAATAATCAGGGGATTTCTCCAATGGTCCTATATGAGTCTCCTACCTCTTGCTCCTGCAGGCCTGTAATAGCCCCAAAACAAACTTAAAGATTGATCTTAGATGTTGCCAATTTACAATGTTCGATAAGTGTAATTTACAGCCTAGGCAAATATCTTAGGTGAAACTAAGGGCAGCAGTAATAAAAGACTAGAGCCCCAAGATTTGAAATAAGGACATATGGGAAGATTCAGATGACTGACTACCTTCAGCTGAGTAGTCTATTACCAGTGGAAAAAGCCTCACATCCTCCTTTTAATAAAACCGTCCTTGCCTTGCTTGAAGGTCTCATATGACCTCACCTAGTTATTGTCTATGAGCTAGAAATGCTGCATTGGAAATGGGCTCCACTGATTTCATTGAAAAATACCAGGATTCTGGGGTCACAGAGGCCGAGTATTGGTATTTAATGATTAAATGCAAGGTACACAAATGCAAGATAACCTAATGGGCAGAACTGTCTGACATTCAATTATGACCCTTTTTGGTGGCTAATTAATTGTGGGTCCCCTCAGGTTGAAACAGTGGGTAGCCCACTAAGGTCCTACTTGATTTATATAACTAAAAACTTTAGGTCTGGCTAACAAAGGGCTGATTTGAGCTACTATAACAGCCACTCTCCTCATCCAGTTCTCTGATTGGAATCATTTCATAGACCTGGAAGGAAAGCAAGGCACTTTTGAGGAAGAAACCTGCAAGCACATGAAAGTAGGTATTATACATCCCCCTTCTAACTTTTCCTATGAAAACTGTGGGAGGCATGATCATTTGACAAGATAACTATGCATTGGAGAGGGAAATATCTGGTCCTTTCAATCTTTATTGACATTGGCTTCAAAACGTGCTAATTCCTGGAGACCCATCCTGTGGTACCCCATTTATAGTTAGAGATCATCATACAGATAAACCCACCTATTCATAGGCCCAGGGTGGCCATAAACCTACTCTGTGATCATATCCCCAGTTCTGAGTGTGTAGCTTGAGTAGGTGTACCCAGAATTGTGCAGAATCTACACATTAGTCTCTTGAACTGTGGAGTATTACAATAGAAATGGACAAGTAAAAACTCTTTGAACTCCCACTGCTATCACAAAGGCTAGTTCCACCATCAAAGACTTGAAAGATGCAGGGCTCGTGATTCTTATCACATCTCCATTTACCTTACCTTTTGATCACTGTATCAGGAAGATGGGTCTTACAGAATAACTGTGGATTATCATCAGCTTAATCAAGTAGCATCTCTAACTGTACTTGCTGTTCTAGAGGCATTGTCCCTGAGGGACAACGAAGAAAAGAAACCCCACTGTGAGTAAAAACTTGAGATCTCTTAGTCCAGTATGCCTATAAATACTGATGGCTTGAGGTTAAATCTATACAGATTTATTGGAATGCGCTAATGTCAGATGTCCAAATTTTTGGAAGGAATGACATTGCAGGATTGAAGGTGAGGTTTGGAGAAAGGTATGTAACTCTCTGAATGGACTCAGATTGTGAGAATATCTGTGGCTCATATGAATGGTCACCAAAAGACCCCACTGAGGAATTGGACCAAATGACAGGCCACACTGTCTTCCAACTGCCACTCCAGTGTTTGCTGATAAAGTTCATGAGCAATGTAGCAATGTTGGCAGAAGTGAAAACTGTACATGGACTCAACAGTATGAACTTATACCTATCAAAGCTATCTGGAAACTAAAGAATAAAGTCATCAAAAAGGAAAACAGCTAAAAGCTGTGGAGATAGAAGAAAAGCCTTGACACTTGAAAACCTAGATCCAGCTTTTTCAGTTATAAGAGCCAATAAATTCTCTTTTCAGATTTCACTGGTAGAATTGTTTTTCTAAAACACATTACAAAAAAGCATTCTTTTATACAGCCATGATGCAGGATTATCATACTCAACTAATTTGTGGAATAGATGTACTACAAAGATGCTTCTGTCTTTTACATTTCAGAAGGACACTATTTATATTTTCCTTTCTCCCAGGAGTCATTGGCAGGTGCCAGTTCTGACCATTGCCCAAACTCCTAGGTTTCTTGAAGTCAAACAAATGTCAATTTCTTTTTTTGTACATTAATGATACATGTTCTTGATTGGGAAAAAATTAAAAATTGAAACTGAACATGAGTAAAAAGAAGAAAAAATAATTTACTTAAAAAAATTTTTCCTATTACACAGCAAACTGTAGGGCTAATATTTTGTTATATATCTCTCCAGCCTTTTTCTGCATTTTTTCAAAAACAAAATGTAATGTAAACTTATAAGCTTTTTTCTTAACCTTACTACCTCTTCCATCATCATTTTATTATTCTCCACGTCATTTTTGGGAAGAGGACCATAATTTTTATAGAGGTAGATTTGCAGTAAAATTTACCAATTTTAAGTATAATTTAATGAGTATTGACATCAGAATAAAATTGTGTAACCACCACCACAATTATGATATAAAATATTTCCATCACCCCAAAAATTACCTTCTTTCCCTTTGTAAACAATCAACTCCCCAAATTTTGCCCATTGTTTCCAGAAATTCTTTTTTCTGTTCTGTCCACCTCTTTTTTTAGGACCTATGTTTCTAGTAACACATGTGATAGACTGCATTATATTGGTTCACACATCACTGATGCTCTGTTCCTTTAAAAATCTGTTCCTTTAATATCTGTTCCTTTTTATATCTTTGCTCCATTTTGGAATGCTTCTATTGCTATATCTTCAAATTGATCTCTTCTTTGGCAGTATCTAATCTGCTGTTAATCTCATCCAATGTACTTGTTTCTGATATTTTATTTTTCATCTCTGAAAGTCCCATTTAGGTCTTTTTCTATATCTTCGATTTCTATCATCATCATGTTTTCCTCTACCTTTTTGAACATGTCAAATACATTTATAATAGCTGTTTTGATGTCCTTTTTCTGCTACTTTCTACATCTCTGTCATTTTTGAATCTCTTTCTATTGACTGATTTTTCTCCTGACTATGGGTTTTATGTTCCTGCTTCTTTGCACACCTGATAATTTTTGATTGATGGCCAGAAAGAGTGAATTTTACATCATCGGTTGTTGAACTCTGTAAACAGCAGTGGATTTTGTTCTGGTGTGCAGTGAAGTTATTAGCAATCAGCTGTATTTTTTGAGTCTTGCTTTTAAGCTTTGTTAGGGCAGATCCAGAGTAGCCTTTAGTCTAAGGCCAATTCATTTGCACTAATAAAGTGATTATTTTCTAAGGATTGTACTCTATAAAATCTTTGTACTCTGGCTATTGGAAACATGAATATTTCCTAACTTTGTGCGATCCAGATATTTTCTACCCATTCCTTCTAGCAGTTATTTCCTTAGGTCCAGATAACTTCCTTTCACATGTGTACAGATCAGCACTCAGTCGAAGACTCAAGGGGATCCCTCTAGAAATCTATGAAGCTCTCTCTTTATGGAGTTCTTCCTCCCGAGTACTCCACTCTGAAAATTCTAGCAGCCTTGACTTCCCTAAACTCTGATCTCTACCTCGTCAATTAAGCAAGGCTAGCAGAGACATCCACCTCCCCGAAACCTCCTCTAGGTAGTAATCTGGTGCAATCTTAGTATTCTTTTTTTAAAACTTCCTTTCTCTCAGAGATTACAGTCCCACACTGTTGTCCAATGCCTGAATATCATTACTTTGTATAATTTCTCTCGTATTTTGTTGTTTAACACAGTATGGTAAATCTAAACCCTGTTACTCCATCTTAACTGAAGCAAACGTCTACAGCATAATTTTTAAATGGGTGCCTAGCATTTCATTGAATGGATGTACCTACTGAGCTATAGGTATTTGATAAGAGAAACCATGCCTTGTTCACCACTGTACCCCAAGATTCTGAGGAATGATGGAATTTGGCATATAACAGGACTCAATAAATACATATTGACTGAATAAATTAATGTTGAGACTGTTTCTCTTTATTTCTTAGTATAAAAATTGTTGAACATTTTTTGTCGTTAATCTTTACCAGAATCCCACAGTAATAATTATTTCTTTAGGATATATTTCTGTAAGTATAAACACTGTCTCAAAGAGAAGGCATATTTTAAGGCATTAATATTTCTTTCCGAATTGACCAAATCGAATCAGTCTACATCCTCACTGGCCAAGAAGCTTTTCACGAATGCTTATTCCTCTATATCCTGACAAAATTGGATGTTTCATTTAAAAAATCTTTGCTACTTTCATAGGTTTAAAAGGTTATCTAATTTTAGTAGTTATTTTAATTTATTTGATTACTATTTAGGTTCATCATTTTTATGTTTTTGTTTTATTTGTAATCATCGAGTGATTATTACTGAAAAGTTTTGTGCTTTGTTCATTAATCAAATAGACTGTAGGAACTTTTAACCCCAAAACATTCATCCTATATTCAGTGCAACATCCAAAGCTTAGAGAGATATTTGTTTTTAATCGTTGTTTTTCTACCATCATGTTTAGGTCAGCATAAAACCAGAGAGCTCATTTGCTACTCCAAACAATAGACAGCATGTTCAAAGGATCCAGCAGTCTGGTAGAATCAAACAGCAAAAAGAGAAAAAAAAAAAAGTGTAATTAAAAACACTTTTCCTATTGGTGTCAGTCTATTTATCTCTTGTAAAAATAAAATACAGTGTGTGTGTGTGTGTGTGTGTGTGTGTGTGTGTGTGTGTGTGTGAAAAATAAATAAATAAATAAATAAATTACCAAAAAAATAAATAAAATAAAAACACTTTTCACAGGTCAAAGTGTAAGCTCATTAATGGTTTACTG